>NC_035447.2:75646044-75971044 GCF_002127325.2 Helianthus annuus | reverse complement strand
ATTGATCCTTTTCAAACATTTTCTAACATAGGTGCAGTTAAATCAATTAAGGAGTCTCTGTCACACCCCCACATTCCACACGCGGAGTATCACCGCTTGGGAGTGTGACTGACCAGGATCAAGCCACCAATCATATTGAACATGTAATTAATATTAAGTAAAATAAAAGTAAACCATCCATTCAACACGAAAGGTGTTCAAACAAAACCATAGTTTCAAAATGTAGCGGAAGCATAGTAAATAATCCAGTAGTAGTTAACAATGTTAAGTGTCATAATAGTTCAACAGAAAAGCCACGATCCTTGCCCACAACGACCCGCTTCTCCAGTGCAAGCTCCAAGTACCTAACGATCTGCAAGGCATGTAACAGAATGATCAACAAACTAGTTGAGCGAGTTCACAAAAAGTAAATGCGTAATAGTAAGTTCGTTTGTAACAGGTGGCTCTACTGGGCCGATTGTATGTTCTATTGGTGGTGGTGTTCCACGTTGTATAACCACTAGACTACTCGTAACTATAGGTATCCTTCACAACCGAGGATAGTGATCAATATAAGTAAAGTATCCTGCACATCCGAGGATAGTGATCAGTGTATGTATCCTTCACAACCGAGGATAGTGATCAGTATAGGTATCCTTCACATCCGAGGATAGTGATCAGTATAAGTATCCTTCACATCCGAGGATAGTAATGTGGTAGTCCAGTCATAGTGTCAGTAGCATATCTATTCAAACTTATCCTTTCAATCCCATTCCCAACACCCCGGGAATCCCATGCCTTGGTAAGAGTGTGAACTCACCTTGGTTTGCTCGGTATGCTAGGTTATGCACTCACAAGTAATTTAATCACGTCCTATTGTATGCACGTATAACAAATCAGTTCATGTTCACAATGATACGCATGAAATTTAATGTTCACCTAACAGTCAGTTTGCATATCGGCACAACACGTATTATTTCACATTTAATCATCAACTATCATTCGATTCACATTACCCATCCTTCGATACATTGCTCATCCTTCGGTCTAACAATCATCACAATTATCACAATTATGTTTCGACACGTCTTTCAATACACAGTTATCATCTTACGATTCATGGTTATCTTTCGACACATCAGCTATGTTTCGACATAGTTATCACAGTTATCATTCGGACCGAATGCTATGTTTCGAACCAATGTCATCTTTCGGTCAAAGTTATCCTTCGGTCAATGCTATCCTTCGGTCAACACTACTATGGTTCGAAGGACAAGTATCTTTCGGTCACAACTATGTTTCGAGTAGCAAGTATCATTCGATACATATCAGTTACGTTTGATCACAATCAGTTACGGATATTACGCAGTCAATTACAGAAACAGAAACCCTAATCATCTACAGCCGTCATCATCATTAACAATCATCATCGATCATGCATGCCCAAACAAATCACAACAAGTACCAAAACTTAACAGTACATCTACATAACGAGTATCATACGAGCACGATTCCTCACTACCATCGATCTATAATATTGATTAATAATCCGAACAGAATACCAAAAACCCTAATCGATAGCAGGTTTAGTTCTTCGTGTTTAAACTAACCAAACCGTGTTCACTTGTTTCGTTTTCGTTCACCATAATCAACATCGTCAATAAGCAAGGGATTCAAACATGAGATCAGGCATTATGTATATATATTAATGAATCATGTATTCGATTAACAGTTAGCAAGGATAACAATTAAATAATCATGCAAAGCTTGGATACTAACCGAGGTGAATCGAAAACTAAAGCAAGCTTCGAGAATTCCAAATTGCCGTCACTCACAGAAAGGCTCTAGGGTTGAAAGTGACTGCCGACTACATGCATTCACGTATATAAACGTATCACAGGAATGGGCCAAGCCCATTAGAAAGACTGGGCCGAAAGATCTGGATTCTAGTCGAAGGATATGTTTCGTGGTCCTTCGGGCCGAAAGATGTCGAAGGATCCTACCTTTGCTCGAAGGGTATGGTTCGAGATCCTTCGAACCTAAGGTTATCTTTCGTGATCCTTCGATCTGTATGTCATGTTTCGATCTAGACTAAGTGTTTTAATAATAACTCTAATATTATTTTCTACCACAGCAAGTAATCACATATAGGCAAAACGACAATACGTTTCATTAAAACACAACGCGTACAATTTCAAGTCCACAATCCAAACAACTAAACAGTCAAAGTCAACGCGCATTTAATGCGAAAGTGAAAGTCAGAAACTCGAGTTGTCACATTATCCCCAACTTAAAGGAAATTTCGTCCCGAAATTTGGTACGCACTCACTGAGGAAGCTAGGTAAGTTACATTGTTCACTGATTTTCCTGGGGTGTCACATCATCCCCCCGTTGATTTGGAATTTCGTCCCGAAATTCAGTAGTAGTAGCTTCAGCCTCAGAAGTGGATGCATTGGTTTCAAATAGCTGGGGGTACTTTTCTTTCATCTGATCTTCGCGTTCCCAGGTATACTCTGGACCACGCTGGGAGTTCCAACGAACTCGAACAAGAGGGATTCTCTTGTGTTTGAGGACCTTAACATCCCGGTCCGTGATTTCAACTGGTTCCTCGACGAACTGCAACCGCTCGTCGATAGTGAGTTCCTTAAAAGGAACTATAAGGGTCTCATCTGATAGGCATTTCTTCAGATTCGACACGTGAAATACATTGTGAACTGCACCGAGTTCTGCTGGTAGGTTTAACCTGTAGGCTACTTTGCCAATCTTTTCTAAGATTTCGAATGGTCCGACGTACCGCGGATTCAGTTTGCCTCGTTTACCAAATCGAACCACACCCTTCCAGGGTGAAACTTTCAATAAAACCCGGTCCCCGACCTCAAATTCCAATGGTTTTCTACGCTTGTCCGCGTAGGCTTTCTGACGGTCGCGTGCTGCCGCCATGCGTTGTCGTATCTGTGCAATCTTTTCTGTGGCGTCCACTACAATCTCTGGACCCGTAATCTGGCTATCCCCCACCTCTGCCCAACAGAGAGGTGACCGGCATTTACGTCCGTACAATGCCTCGAATGGAGCGGCTTGAATGCTGGTGTGATAGCTGTTATTGTATGAAAACTCCACTAAAGGGAGGTGCTTTTCCCAGCCGTTGCCGAAATCAATGACACACGCTCGAAGCATGTCTTCTAGAGTTTGGATAGTTCGCTCAGACTGCCCATCCGTCTGAGGATGATATGCTGTGCTCATGTCTAATCGTGAGCCGAAGGATTTGTGCATCGCTTGCCAAAGCTCTGATGTGAATCGTGCATCGCGATCCGAAATAATAGAGGTGGGCACTCCGTGCCTCGAAACAACTTCTTTAAGATAGACGTCTGCGAGAGTGGAGAACTTGTCCGTTTCCTTAATCGGCAGGAAGTGTGCAGACTTGGTGAGTCGATCAACAATCACCCAAATAGTGTCATTCCCACGCTGGGATCTAGGTAGGCCTGTAACAAAATCCATGGAAATTTCTTCCCATTTCCATTGCGGTATCTTAGGCTGCTGAAGTAGACCAGATGGTTTCTGATATTCAACCTTGACTCTCGCACAGGTTAAGCATTTTCCAACGTACGTAGCGATGTGAGCCTTCATACTAGGCCACCAATAAGTAGTGCTGATGTCGTGGTACATTTTATCCGACCCTGGGTGTACCGAATAGCGAGACTTGTGAGCTTCATCCATTACAAGTTCGCGTAAACCGCCATAAAGTGGGACCCAAATACGCCCCGTTACATAGTAGGCGCCGTCTTCCTTTTGTTCCATGCGTTGCCTTGAGCCGCGTAAGGCTTCAGCTTTGACGTTTTCGGGTTTCAGTGCTTCTAACTGAGCAGTTCGTATCTGTGCAGGAAGACTGGACTGAATGGTAAGCTGTAGCGCTCGCACGCGCTTCGGTAGAGTGTCTTTCCGACTAAGGGCGTCAGCCACAACATTGGCCTTGCCTGGATGATACTTGATGGCGCATTCATAGTCGTTTAGAAGTTCAACCCATCTCCGTTGACGCATATTCAAATCCTTTTGCTTAAGAATATGCTCGAGACTCCTGTGATCGGTGTAAATCGTGCACCTGGTACCGTACAGGTAGTGTCGCCATATCTTAAGCGCGAAAACAACAGCTCCCAGCTCTAGATCGTGCGTCGTGTAGTTTCGTTCATGAACCTTGAGTTGCCGCGAAGCGTAGGCAATAACTTTATCCCGCTGCATCAATACACAACCAAGCCCCTGTATCGATGCGTCACAATAAACCACGAAGTCATCCGTGCCCTCTGGCAATGAGAGAATAGGTGCGCTGCAAAGCCTATCCTTTAAGTACTGAAAAGCGGTCTCTTGCGTATTACCCCATCTGTAAACGACACCTTTCTATGTTAGCATAGTAAGTGGTTGCGCGATCTTTGAGAAGTCTTTAATAAATCGCCTGTAGTAACCCGCCAAACCCAAGAATTGGCGTATGTCAGTCGGTGTACGCGGTGCTGGCCAGTTTCTGATCGAATCAACCTTGGATGGATCGACATGAATCCCATCCTTGTTTACCACATGGCCTAAGAAGTGGACTTCACGAAGCCAGAAGTCGCATTTTGAAAACTTTGCGTATAATTGCTCTTTTCGAAGAAGTTCCAAGATAAGTCGTAAGTGCTGTTCATGCTCCTCCTGACTCTTGGAGTAGATCAAGATGTCGTCGATGAAAACAATGACGAACTTGTCGAGATAGGGTTTGCACACCCTGTTCATAAGGTCCATGAAGACTGCAGGCGCGTTCGTAAGCCCAAATGGCATGACAAGAAACTCGTAATGACCGTAGCGAGTTCTGAAAGCGGTTTTGGAGACGTCCTCATCCCGGACTCTCAGCTGATGATACCCTGGCCTTAAATCAATCTTGGAATAGTAACACGACCCTTGCAACTGGTCGAATAGGTCATCTATGCGCGGAAGAGGATAACGGTTCTTCACCGTCACCTTATTGAGTTCGCGGTAGTCGATGCACATCCTGAACGTACCGTCTTTCTTCTTCACAAATAACACTGGAGCTCCCCAAGGTGAAGAGCTTGGACGAATAAAGTCCTTTTCCAAGAGCTCTTGTAGCTGCTTCGACAGTTCTTCCAATTCGGTTGGAGCTAAACGATACGGTGCGCGGGCTATTGGTGCTGCTCCAGGAGTTAACTCAATCTGAAACTCGACTTGACGATGAGGAGGTAAACCAGGTAAATCTTCAGGAAACACTTGAGGAAAATCACGCACAACTGGTATATCCTCCAGCTTCTTTTCCTTTGCTGATGCGTCAGTGACAAGTGCCAGAATGGCAGTATGCCCCTTTCGTAAACATTTCTGCGCCTTTAGGAAAGAGATGATACCAACCACAGCACCACTCTTATCACCTTGTACTTCGAGAGGTTCTTGACTGGAGCGAGGAATACGAATAACTTTTTCTTTGCATAAGATCTCCGCATGATGTTGGGATAGCCAATCCATACCGATGACGACGTCGAAACTACCCAAGACTATGGGTATGAGATCAATCGAGAAAGTCTGACCCGCTAGAACAATACTACAACCCTTGACTATTTGTGCGGCTTCTACACTTTTACCATTGGCTAGTTCTACGACGTGTTTGGTGTCTAGGGGCGTTGGTGTACGTTTTAATAATTTACTCATTTTCAATGACATATAGCTTGTGTCAGCACCCGAATCAAATAAGACAGTAACATAAATATCGTCGAGAAGAAACTTACCCATAACCACATTGGGATCATTCACTGCATCTCCTCGACCCAACACAAAAGCACGACCACGAGCTTCATTGCCGTTGTTGTTGTTGTTTCCCCCGTTGTTGTTGTTACCATTACCCTGATTGTTGTTACGGTTGTTGTTGTTCTGGTTTCTGTTCAGCTGAGGGCAATGCCTTTTGAAGTGACCCTCTGCACCGCACTGAAAACACCCTTTGTTACCCTGCTGCTGATTCTGTTGTGCTTGAGGTTGCTGCTGATTCTGGTTTGCAGGTCGAGCGCTTCTACAATCTTTGGCCTCATGACCCATCTTGAGGCATCTTTGACAACGAACCTTATTACACTGGCCACTGTGATGTTTGTTGCAGGTGTTACACTTTGGGAGATTTCCTCGATACCCTCCCTGTCTGTGGCTGCCTGAGGAGTGCTGACTTGGACTCTGGTAACTGTCTGTCTTTCGCTGTTGAGCTTGCGACTGTACTGAAGCTGATCCCTTGCTAGAATCCCCATCCCATTTTCTCTTACTTTCACTGGGAGTAGCAAGTGTAGTAGAAGCAGTAGCGGTAGCAGTAGCACTGATACGCTTAGGCAGTTTATTCTGATCCACTGCCTGATCGGTGATGCGATGAGCGAGACGCTGGATTTCCTGGATGTTGTTGAGGTTAGCCGAGGTAACGTGGCTCTGTATTTCTGGTGCCAAACCTTTGAGATACAACTCAATTCGCTTGTATGGAGGGTCCACCATAGTTGGACATAACACAGCCAACTCATTTGATCTCTTGGTGTAAGCTTCGATTTCCGACCCAACCATTTTCAAGTTATACAACTCGTCCTCCAACTTGTGAATGTCTTCTCTAGTGCAGTATTCCCTCTTGATCAGTTCTTTGAAATCATTCCAGGGTGTGGCGTTAGCAGCTGCCAACCCTAAGATCTGCACTTGTGCGTTCCACCAAGTGAGCGCAATCCCTTCAAGTGTGCCAGTGGCGAACTTCACCCTGCGAGCCTCAGGGCATTCACACATCTCGAAAACTGACTCGAGCTTTTCAAACCAGTGGAGGAGTCCAACTGCTCCCTCCGTGCCACTGAACGAACTAGGGCGACATTCCATGAAATTCTTGAAGGTGCACCCAGGTTGTTGCTGAGCGGGTTGACCTATTGTGTACGAATAGGGCAAAGTTAAGTACGAGAATTAATGTAGGATCTAAAGATCCTAGTGTCTATACTGCAGGGTATACTACCTGCTTGGGCGGCTGCAACTGCCGCAGCAACGAGAGCCTCTAGCTGGGCTTGAGTCATGGTAATTCGTGCGGCCATTGATCTTCACATCAAAGGCAACATAAGTGAGAAAGGTTCGCGAATAGTGCGATGACAGAAGAGTGTAAGCACATAAGTATTCTCATGCAATGACAAGTTGTGAGCAAGGTAATGTAAGCATACTACGAGCAAAGTTCTATGCAAATTCTAGCATGTAGGCAATAAACATAAACCTTATTACCTAGGAAGTTGAGTCTTGCACGTGGAGCGAAGCGTCGTTGTGGATCGTTGAGAGCACTGTTCTGGTTATAGTCTGGTTTTAATAAAACGTTTTTCCATATTAAAACCAAGTTCTCTATAACCAATGGCTCTGATACCAATCTGTCACACCCCCACATTCCACACGCGGAGTATCACCGCTTGGGAGTGTGACTGACCAGGATCAAGCCACCAATCATATTGAACATGTAGTTAATATTAAGTAAAATAAAAGTAAACCATCCATTCAACACGAAAGGTGTTCAAACAAAACCATAGTTTCAAAATGTAGCGGAAGCATAGTAAATAATCCAGTAGTAGTTAACAATGTTAAGTGTCATAATAGTTCAACAGAAAAGCCACGATCCTTGCCCACAACGACCCGCTTCTCCAGTGCAAGCTCCAAGTACCTAACGATCTGCAAGGCATGTAACAGAATGATCAACAAACTAGTTGAGCGAGTTCACAGAAAGTAAATGCGTAATAGTAAGTTCGTTTGTAACAGGTGGCTCTACTGGGCCGATTGTATGTTCTATTGGTGGTGGTGTTCCACGTTGTATAACCACTAGACTACTCGTAACTATAGGTATCCTTCACAACCGAGGATAGTGATCAATATAAGTAAAGTATCCTGCACATCCGAGGATAGTGATCAGTGTATGTATCCTTCACAACCGAGGATAGTGATCAGTATAGGTATCCTTCACATCCGAGGATAGTGATCAGTATAAGTATCCTTCACATCCGAGGATAGTAATGTGGTAGTCCAGTCATAGTGTCAGTAGCATATCTATTCAAACTTATCCTTTCAATCCCATTCCCAACACCCCGGGAATCCCATGCCTTGGTAAGAGTGTGAACTCACCTTGGTTTGCTCGGTATGCTAGGTTATGCACTCACAAGTAATTTAATCACGTCCTATTGTATGCACGTATAACAAATCAGTTCATGTTCACAATGATACGCATGCAATTTAATGTTCACCTAACAGTCAGTTTGCATATCGGCACAACACGTATTATTTCACATTTAATCATCAACTATCATTCGATTCACATTACCCATCCTTCGATACATTGCTCATCCTTCGGTCTAACAATCATCACAATTATCACAATTATGTTTCGACACGTCTTTCAATACACAGTTATCATCTTACGATTCATGGTTATCTTTCGACACATCAGCTATGTTTCGACATAGTTATCACAGTTATCATTCGGACCGAATGCTATGTTTCGAACCAATGTCATCTTTCGGTCAAAGTTATCCTTCGGTCAATGCTATCCTTCGGTCAACACTACTATGGTTCGAAGGACAAGTATCTTTCGGTCACAACTATGTTTCGAGTAGCAAGTATCATTCGATACATATCAGTTACGTTTGATCACAATCAGTTACGGATATTACGCAGTCAATTACAGAAACAGAAACCCTAATCATCTACAGCCGTCATCATCATTAACAATCATCATCGATCATGCATGCCCAAACAAATCACAACAAGTACCAAAACTTAACAGTACATCTACATAACGAGTATCATACGAGCACGATTCCTCACTACCATCGATCTATAATATTGATTAATAATCCGAACAGAATACCAAAAACCCTAATCGATAGCAGGTTTAGTTCTTCGTGTTTAAACTAACCAAACCGTGTTCACTTGTTTCGTTTTCGTTCACCATAATCAACATCGTCAATAAGCAAGGGATTCAAACATGAGATCAGGCATTATGTATATATATTAATGAATCATGTATTCGATTAACAGTTAGCAAGGATAACAATTAAATAATCATGCAAAGCTTGGATACTAACCGAGGTGAATCGAAAACTAAAGCAAGCTTCGAGAATTCCAAATTGCCGTCACTCACAGAAAGGCTCTAGGGTTGAAAGTGACTGCCGACTACATGCATTCACGTATATAAACGTATCACAGGAATGGGCCAAGCCCATTAGAAAGACTGGGCCGAAAGATCTGGATTCTAGTCGAAGGATATGTTTCGTGGTCCTTCGGGCCGAAAGATGTCGAAGGATCCTACCTTTGCTCGAAGGGTATGGTTCGAGATCCTTCGAACCTAAGGTTATCTTTCGTGATCCTTCGATCTGTATGTCATGTTTCGATCTAGACTAAGTGTTTTAATAATAACTCTAATATTATTTTCTACCACAGCAAGTAATCACATATAGGCAAAACGACAATACGTTTCATTAAAACACAACGCGTACAATTTCAAGTCCACAATCCAAACAACTAAACAGTCAAAGTCAACGCGCATTTAATGCGAAAGTGAAAGTCAGAAACTCGAGTTGTCACAGTCTCTAGGTGTAATTGAATCTATTGAGGAGACCAAATTCTTATATGTTTGAAAAGGATCAATGGCGGCCAAACTTTTAAAAGTTGGGATTATTGGAGGGAATTTTTAAAGTTGGGATTATTGTCGGCCAACTGGTGAAACTTAGGATTATTAAAATCCAATAACCCTATTATTTTATCTAAATTTAGTTGTTTTGATGTTATTTATTAATAAAAGACAAATTGGATTTAAATAATCTCAGCTTTCTCAAATTCGCCGATAATAATCCCAACTCAGTTATTGGCCGATAATAATATGAACTGGTCCACTTCTGGCCGATAATAGTCTGCGTTAAATATAGCTTAACGGAGTTAAGTTTTTTTTTTCGAATTACAAACTAATGTTTTAGGGCTTTTGATTAGAACGAGGATATGAGTTGATTAATGTAAAATTTACCTCGAAATACTGCCCCATAAGACGAAAACGGTGCTTCAATTCGAGTGTTTAAACTTCCAATTAACAAAAATCAAGCCGTTTGAAGCATCGTTTCGAGGTAAGTTTTACATAAATCGACTCGTTTCCTCGTTTTGATCAAAATCCATAAGACATCAGTTTGTAATTCGGTAAAAAGCTTAACTCCGTTAAGCTATTTTTAACGGGGGACTATTATCGGCCAAAAGTGGACCAGTTCGGATTATTATCGGCCAATAACTGAGTTTGGGTTATTATCAGCCAAATTAAGAAAGATGGGATTATTTAAATCCAATTTGCTTTAATAAAAAAGATAGAGAGATGAGGTTTTTTTGAGTTATTTTATGTCTAATCTTTTTATAAAAAAATAATAAAAATTAATTATTTTCAATTGTTTTTATGTAGAATTTATATGTGTGGTGGGTTTTTTGATGAGAATGTAAGACATGTTGGACATTAGTGGAGTCAAAAAGTCAATAAAAGATTGGTTAACAAAAGTTCTTTGTACCCCTTATAGTAAAATATATTATTTTACATAAAAAAGTACAACCCCACATGCTTTAATCACCAAACAAGGCCATACATCAATTTGAGATCAAAAGCTAAAACGGATTTTTAGGGTTCTCTCAAATAGAGTTAGTTCTCATTTTACTCAATCCTTTTATATTGTAGGATCGTTTTCAGACCTGAACGAGTCTATCAGAAGAGTTTATCTCAGTTTCAGAGGCGGAAACTAAGAAACTGAGTCCAATTCAGCAAGCAATACACTTTAGACTGTCGTTTGATTGATAATAATGACGTTTACAGCAATTCGACACTTCGGCAGCACTTCATTGCAAACCAGAAGAACCACCTTATGATTTCGCTTGGGAGCACCTATTTATAGGGCTCTGATTCCGCTTGAACTTGAACATAACATTTCAAGAGGAATCAACATTACAATTCAAGCGGAATCATTGACTATCTCTCGAGCGGAATCAGGACCATGTGATTTCGCTTGAAACTGTCCAGATGACATTTCAAGCGGAATCACCCTAATATCCCTCTATCTCGTTTTACGTGCCCTGATCTAATACATTCTATACAAGACTCGATACAAGACGAAGACGACAGATGGATGCACCAACAAACTCCCCCTCGGATGTTGACGGAGTCTTTAGTGTCGAGTCTTCACATCTTCAGACTTTATCAGCCTTTGGGCTTCTCTTTGAAGTATTTGACGCTGTAAGCATTCTCAATCTCTATCTTCTCTATCATCACCAACAAACTTCTTCTCTCGGATGTTGATCTCTTCTCTTCATTTGCACCAACATACACTCTCTCTCAAATGTTGAATCTTTTAAATTCATAAACAGACACTGTTGGTGCACAGAATGTCTGTTGACTACGTTTATATTGAGTCTTAGGTCAAAGTAGGTTAGATTGGAGCTTGAAAGTCAAAATAGGGTTTAATGTTGTAATTTCGCTTATGTGTACATTTAGATAGGAGATTTCGCTCTTTAGGTCATAGGGGGTTTTGCTGATAGGTTCACATGGGATTTCGCTCATAAGGTAGCCATATGAGCGAAATCAGGCTTAGTATATATACCCTATCATGTGATCTCATTTGTAACTTGGAGCGAAATCTGGTCATATGCTTGGTAACGAAATTCTGTCAAAATCAATTCAGAAAACATCAATAAAGAAGGAAATTGAAAGGAAAAGTTGTTGTTACTTTGTGTACATTGATTCCGCCTTTATATGCAAAGATGAACTGCCTTAACTGACTTTTTCGGGTCATAGAACGGTCCAACAAGTGGTATCAGAGCACAGGACGAGGAGTTCATACTACTCCAGCTTGATTCTACCAGATTCTCTTACTTCTACTCACTTCTTCTCATGCTTTTCTGATTTGAACTAGTTTCTATGGTTGAAATGGCCTGAATTTCGAATATAACGTGTAAAACATAGTAATAACAAACCCTTGAAAGAATCAGGTTAAAATTCGGACTAAAAATGGTGAAAATTAGCTAAAAACTTGATTTCGCTTTTGCGGACATCGAAGGATTTCGCTTGTAACTGCTAATTTCGCTCATAAGAACCTGATTGATTTCGCTTTTAAGGACATAAAATTTTCTGATTTCTCTCATTGTGCCATTAAAATCAGATTTAGCTCTTAAGATCATCCCTAATTTCGCTTCTAAGACATTGTCTAATTTCGCTTATTAGACACTGTTTGATTTCGCTCTTAGGGACAAGCTGCTGATTTGCTTTTTAGTCATTACAACTGATTTCGCTCTTGTGTCACTATTTTCAAAACTTCGAAAATTTTTCTAAGTGTTTGCTGATCTTTCAGGTACATAAGATGGATGACATATTCTTAAACCCGTTTAGCGACATGTACGCATTTTCTAGAAATTCGGGAGACGATACATCTTCAAGCAACAACAATGAGAACCCGCCAAATGCAAAGAAGAAATTATCGGATGCGTTGGAGGTTGAAAGTGCTTTCGGAACTTACAACAAACCGCCGAAATTGGTGGCTATCGAAGATTATAGTCGGTGGGCAAAGAAATTTGAAGATTGGTTGATGGCGTTTGCGTTTCCTAGTTGGAAGAATCTCAAAAACGGCTACGATAATGGAAACAAAAGGGTGAAACATTATCATCATCTGAAGAGATAGAATCGTTTGATGCTGAGCAGAAATGTATTGCGTTGATGCTTCAATCTGTTCGTGAAGATATAATCTCTCTGATCGAAAATTCTAGTTCTAAAGATCTCTGGGAAAAATTAGAAAAGAAATGTATAGGTAGTGAAGCAATCAAGAAAAACAAAAAGAAACTACTTAGGAAAGAGTTTGATATGTTTAGGTGTTTAAAGAATGAATCAGTTTCAAAAATGATCGAGAGGTTTGGGCATTTAAAGC
This sequence comes from Helianthus annuus, assembly GCF_002127325.2. Classification (NCBI taxonomy): domain Eukaryota; kingdom Viridiplantae; phylum Streptophyta; class Magnoliopsida; order Asterales; family Asteraceae; genus Helianthus; species Helianthus annuus. The sequence continues at coordinate 75,958,124 of NC_035447.2, read as the reverse complement.
TGGAACTAGCTAGACATGGAATTAAGTATCCTGAAGATGAGCTAGTAGACAAATTGTTCGATTCGTTACCAGACGAAATGGATTGGAGATGTTATGCGCTGATGTTGAGAAATACTATCAAGGCACCAGAAGTGTTAACTTTAGATTTGCTGATTGAGAAACTCGAGAGTCACGAGTTGGAATTGAAGAAGACATTCAAAGTCAATCACTCATCTTACCAGCAAAATTTGGATTTGTATTATCCAAAGAGCATGATGCCAAAAACAACATCTCCCAAGACTGGGTTTTCTGCTTAGAATGTGTCCACAACTAGTAAAGAAAGTCAAAGCGGTCAAAGCAGTGGAAATCACAGTGGTTATCACAGTGGATCTTTATCATCTGCAAGTCATTCTGATGGAAAGAATCGTTTTCAATGTAACATCGCAATAGACTTAAAGAATGCTCAGAATTTTGACGAGGAGTCTGCTAAACAACAGATGATTTTCCTAGCATCTGTGTTGGAGTCGTATGAAGGGTTAGTAGCAGGGAAGATAGGCAACACCAACCTGACGAAAGAGGACTATGATCAAATAGATCCTGAAGAAATGGAACTAATCGACATACGGTGGTGTATGGCCAGTGTTGTTCGTCGAGCACAGTGTTTCATGGAAATTACCGGCAGAAAGTCAATTGGTGGACCATCCACCAAGCTGGGGTTTGACAAGTCCAAGGTGACGTGCTTCAAGTGTAAGCAGAAAGGTCACTTCAAGCGTGAATGCAGAAACGCGTATGCTGATGAATCAGAGAACCCGTTCAGAGAAGACTATTATAAGAAGGCGATATATCATCAAAACAAATCGGAGCCGCCAAGAATGAAGCAGATTGAAGAGAACAAAGAGAAATCTAGAGCTCTTGCGGTGATTTATGATGATGAGGGTTACGACTAGAGTGAGTTGTTACTGGAGGAAGATGCGGTTGGTTACGCTTTCATGGCAAAGAATGAACCTGTTCCGTGGAAAGACAACAGAACTGAAGAGCAGAAGTATAGATACAGAAAAATGTTAGCTGAAAACAGAATTACTAGAATATCTGGTATTTATTTGGAAGCGAAAAGAGCAAGAAGATGGGATCCAGAAAGGGAGTGTTATCTTGACCCATATGGAAACATTGCTATTGATCACAACACTCTTGATATAGAAGCCATAATGAATGAGTTCAAAATTGATGATGATTATTGGCAGAATAAATGGTGGGGAACTGGAGACGAGAAAGAGAAAGAAGAGAAAGAGAAGAAGGAGAAAGAAGAGAAAGAGAAGAAGGAGGTAGAAGAGAAAGAGAAGTCAAAGAAAGTTGATACTAGAATCATTGATACTACTCAGGAGTTGACTGCTGAAAATCTCGGAAAGATGGCTGACAAGGTGCTGGCAGCTAAGGCGATTGAGGTAGATTCTAAATCTGTGTCTGAGTCTAAAAGCCAGGTCAGTTCAAACACGTCAATGACTGAAACAGGTAACAAAGTCAATGGGAATGTTGATTGCAAAAATTGCATCAAAGAATGCAAATTTTGTAATACAGTCACATATCTCAACGGTAAGAAGGTTGATGATCTGACAGCAAAAGTTAGAAGCGTTGAGAATCAAATTCTTGATCGTGACAAGATGGTTAAAGCTTCAACTGAACGGATAAAAGAGTTAACTAACAAAATTGAAAATGATAAAACTGATCATGAAAGGATTAGAAAAGAAAATGAAAAGTTAGTTCTTGAAAACCGTCAGATCACTGAAAAATTTGAGAAGCTTAAAACCACAATGAAAGATAATGATGATCGAAATGGTAAAACTTATAAAGAAAATGTTCAATTAAAAACTTTGCTTAGGTTAAAAGAAGAATCAATCAACCAACAACTGGATGAAATCGCTAAACTGAAACTTAAAGTTCAAGAGGCTGAAATCGAAAATGAGCGAATCAAGTTGAAGCTTAATAGTTACAACTCCACAAGCTTTGTTTTGCAACACATTGTTCCAAAACCCATTGGTAAAAACAAAGCTGGCGAAGATGTTTATTCTGATGGAACAGGGGTGGGTTTTCATCAAGTTCCACCACCTATTCTTGATAACTATTCAAAAAGGCAATCGGGGTTGGTTGAAACTGGAGAAGAAAATGAAGTGAAACTTCCGGAAAGCATTGATGTCACGTTCATATCTTCCAATGACGATAGTGTCCAAAATGATGTTGTAAAAAGTGTTGTTGAAAATGTGCTAAAAACAAATAGTGACACTACTGAGGAAGATGGATGTTTCTTGGACAAATACATTCCGAAACAAAAGTCCAAGAACAACTTAAATGAAGAATCAAATCTTGTCATGTACAAGATGTTGGGTTTTGATAAGTTGTTTTCGGATTTTGAGTTTCCAATTGAGAATGTAAACATGAACAAATTGACAAATGTTTTCAAGTTGGTTGAAGTTGATTTGTCAGAAGTGAACAATCTGAGTCAAACAAAGAGTCAAATGAAGTTTGAAAAAGATAAATCATACTACAAGAAACATGTTGTTCCACCATGTTTTTATAATAACAAGAATCGAAACAATTGGTCGGGTGGTTATCAGGGTGGTAAGAATTATCAGAGAAGAAATGTTCAAAACAAGAGGTATGTTGAAAAGAAAAAGTTTGTGAGTAGTTCGAGTTCACTTACTGATGAAGAAAAAGAGATTTTTTCAAAATCGAATGAAGAATTCTTTGAGAAAAGAGCTTCACAGGCTCAGTTGTAGGCACAAGTCGAGTGGTTGATACTCGAACATGCTTTAGATGTAATCAAGTTGGTCACATTGCACGAAAGTGTACCAACGTGAAGCCTAAGACTGAAACTGTGAAGATTCAACAGAAGAAAGTTGAGGTGAAGGGTAAAGCATCAATGGTTGTTGAGAAAAAGAGTGTGAAAAATGACAACACCAAACTGAAAAATGAACCCGTAAAGAAAGTGGTAACTAAAAATGACAAATTTTACAAACGGGTTGCATTATCTCAACAAGTTTGGAAACCGAAAACAGAGAAAAAGATTTCACCTTCTGAGGAGTCAATTCAAATTGATTATGATGCAAATTTTCCACCTTTGAAGGCTGAAAACTTTAAAATTCACGTTGCGAGAGTTAAAACTATCAAGGTTACACCCAAGACTGATGAGGCTTGGGTGGACACCATGTTTGACTAAGCAGTTTGAATTGCCGGAGCTTCCTTGATCGCGAAGCATGAATCGGCATCTTTATTGAAGTGTTTAAATCATGATTGTTATATGTGCAGGATCTTCCGAGATTAGTCTCACACTGGACTATGGACAATGGAGCGTCTCGACATATGACAGGGAAGACTGCATTGTTATATGATGTGAAGAATATCAATGGAGGATATGTTGGTTTTGCGGGAAATCAAGGAGGAAGGATTATTGGTGAAGGAACGTTATCCAACGGGATTGTGAAGTTTGAAAGAGTTAACTACATTGCTGAGCTGGAGAACAATCTGCTGAGTATCTCACAGATTTGTGACAGGGTGTATACCACTCACTTCACTGATAAAGAATGTTTGATCTTGAAACCAGGATTTGTTATCCCTGAGGAATGGATTATCATGAGGGCAGCAAGAGTTAATGATCTGTACGTGTTGGATATGAGCGTAGCTACTACAACCACGGGTCAGGCTCATTGTTTTGTGTCCAGGGCAACTGAGAAAGAATCGAGATTGTGGCACCGGAAGATGGGACATATACATCTTAGAAAAATGAATCACTTGGTGCACAATGATTTGGTTACAGGAGTTCATGTCAAAGGTTTTCATCTGGAAGGGGAGTGCATTAGCTGTGTTAAAGGCAAGCAGAAGAAAAAGTCACACCCTACAAAGCAAGTCAATTCAGTCTCAAGACCCCTGGAGAGACTTCACATGGATTTGTTTGGTCCGGTGAATGTCAAGAGTATTACGGGAGATAAATATTGTCTTGTGGTTACTAATGATTATTCCAGATTTTCGTGGGTTTCTTTCTTGAAGACGAAAGACGAAACGTTTGACAGTTTGATGGCGTTGTTAAAGAAGATTGAGAATCTGTACCAAAGGCGTATCAAAAGAATTTGAAGTGATAATGGTACTGAATTCAAGAATAGCAAGATGGAAGAATTTTGTGATGAAAGAGGTATATTGCATGAGTCTAGTGCTCTGTACACTCCGCAGCAGAATGGAGTCGCAGAACGCAAAAACCGGACACTAATCGAGACGGCTAGAACGATGCTTGCAGATTCAAAGTTACCAATTAATTTTTGGGCTGAAGCTGTTTCCGCCGCATGCTATATGCTCAACAGAGTTCTCACTGTCAAGAAGTTCAACAAAACATGCTTTGAGCTGATCAATAATCGCAAACCGAATTTGAAGTATCTAGAACCGTTCGGGTCACCCTGTACAGTTATAGAGCCTTATGGAAAGTTTGGTCCGAAGTCCTACGTGACGTGTCTTCGTTCCAAGTGAGAAACGGATTATTGAAGCTGCAAATGTTGAATGTCAAGGTTATACTATGCCGCCACAAAATCCAGGAGACTCATGGCGATATCATTATGATAAGTTGTGGGAATCGTTTGACATGATGGAAGAACAAGAAGAAGAAGATTTCTTTGATGAATTGGATATTTTGCGCGAATACGAGTCACAGCAAAGGTTCCCAGCTGAATATTCAAGGCGACCACGGGAAACTTCAAATGACGATGAAGCAGGTCCGAGTAATGCTGCTGAACACGATGATGTTCAACAAGATGAAGTTGCTCAAGATAATCAGTCGGATTAGAATGACAATCAAGAATCTGAGAACATGCCGATCTTTGATCATGGAGATTCAGATTCTGAGGGGGAGCAGATTCAGGATTTAAGTCAAATAAACCAAATGAGTGAACAAGGTGCAAACCAAAATGTTACTAATCTGGAAGGCGATGTGGATGTTCCAAGCAAAGCAATGCCGCGAACTCGTTCATATCATCCAGAGGAGTTGATCATAGGAGAATTGCAATCAGGCGTTCGCACGAGACGTCAAATCGACCAGGGCTTAACATGTTTTTATTCTACAGTAGCACCTTTACAAACTGAATTTTCATTAAGTTGTTTTATCTCGCAGATCAAACCGAGAACTTACAAAGAGGCGCTTACTGAAGACTCTTGGGTCATTGCGATGCAAGAAGAGTTAAGTCAGTTTGAAAAGTTGGGAGTGTGGAAGCTAGTGGATTTGCCGGATGGTCAAAGGAAAATCAATACGAAATGGGTATTTAAGTGTAAGAGAGACGACAGAGGAGTTGTTGTAAGGAACAAAGCTCGACTCGTTGTTCAGGGCTTTAGTCAACAGGAAGGGATTGATTTTACTGAAGTCTATGCTCCTGTGGCACGACTAGAGGCAATCAGAATTTTCCTTGCATTTGTGTCTTGGAAGAACTTCAAAGTTTATCAGTTAGATGTAAAATCGGCGTTTCTTTATGGGAAGGTTAAAGAGGAGGTTTATGTCGGTCAGCCGCCGGGCTTTACTGACCCAATCCACAAAAACAAGGTCTACTTATTGGACAAAGCGCTGAATGGTTTACACCAGGCCCCGAGAGCCTGGTACGAGACTTTGTCTCAACACCTACTAGCCAACAGTTTCATACGTGGAAAAGTGGATGCCACTCTCTTCACTAAAGAGGTCGACGGTCATCTTCTGATAGTTCAGATTTATGTGGACGATATAATCTTTGGGTCGATAAATGAGAATCTATGCAAAGATTTCGAACAGGTGATGTAGCAAAAATTCGAAATGTCATCAATTGGGGAGATGAAATTCTTTCTGGGTCTACAAGTTGAACAACTACCTGAGGGAATCTTCATTCACCAGACGAAGTACGTGCATGATATTCTAGAGAAATTTGGAATGTCAAGTTCTACTCCAGCTGCTACCCCACTTGCAACAAATCATGGGATTCACCCAGATCTCACCGAAGACAGGGCTGATGAAACATTCTACCGTTCCATGATAGGTTCTTTGATGTACCTAACTGCTTCACGTCCTGATATCATGTACCCAACGTGCCTCGCAGCAAGATATCAATCTAACCCGAGAGCTTCGCACATGATTATTGTGAAGAGGATATTACGCTACCTGAAGGGAACTCCTACATTGGGGTTGTGGTATCCTAGAACAGGCGACTTTACGCTCGAAGGGTATTCCGATTCGGATTTCGGATGCTGCAAAGTCAATTCAAAATCAACAACTGCAGGATACCAGTTCTTTGGACCTAGATTGGTTACCTGGCAGTGTAAGAAACAAACGTCTGTGGCGTTATCTACATGTGAAGCGGAGTACGTTTCTGCTAGCAGTTGCTGCTCTCAGATCCTGTGGATACAACAACAGATGCGCGACTACGGTTTGCAGTTTCTTAACACACCTCTTTTTGTTGATAATGAGGTCGCAATAAATATAACAAAGAATCCAGTACATCACGCTTAAACTAAACATATAGAAATTCGTCATCACTTTATTTGCGATTGTTTCGAGAAAAAGTTGATACGAATTGAGAAAATCCACACTGATGAACAGAAAGCTGATTTACATACCAAAGCTTTTAATAAAAATCGGTTTAAATATCTGTTAAAACTGAATGGTATGAAGCTTCTTTCGGTGTCGGATGGCATAATTGGCGTTGACGAGAGTACTGTTGCGGATGAAGATGAGAAACAATTTGCAATGGTTTGTCGATTTTTTACTTGTTTTGGTATTTAGGGGGAGTAGTAGTATATGTATATAGTTTATTTTTCAGAAAATACAAAAACAGTAAAAAATGAAAAAAATACAAAAACATGATATAATTTCAAAATCCAAAAACAATAGAAAACTGAATAAGAGCTTGTGTAAAACAGTATGCTAAAGAATTATTTAAATGAGTTAAACAATCTTACTGATGATGTGTCGATAGGTTTTCGCTCATTTAGTAGATTATTCGGGATATAAACCTAAAATTTCAAACTTGCAAAATTCATGGGGAACACTAGTTGGATATATAGGTAACCCTTGAAATCTCGTTTGAAAGGTCCCATATTCTGAGATACTAGGTCTTTATACTCAGTGATATCTGGGGTATTATTCCGGGACTTCTGCTGAATGGAAGTTCCGACCTAGTCCCCGAATAATACTTTCTCGCATTGCTTGAAATATAGCAACCACCCTCAGCATAAAAAACGATGAAACATTGCAAAATGCTAATCATGTGCTGTTGTAACTAAAAGATCCTCTAAAGGGGACACGCCAGAAAGTCGAAGCCGTCATCTCTCTGCGTATACGGAAGTATCGACCTGAGCTCTCACGGCCCTCACATTTACTCACCTGTAAGACTGAATATCTGGGATTCTGGATACGGGAGTATATTCAAGAGGTGGGACACATGAATGAGCTAAGTTCATAAGACATCTAAATCGTATCCTGAATAGATAGAAATCTGTGTGGGAATTTAAGATGGATCAGTATATCGACAATCGAGGTGAATTGTTTAAGTCTGAGTATGAAATGAAGCTTAGCGGTGCTAGTAATTTGTCTGAAAAGCTGATATGATTCCCTGACACGCTCGCCAAAAATAAGTTTGTAAATAGTTTAATTTCTTTAATTTCTGCAATTTAAGTTTCTGTATTTCATTTCTTAGTTTGGAACACTTTATTAAAATCCAAAAAGATTTTATTTCTGCTTTATTTTTGACAAACCAAAGTGGAGAGTTAATCGTTGGATTCTCGAAGATTGAAGCAGATGCAAGAAAAGTTCTGACCTGAAGAATGAGGAGAGCTTACTTTGATAAAGATTGGATTGCTGAACAAGTTAAAACAAGTTCATTAGTTTGATGCTTGTTACATTTTTTCAGAAAATGTTTGAAAATGTTTTTACAAAATCAGTCTGTATTATCAAAAGATCAACCAATGTCATTAAATTGGACTTGGTAGATTAATTGAGTAATCAGGGTCATTAACTTGGACCTGAATACTTGAGTGGATTTCTAGAACTGATAGATTGTGTTTTTGTGAAAAAGATATGTTTGTAATGTTTGATGTTTGAGACACAGGTTTTGGACTTCATCATTCCCACGGAAGTTAATTGTCAAAGCTTGAACCAGATCAAGACCTCAGATTCTAGCATACTGAGAGGGGGAGTCTGTGAAAGGGGGAGTCTGGATCAACAGTCAAAGGGAAGTCTGAAGATGAAGCTAGGAAATGATCCTGAACCTGTGAAGATAGAGTTTTTACGATGTGAAGACAGAGTTGGAGAAAAGACCAAGACTGAAGACTCGGAGCCGAAGACTTCGTCAACATCCAAGGGGGAGTCTGTTGGTGCACAGAATGTCTGTTGACTACGTTTGTATTGAGTCTTAGGTCAAAATAGGTTAGATTGGAGCTTGAAAGTCAAAATAGGGTTTAATGTTGTAATTTCGCTTATGTGTACATTTAGATAGGAGATTTCGCTCTTTAGGTCATAGGGGGTTTCGCTGATAGGTTCACATGGGATTTCGCTCATAAGGCAGCCATATGAGTGAAATCAGGCTTAGTATATATACCCTATCATGTGATCTCATTTGTAATTTGGAGCGAAATCTAGTCATATGCTTGGTAACGAAACTCTGTCAAAATCAAATAAGAAAGCATCAATAAAGAAGGAAATTGAAAGGAAAAGCTGTTGTTACTTTGTGTACATTGATTCCGCCTTTATACGCAAAGATGAACTGCCTTAACTGACTTTTTCGGGTCATAGAACGGTCCAACAGACACAATCTCAGGATCAGAACCTGGCTCTTTGTCATTCAGAATCCCCCTCTCAATCAGCTGGGATCGCAGTCTGGCTTTCACAGGTTCAGAATCCATTCCAAGATCGTGACCTGGCTCTCCTCCAGCTCAGGTTATCTGCACAATCTCTACCTCAAACATAAGTTTTCTAATATAAACCTTTAACTCACTCATAAACCACTTGTAGAAATCATAAAATGATCTAACATTTAGTCTCTGATGAGCCACTTGTAGGAATATAGTTTTTACCACTTGCCAAAACCTTTTCTCTATAAAAATTTCTGATAACCACTTGAAAGATTTAAACTCTTAAACACACTCTCCCAAACCAACTGTCGTCATGTTTAGCACTTGGAATTTTGAACATCAGCTTTTCAACACCAGTTGCCAAAAATCTTTTTGGATTTTTTCAAAATTTATGCTAAAACACACTAAAATCTTTTTGGGATTTTTGAATATAAGGAATGCAGAAAAGAAATATTTACAAACAATATTTTTGTGAGTTTGTGTAAGAGGATCATATCAGATTTTGAGACAAATCACCAACACCGTTAAGCTTGATTTCATTTTAACTTCTAAACAATTCACCTAGATTGTTAGTATGCTGGTCCACTTAAATTTTCACACAAAGTTCAACTGTTCCAAGATACGATATTAACGTCTTAAGCACTTAAACTTATTCGCGTGTCCCACTACTTGAATATACTCTCGTATCCAGATCCCAATATTCAGTCTTACAGGTGAGTATACCACATATGATATCTGTAAAGGGGTTAGATGCGAAACCGTGAGAGCTCAGGTCAAAACTTCCGTTCAGCAGAGAGATGACGATTCGACTTTTGGTGTGTCCCCTTTAGAGGATCTTTTCTTCAACAACAATGATTATCAATTTTATTGTTTCATCAATTTGCTGAGGGCTGTGCTATGTTTCCAGCATTTGCAGAAAGTATTATACGGGGACTAGGTCAGAATTTCCATTCAGCAGAAGTCCCGGGATAATACCCCAGATATCACTGAGTATAAAGACCTAATATTTCAGAAAGAGGGACCTTTCAAACAATATTTCGGAGGTTACCCATATATCCAAGAAATGTTCCCCACGAGATAAGCAAGTTTGAAATTTAAGTTTATATCTCGTCACAATCTACTAAATGTGCAAAAACCTACTAACACATCCACAGTGAGATTGTTTATCACATTTTAAACATTCCATATCTTTAGCATGTTGTGATAGTCCACTGATGTACTATCATTTCCTCTTTTTGACAACAAAACTCATTTTTATTTTATCATGTTTTTGGCTTTTTCAAATTTTTCTAATGTTTTTGGATTTCCTGAAATTTTGTACTCCCTCTAAAATGCAAACACATTTAAAGAAATTTGAAAACAAACTATACAAGAAAATTGACAACCGATATCAAATCACCTCAAATCGCCATCCTCTTGGCATAAACAATCAGAACTCCCCCTTACAACAAACTATTTTCCCATTATGATTTCAAAAAAATTAAGTTTGTTTTAATCAAAATGGTTTTTCCGGAAAATTAGTTTAGTTGATTTTATCACTTGTAGGGACGGGGATGTGGTTCATCATATTGTCTTCAACCACTTGTAGGAAATCAAGTACAAATTAATGTCCCTGATTTACCACTTTGTACGTAAAACACAATCAAATATAAAGAATGATGCCGATTCATGTTCCACTCTTACCAACCTGGGAACTCCGGCAAGTCATACTTAACCTTTTCAAAAACATTTTATGACAGATGCCGATTCCTGATCCGCGATTACAAACTTGGGATCTCTGGCAAGTCAGGTTTTTCTATTCAAAGAATATATCCACCCAAGCCTGACCAGCCTTGGGTGTTACCGAGTCATCATCACTCGGTTTCTTACCTTTCCTCTTCTTCTCATAGAACTCTTTAACCCCTTTGACCTTTTTGTCAATCATTTTTCTAAAAATTTGTTTTACAGTGGGGTTAAAGGCCTTTTCAACATCAAAAACCTTTTTATCATCATAAAATTGGTTTGAAATTTCAACTTTTCCAATTTTCTTCTTAAAATTTTCAGCCCGAAGTGGTGGAAAATTCTCATCATCCACAGTCGAAACTGATCCTTCACCTTTTGAAACAACCTGTGGCTCATCTGACTTTGTGGAATCAGATTCATCGCCAGAAGATAGCTCCTCTGATTTTGACTTATCAGAATCATCGCTAGAACTCTCACCAGACTTCTTAACAACCCATTTCTGGTTGTCCGATTTAGCTCTCTTCTTGTAAAACCTGTTTGAACATTCACCAATTTCAAACTTTGAATTTTTGAATAATTTTGTTCTGTCAATTGCTGGTTCAAACTCAACCACTTTCTCTTTGAGTTTAGAAACTCCCTGTTTGGTTTGAATTGCTTACGAATAGTTCACCGCAAGATGTCCAATTCTACCACATTTGAAACAGGTTCGAGTTTTCTTTCTCTGATTAGCTTTCTCCATTTCTTCTTGCTTCTTTGCAAGAAACTCTCTATTTGTTTGTCTCCAAAATGCTTTCTTTTCTTCTTCTTCTGATGATGTTCCTGAAACAAATGTCATTTTTGATTTAAAATCACGAACATATTTTTCATTTTTCTGTTTTTCTGTTGGAATAAAACCAAGACCTTTCTTTTTGAAATTGCCATGGTTAGGTTTCTTTTGAAAACCAGAACCAGAACCATAACCTTTTTTCTTGTTTTCTCTTTGCTTAACTCTTGAGGTGTGTTTTTTAGGTTTATCAGTAAGATTTAAATCTTTTATTTCAGAAATGTTAATTTCTGTAAGTTTGAAAACCTTTTTTATCATCTCAGTTTTGACACCTCTTATTGGAAATTCCTCATCAGAATATAATTTGTCAGAATCATTCAAAGTATAAGCAACTTTAAACGATTCGTCATTCAAATTAGATTTTGATAACATGAATTCTTTATCATAAACTCTTTTGCCCTGTTTTTCATTTTGATCCAGAGTGCTGGACTCGGACTTTGACTCCGACATAGACTCCGACTTTGACTCCTCAGTTTCATCATTATCTAACACATGATCCACCACTTTCTTCATCAATTGAGATTGTTGATCAGTGTCAGACGATGTAAACGTGACATCAATACTTTCTGGAAATTGACTGAGGACTCTGACTCCCATTGCAAGTTCGTTGCTTTTTGGACTCTTTCAGAATTTGGATTTCTGGGCAAATATACATTTTCCAGCGGGGGTGGACACTTGTTGTAACTGACACTTTGTTTCTTACCAGAATCCTTTTTGTCAGTCTTTTTCTTTATGTCTTTCTTCTTGGTCTTCTTTTCAGGAGTCTTTTCATCAGTAACTTTTCCAGCATTCTTTTCTTCAGTTACTTCACCCTCTTCAAATGCCTTCATGCCTTCAACAGTAGGATAGATCCTGTCAATGACATAAGAAGTACATGAGTAACTTTTCAACAAACGATTAACCCTTTCAGTTTCAATTCTTTGAAGTTCCAGCTTCTGTTCTAGAGCAGCACACTTCTCAATGTAGTTGTTCACAACTTTCTGCTTGATCATGAACGCTCCCTGAAGTGTCTTCATTGCAGTTGCTTGCTCTTCACTAGTGTCATTGTACATATTCATCGCTTTGTTGAGCATATCATATGATTCCTTCAACCTGTTCATGTTGTTGATTAATTCACTATTTTTCTTCTTCAAGATTTCACATGTTTCACAATTAGCAGGAATCTCTTTTGCAATAACATCTTCATTAATCTTGAACTTTGGAACTTCTTTCACTTTCCTTCTTACCACCGGTACTGTTTCATCGTCACTGCTAACTGGTGTCTTTATCTTTTTCTTTTTCTTTTTCTTCTTTGCTTTCTCATCTTCACTGTCACTTTCTGCCATCATCTTCAAATGTTGTGCCATTTGTTTTGCATAATATTCAGCACCATCATCATCACTATCTTCTTTGATTCTGGCAACAAAAGCTGTGTGAACTGGAGCTTGGTCAGGAATATAATCATCCCAAGTGAAATTTTCCCAGCTAAAACCTTCGGGTAATCTTTCATCATCTTGATTTATTATCAAAGCTTTACCATCAGCTGAAACATATTTATCCCAGTTGAATCCAGTTGATGGTTTTTGTTCATCTTGATTAACCATACAAGCTCTCTTTGAAGAATCTTCAATCACATTCCTTCCATGTGCAGTTTGTGCTTGATGTTGATGTTGTTGAGTTGGTTGTTGAGCAACTTGATGGTAGATGGCCTTCCGATAATAATCATTGTTGTTGTTGAAAGGATTCTGAGCTCCACTTGCTTCGCGATTGGTGCACTCCCTCTTGAAGTGTCCTTTCTCCCTGCAACGAAAACAAGTGACTTTAGATTCATCAAAACCCAAAGTAGATATATTAGCCTCACGAAGATCATTTCGTCCTGTGATCTGCTTGAATTTCTCAGCTCTCCTCAACACACTAGCCAAACACCATTTTATATCCATTAACTCCATCTCTTCAGCATCTATTTGATCGTAATCCTCTTTTGTAAGCATTGGATTCCCGATCTTTCCTGCCACAAAACTACTGTATGATTCCAAAACCATTCCCAACAAAGACATGTGATTCTTAGCAACTTCTTCTGAATAATCTTGATCATTCTCAATATTTAATACAATATTGCATTGAAGTTTTCTTCCATAATTTGTTGCTGAAATATTTGGATCAAATGATGGAAATGATGAGAAACTTGTGTTGCTGTTTGATCCTTTTGATGAACTACCAGATGAATTCTTTACGTTGAAAGCAGTTTCAACTTTTGGTGACAAGTTGTGGTTTTCTCATTCAACCCTGTTTTGTAATACAACCCGATATCCTGTTCACCATCGAAATCTTTCATTCGAACAATCTTTCGTTGCTCCATTTCTTGAGCTTCCAACTTTTCAATGAATTTACTCAAAGTTAGCGTGTTAAATACTTTCTTGTTTCTTAGCATCATCAGATAGTGCCCCAAGTTTCATGTGGCAATGCATCTGCTAACTTTTCAATCAACTCTTCATTATCTTTGGTGATACTCACCCTTCTCATGTTAACCAACAAGTTGCAGTATCTTTCTATAATCTGCTTTGTGCTCTCATTCTTCAAACCACGAAACAAATCAAATTCTTTCTTCAAAAGCGATTTTTTGTTCTTGATCATTTCCTGACAACCAACAAACTTTGATCTTAAAGCTTTCCAGATTGAATAAGAGCTTCCGTTATGTTGCAATAAGACCATGATATCTTCTTTCTCAGCTTGTTGTAGTAGACTTAGCATCATTTTCTCATTCTTATATTTCTTTTTGTCATCCGCACCCATATCCTTGATAGTAATCTCCTCTTCATCATCATTTAACGGTCTCACATATTTCGTTTCTACACATTCCCAAGCATCCAGATAATTAGCTTGTACCCAGTTCTCGAAACGACCTTCCCAACCCTTATACTCTTCGATGTTCATTAGCTTAGGCGGCTTTTGCATAGTCCCAATTTCGTTTTCCAACATCATGTTCTGTGCAATAGTGATCGGGGTAACCGGGGTGGCGAATGCGTTATAAAAATCCTCGTCCATGTTTTGGATATCAAAAATTTCTCAAAACAGACTGTTCAAACGGAATATTAGTTTAAGAATAATCCCTTTTGAAGCGGAATCAACAAGTTCAAGTAATATCACTGATTTCGCTTGAATATGCACTACTTTCAAGCGAAATAACCGATTCGAGCGAAATCACAACAAACTTTCGAGCGGAATACCAGTTCGAGTGGAATCAACCCGAACTTTCAAGCGGAACCTCACGTTCGAGCGGAATCAACTGATATTTCAAGCGGGATCTACCAGAAATGCTGCTGACGTCATTTTTTACTCGCTGTATTTGAAGCGGAATAACAAATTTAACCTGATTTAGATCGAATTTTAAGGTGAAACTTTCAAGGATTCATTAAAACATGTTTGCGCACAACATATGTAAAAATCAGCCGATTTTATCCATGAAAAATTTTGATTTTAGAAACAGAATTCGCAGCTGAATTGGTAAGAACTCTTCTTCCTGAGCTCTGATACCACTTGTAGGATCGTTTTCGGACCTGAACGAGTCTATCAGAAGAGTTTATCTCAGTTTCAGAGGCGGAAACTAAGAAACTGAGTCCAATTCAGCAAGCAATACACTTTAGACTATCGTTTGATTGATAATAATGACGTTTACAGCTATTCGACACTTCGGCAGCACTTCGCTGCAAACCGGAAGAACCACCTTATGATTTCGCTTGGGAGCACCTATTTATAGGGCTCTGATTCCGCTTGAACTTGAACATAACATTTCAAGCGGAATCAACATTACAATTCAAGCGAAATCATTGACTATCTCTCGAGCAGAATCAGGACCATGTGATTTCGCTTGAAAATGTCCAGATGACATTTCAAGCGGAATCACCCTAATATCCCACTAATTCGTTTTACGTGCCCTGATCTAATACATTCTATATAAGACTCGATAGAAGACGAAGACGACAGACGGATGCACCAACATATATATATATATATATATATATATATATATATATATATATATATATATATATATATATATATATATATATATATATATAGGGTGGGAGTTCGCTACAAAGTCCATTTTTCCTACAAAGTGTAAAAGGTCATACAACACCATTATGTCAACCATAAAACACATTCAAAACTCACAAATAACAAAGTGAAGATTACCAAAACACCATATTTGTGGGTTTTATGTTGTCTTTTGGATGATAAGGCTTTGATTATCTAATGACTAATATTAGTGTGTTCTATATTGATTATCATAGAGGTTGGGGTTCCTCTACAAAGTGAATTTTGTCTAAAAAGTGTAAGAAGTGGTTATGACCATTAGATTAGGTAATTGATGGATGAGATTAAATGATTGGAAAAATTGTAATATTTGTTTTAATTAAATTGATTGATTTATTGAATTAAGGGTATAAAAGTAAATTTTGTATGCTTTAAATTTAGGAATCACATGCAAGTCACATGCAACTTCCCCCATCTTTTTAAAACGCCAATAACTTTTTTATACATCATTTATTTTTTTTAAATTATACCATAATAATGAGCGTTTTTTATCTTTAATATGAGTACCATATTGCTACATATCTAAAAAAATTACGATTCAAGTAATTCAGACACTAGTGTGTTTTATATAGTGTCTGCTTGTTTTATATTTGTGCATTTCAGACACTATTGTGTTTTATGAGTGAGGGATGTGTTTAATTGTGAAAACTGGTATAACACAGTGTGAAGAAATCAGAAACTGATAAAACATAACGTCAAGAAATAATGAATGTGTTTTATGTTTTGAAATATATGAGGGGTATCATACAATATTTTCCCGTTTTCAGTCAATCATGGAACGCCCCTCGGGAGGTGTTTAATTGTGAAAATTGATATAACACGGTGTGAAGAAACCGTAAACTAATAAAACACAATGTTAAGAAATGATGAATTTGATTTATGTTTCGAACATCGGATGAATTAATCGTCGATGTGAAGGATGTAACTGCCAATTTTGAATAGTTAATAAACATAAGTTTCCATAAAAATAGCCTTTTATTGTTATAATATAAAATCTTCCATAAATTGTTGTAATTATTCAATTACCTTATTGCCCTTTAGTAAAATAACACTAGATGCCACATGTCACAAGAAGATTGCTTCCTACACTTTGTAGGAAAAGTAGGCTTTGTAGCCAACTCCTACTCTCTCTCTCTCTCTCTCTCTCTCTCTCTCTCTATATATATATATATATATATATATATATATATATATGGTAAGGTTCATTTGAAAACCACCCTTATTGCGAGAAACGCGAGAACCAATGTGAACACAAACAAATACCTAAAAAAATCCAAAAAACCCACAATTTTTTTTAATATTTTTCTAATAAAAATCGCTATATTTTGTTACATAAAAAACGTTTTTTTTTTCGAGTAACAATTATGGATGCACATGTGCATATGTATCATTTCTTGGACAAATTCCATAATATATTACCAGTCGTAGGAAAATGCACTTTCATTACACTACCATACGTAATACACTGCTTTTTATATTACCAATATTAGAAATGTACATGTGCATCTATATGCATCAACATGAAATAAGGTGTTTTGGTACAAAAAGTTTGTGATTTTAAATTGTCACACCCCCAAAATCCACATGCGGAGTGCCACCGACTGGGGGCCTGACTGACCAGGATCCAGCCACCAATTATACTGAGCAATTTAATTAATAACATAAGTGGTATTCACCAACCAAAGTTCAAAAGTTTTAGATTCAATTAGTAGTTTAGGTAAGTAGCGGAAGCATAGACAAAATAGTTTAAAAGAAAGTTCAAAGTTCAAGTTAGTTTAGAACCCAACACATGGGTTAGACGACCACTACACATCCACAAGCTGCAAGCACCTGAGTCACTAGGTACCTGCAAAGCATGCAGTAGGGTATCAACATAATGTTGGCGAGTCCACGAGGTGTAAAGTTTTAGTTTTCGAAAACATAAGTTTTTTAGATAAAGCATTTATAATCACGTTATGGGGAGCTACCCCATCTGTAAGCTCACTAAACTGTAGATACCGAAACTGTTGACGGAAAGTTGTTGTGCCCCGAGTCAATGTCTATCATCATTGACCAAGATGCAAGGTCTACTAGTTCACGCCCGATCCCCCCGGTCACGGTGTGAGGTTGTCAAACCTAATAGCGCTATTAACTAATAACCCGTTCGCCCCCGGCGATTAATCGGTATTGTAAGCAGGGACTTAATGTGATAGAGTTTCGTTTAGTTTTGCTAGTTGTGATTTAGAATTAATATCCAAACGTATCTCCCCCGGAGATAGTAATTTAAAAGTACCCATTCGTATTTCCCCCGGAAATAACAGTTCGAAAGTGTTTTTCCCAAAGTTGGCAGTTTGTCCGTGTCCCTCCCTGGGACGCATGCTTTTAGTGTGTGAACTCACCTTGGGTTGCTCGGCAGATTAGGTTACTTGTCAAGCACGCTGGTCACCACGTCCTAGCATGGTTACCAGTATAGGTCAGGTTTGGGTACAGAGATGTCACGTATATTCTACACGTATCTATCACAAAGTACACATAACATATACGGTTATTAGGTCAGTCCTACCACCTGATCAGTTAATAGTAACACATAGTCCAGTTAAACAGTAGCAAGCATGAACAGTCCATACAATTCGGCCCAATAACGGAGACAAGCAGCCCAGTCGGGACCAGGCAGTCTTGACTCGAGAACATGCGGTCTCGAGTCGCATACAGGAGATCTCGAGTTGTAAATGGCTGGTCTCGACTGGTGCAGGCATGAGTCGCAACCTCAGAGGTCTCGAGTCCCGTCTCGAGCCGAGACTATGTGATCTCGAGTCGAGACCTTGATGGTCTCGAGTCCCTGCAGTCTATTTTGGGTTGCTTGGTCCAGGTCTCGAGTTGCAATCACTGCGGTCTCGAGTTGTAACTCAATGGTCTCGAGTCGAGACCAAGGGTTTCGACTCCACCACCTGCTGTTTCCTGCATGTCTGCACAAGTCGTACTATCCAATAGAATTCCAATGTCATGCTCCCATGTACTATCCAATGAAAATGCACAAACGTGTTTTCTTGTCTAAACTACATTCAAAACGGGTCAAAACACACAAATTCAAATCTTCATATCATATTCAACACATATTCATCTAGTTCATCATTAGGGTTTTCATCCTAAACAAACATGTTCATCTAAACCGATTTATGCTAGCATAATACACCTAGTTTAATGTACTATCAATCATCATCATTCACGCACACAACCGAGAACATGATAGCACCGCATTCAAAACATTTTTCTACTTATTCATATGTCAAGTTAGCATGATAATTAACAAATCACTCTATTCTTCCTAACCATAACTTTATCTAGAAATCAAGCATCTATATCATAGATAAACAACAATCTTCATGTATTTCATCATTTTTACTCACTAAATCAATCAAGATCATGCAAAAGAGGCTAAGCATATATTTCATCCATCAAGCACACATGACATCTAGTACACATATAACACCTAGTACACATTAGAACACTAACCGGTAGAGACTCGAAGTGTGAGGGTATGAAGGGTCGATGAGTGAGCTTCCGAATGATGATCCCGAGCTTAAACCGAGGGTCCTTGTTGTCACCAGTTTGGTCCGAGAGAAAGGAGAGGAGGTTTTGCGGTTCTAGGGTTTTAGTGAGGGAGAGAGTGTGTGTAGGATGATATGTGAGAGTGTAAGGGAAAAGGTGGATGATGGGTTTTTATACTTGGTTTGGGTGGTGCACCCTACAAGGGTTTCGAGTGGGCCCAAAGGGTTTGCGGCCCAACCGGCCCAATTATTTACGGTTCACTCGAGACCGAGTGGTCTCGAGTCGTGGTCTCGGTTCACTAGTTCTTATGCACACACACACATATATATATATATATATTACATACACGTTATCAACACATAGCACATCAAGATAATTCACATCTTTCATTTAATAATTCATACGTACAAACTGTTAATACAAGAGGGTTATTCGGGAAAACCTAGAGTGTCACATTATCCCCAAATTTTAAGAACTTTCGTCCCGAAAGTTAAGGCAGCCACTGTCAAGATAGTATGAGTGAGAGTGTTTCAACGGGGTGTCACATCATCCCCCCGTTAGTTTGGAATTTCGTCCTGAAATTCGGTTGTAGCTTCAGTGCTGGGGGTTTCATTTGGGAACAACCGGGGATACTTGCACTTCATCTGGTCTTCCCGCTCCCAGGTAAACTCTGGGCCACATCGCGAGTTCCAACGAACTCGCACGAGAGGTATCTGGCTACGTTTGAGGGTTTTGATCTCTCGATCCGTGATCTCAATCGGTTCCTCAGTAAAGTGTAGTTGTTCGTCAATAGTGAGTTCCTTGAAGGGAATTATGAGTGTTTCATCTGACAGACACTTATTCAGATTAGACACGTGGAAGACGTTGTGCACCGCACTCAGCTTTTCTGGCAGGTTCAGCCTATAAGCAACCTTACCGATCCTCTCGGTAATTTCGAATGGTCCAACATATCGCGGATTCAGCTTGCCCCGTTTACCAAAACGAACCACACCCTTCCAGGGTGAGACTTTGAGTAGAACCCGGTCCTCGACCTAGAATTCTAGCGGTTTCCTACGCTTATCAGCGTAGCTTTTTTGACGGTCACGAGCTGCCGCCATGCGTTGTCTGATCTGGGCAATCCTTTCCGTTGTGTCTACCACCAGTTCTGGGCCTGTGATTTGGCTGTCACCAACTTCCGCCCAGCAAAGAGGTGATCAGCATTTACGACCGTACAATGCCTCGAAGGGTGCTGCCTGAATGTTGGTGTGGTAGCTGTTATTATACGAGAATTCCACTAGCGGTAGATGCTTCTCCCAATTCTTGCCGAAATCGATCACACATGCTCTGAGCATGTCTTCCAGGGTTTGGATGGTGCGTTCAGACTGCCCATCCGTTTGTAGATGATAAGCGGTGCTCATGTCCAAACGTGAGCCAAAGGATTTGTGCATAGCTTGCCACAACTCAGAAGTAAAACAGGCGTCTCGATCGGAAATAATGAAGATTGGCACCCCGTGCCTCGAAACCACTTCCTTTAAGTAAACGTCTGCCAAGGTAGAAAACTTGTCTGTTTCTTTAATAGCCAAAAAGTGTGCAGACTTGGTCAATCGATCTACTATCACCCAAATAGTGTCGTTTCCGCGCTGAGATCTAGGTAGGCCAGTAGCGAAGTCCATGGAGATTTGCTCCCATTTCCATTTCGGGATCTCTGGTTGTTGGAGTAGGCCTGCTGGTTTCTGATACTCAGTCTTGACCACCAATATGTAGTCCTTAAGTCGTGGTACATCTTATCCGAACCAGGATGTACTGAGTAACGGGACTTATGGGCTTCGTCCATCACAAGTTCACGTAGATCTCCATAGAGTGGAACCCAAATGCGCCCTACCACATAGTAAGCGCCATCTTCTTTTTGTTCTAATCGCTGCCTCGATCCTCGCAGGGACTCAGCCCTAATGTTCTCTGGTTTCAGTGCTTCAACCTGAGCATTTCGAATCTGAGTAGTAAGGTTAGACTGGATAGTAAGTTGTAGCGCTCGCACGCGCTTGGGTGTAGTGTCTTTTCGGCTGAGGGCGTCTGCCACGACATTGGCCTTGCCCGGATGGTACTTGATTGCGCATTCATAATCATTCAAGAGTTCGACCCATCGACGTTGTCGCATGTTTAATTCCTTTTGCTTGAAGATATGCTCGAGACTCCTGTGATCGGTGTAAATGGTGCATTTGGTACCGTACAGGTAATGTCTCCATATCTTAAGAGCAAAAACACTGCTCCCAGTTCCAAGTCGTGCGTAGTGTAGTTCCTTTCGTGAGTTTTAAGTTGTCGAGAAGCGTAAGCAATAACTTTCTCGTGTTGCATTAACACGCAACCGAGCCCATGAATAGACGCATCGTAGTAAACCACAAATTCGTCGGTACCTTCAGGTAACAAGAGAATAGGAGCACTACAGAGGTTATCCTTTAGCTTCTGAAATGCGGATTCCTGAGCTTCATTCCATTTGTAAGCAATACCCTTCTGGGTGAGAGTCGTGAGGGGCTGAGTAGTCTTCGAAAATCCCTTGATAAATCTACGATAGTATCCTGCCAATCCCAAGAATTGGCGAACTTCGATCGGAGTTTTAGGTGTAGGCCAGTTCTTTACAGAGTCGATCTTAGCTGGGTCGACGTGAATTCCGTCCTTGTTGACCACGTGCCCAAGGAAATGGACTTCTCGAAGCCAGAAGTCACATTTCGAGAACTTGGCGTACAGTTGTTCATTGCGAAGGAGTTCGAGAATAAGGCGTAGGTGCTGTTCATGCTCCTCTTGACTTTTCGAGTAGATCAGGATGTCGTCGATAAACACAATTACGAATTTTTCGAGGTAAGGCTTGCACACTCGGTTTATGAGGTCCACGAAAACCGCAGGCGCGTTAGTCATTCCAAAGGGCATGACAAGGAACTCGTAATACCCATAACGAGTTCTGAACGCAGTTTTGGGGATGTCTTCATTACGGACACTTAGCTGATGATAGCCTTATCGTAGGTCAATCTTAGAGTAGTAGCTCGATCCTTGCAACTGATCGAATAGATCGTCGATACATGGGAGAGGGTAGCGATTCTTGATGGTAACCTTGTTTAGCTCACGATAGTCGATGCACATTCGGAATGTGCCATCCTTCTTCTTAACAAAGAGCACTGCTGCTCCCCAGGGTGACGAACTAGGACGGATAAATCCCTTATCCAATAGTTCCTGTAGTTGCGTAGAGAGTTCCTTTAGTTTTGCGGGGGCTAGTCGATAAGGCGCACGAGCTATAGTGAGCAAAACAAGGTTACCATCAAGAATCGGAGCTAACTCGATTTGGAATTCGACCTGATGGTGGGGAGGAAGTTCAGTGACCAAGGCTAGGCAACAACTCACTAGTCGAAAAAGACGCAGCTAGTCCAGGCAATTCTTTGGGAAATACCTCGGGGTAGTCGCGTACCACTGGAAAATCTTCAATCCTCTTTTCCTTTTCCTTTCTGTTGGTGACAAGTGCTAAGATAGCGGTGTGCCCCTTTCGTAAACACTTCTGGGCTTTTAAGAACGAGATGATGCCTGTGACTTCTCCGCCTTTGTCACCTTGTACGATGAGGGGTTTGCCAGAACGGCGGGGGATGCGAACCATTTTCTCTTGACAGAGGATTTCAGCGCGATGTTTGGATAACCAATCCATACCGATGACGACGTCGAAGCTTCCAAGAACGATAGGGAAAAGATCGATGCTATAGGTCTTACCAGACAGTACTAGTTTGCAGTTGCTGATAACGTGTGAGGCCTCGATGTTTCTACCATTAGCTAACTCGACGATATGTTTAGAACTTAGTAACGTAGGCGGGTGCTTAAGCTTTTTACTAATACGTAGGGATACATAACTAGCATCGGCTCCAGAATCAAATAATATGGAAACATAACGATTATCGAGTAGGAACTTACCCACCACGACGTTGGGGTCATTCCTTGCTTCTCCAGCTCCAATCACAAAAGCCCTTCCTCTTGCACCATTCCCGGCATTGTTGTTGTTTTGATCGTTGTTTCCAGCTCCCTGATTGTTGTTGCGGTTCTGTTTCAGCTCAGGGCAATTCCTCTTAATGTGTCCCTCAGCTCCACACTGGAAACATCCCTTGACATTCCCATGATGTGGTTGTTGCTGTTGTTGGCTCTGCCCTGCGGGGCGTGGACTCCTGCAGTCCTTAGCCTCATGCCCCATCTTGTTACATCGCTGACACTGACCTTTCCCACAAGGCCCGCTGTGGTGTCGGTTGCACTTGTTTCACTTGGGGTGGTTTCCGCGATTGCCACCTTGTTGTTGAGGGCCCTTGTTGTTTTCAGTTTTCCTTTGCTGGGTTGGGGCCTGAGTGGGGTTAGCATCCTTGCTTTGATTTCCTTCCCACTTACGCTTGTTGTCACTAGAAGTTCCAGCAGTAGTACTGATCCTTTTGGGCAACTTGCCCTGTTCCACAGCCTGATCATTAAGTTTGTGAGCAAGACGAACGACTGGCTGAATGGTATTGAGGTTGGCTGCGGTCACATGGCTTCGGATTTCTGGGGCCAAACCCTTGATGTACAATTCGATCCTTCGATACATAGGTCGAGACATGTTTGGGCAAAGAGCAGCATAGTCGTTGGACTGTTTGGTGTATGTCTCGATCTCTGATCCAACCATCTTGAGCTCAAGGTACTCGTTTTCGAGCTTGTGAATGTCATCCCTGTGACAATACTCTTCCTTAATCATGTCCTTGAAATCTTCCCACGCGGTAGCATTAGCAGTTTCCAAACCAAACATCTGAATTTATGCCTTCCACCAGGAAAGCGCGTTTCCTTCAAGCGTACCAGTAGCAAACTTCACCCAATTCGCAGGGGGACAATCACAGACAGCAAAGATGGCTTCGACTTTCTCAATCCAGTGTAGGAGACCTATGGCACCCTCAGTGCCATTGAAAGGGAGAGGCTTGCAATCCATGAAGGTTTTGAAAGTAAAAACATGTGGTTGCGCAGGCGCATGCTGACCTGTTGTGAGAAGCGAAGCGAATAGGTTTAGGGGTGAAAAGACGATGTGGCGGTAGGATCTAAACATCCTAAAATAACGAGTTTACCTCCAGGGTGAGCTGCGAAAGCTGCAGCCACTGTGTTAAGCAGGTTAGTGAATTGAGCCTGAGTCATGTTAATGTTTCCTCTTCCACGTCCACTCATTGTCTTCATAATCAGAAAACATAGTATGAGTGTGATGTCGTAATGTAGCGAGAATGAGATAGAAGAGGGAGGTGTATCTATCTAACTAGGCACACTAGTACGTATAGCAGAACAGAAAGCATAAAGCAAGCAAGCAAGTAAACACTAGTCCGAGCTATAAGGTCTAATGTGTTGAGTCTTGCACTTGGAGTGTAGTGTCGTCACGAGTCACGGGTTATAGTCTGGTTTTTCTCAAAAAGATTTCCCCTTTTTAAAACCAAGTTCACTATAACCAATGGCTCTGATACCAATCTGTCACACCCCCAAAATCCACATGCGGAGTGCCACCGCCTGGGGGCCTGACTGACCAGGAACCAGCCACCAATTATACTGAGCAATTTAATTAATAACATAAGTGGTATTCACCAACCAAAGTTCAAAAGTTTTAGATTCAATTAGTAGTTTAGGTAAGTAGCGGAAGCATAGACAAAATAGTTTAAAACAAAGTTCATAGTTCAAGTTAGTTTAGAACCCAACACATGGGTTAGACGACCACTACACATCGACAAGCTGCAAGCTCCTGAGTCACTGGGTACCTGCAAAGCATGCAGTAGGGTATCAACATAATGTTGGCGAGTCCACGAGGTGTCAAGTTTTAGTTTTGGAAAACGTAAGTTGTTTAGATAAAGCATTTATAATCACGTTATGGGGAGCTACCCCATCTATAAGCTCACTAAACTGTAGATACCGAAACTGTTGACGGAAAGTTGTTGTGCCCTGAGTCAATGTCTATCATCATTGACCAAGATGCAAGGTCTACTAGTTCACGCCCGATCCCCCCGGTCACGGTGTGAGGTTGTCAAACCTAATAGCGCTATCAACTAATAACCCGTTGCCCCCGGTGATTAATCGGTACTGTAAGTAGGGACTTAATGTGATAGAGTTTCGTTTAGTTTTGCTAGTTGTGATGTATAATTAATATCCAAACGTATCTCCCCTGGAGATAGTAATTTAAAAGTACCCATTCGTATTTCCCCCGGAAATAACAGTTCGAAAGTGTTTTTCCCAAAGTTGGCAGTTTGTCCGTGTCCCTCCCTGGGACGCATGCTTTTAGTGTGTGAACGCACCTTGGGTTGCTCGGCAGATTAGGTTACTTGTCAAGCACGCTGGTCACCACGTCCTAGCATGGTTACCAGTATAGGTCAGGTTTGGGTACAGAGATGTCACGTATATTCTACACGTATCTATCACACAGTACACATAACATATACGGTTATTAGGCCAGTCCTACCACCTAATCAATTAATAGTAACACATAGTCCAGTTAAACAGTAGCAAGCATGAACAGTCCATACAATTCGGCCCAATAACGGAGACAAGCAGCCCAGTCGGGACCAGGCGGTCTTGACTCGAGAACATGCGGTCTCGAGTCACATCCAAGAGATCTAGAGTTGTAAATGGCTGGTCTCGAGCCGAGACTATGTGATCTCGAGTCGAGACCTTGATGGTCTCGACTCCCTGCAGTCTGTTTTGGGTTGCTTGGTCCAGGTCTCGAGTCGCTGTAGGATCGTGTCTTGACCCAAACGAGTCGTTTAGAGGCTTTCTTCTATGTTTCAGGTGCTGAATTACAAGAAACACGGATAGAAACAACTGTATCTTTACTAAAGCTGCTAATTGTATTGATTGTAAGCAAATACACGCAGTTCTTCACACCGGCAGCACCTCGGTATGGAATTCGTCAAGAATGTTAATGGTTTCGCTTATAGGGTTTCCTATTTATAGTGCATGTGGTTTCGCTTATGTGTACATGACACATAAGCGGAACCTCTACAATGACAATGAAGCAAAACCTTCCTAATGTCCCTTTAAGTGAACCCTTCCTAATACACACATACAATCTTTAGTTTTCTCGTATATTGAGCCCTAATCTATACAATGCAATGTCTGACTTGATCCAAGACGAAGTCAACAGATGTAGTGCACCAACAGACTCCCCCTCAGATGTTGATGGAGTCGTTCATCAAGTCACGACCATGCTGCGTCTTCCCATCTTCAGTCTTGATCAGTCTCTGGGCTTTTCT
Organism: Helianthus annuus; assembly: GCF_002127325.2. Classification (NCBI taxonomy): domain Eukaryota; kingdom Viridiplantae; phylum Streptophyta; class Magnoliopsida; order Asterales; family Asteraceae; genus Helianthus; species Helianthus annuus. The sequence continues at coordinate 75,931,916 of NC_035447.2, read as the reverse complement.
TTCTCTCTATCTTCTCTTTTATCACCAACAAACTTCTTTTCTTGGATGTTGACATCTTTTAAGTTCCTCATCTCCAACATGCACTCCCCCTCAAATATTGTTTTTTTCTGCACAAAAACTCTACCACAAACATAAGTTTTATGAAAAACGTTTAAGCATATAAACTATCACAAACACACCAATCAATCAGATAATGATGTACCACTTGGAATTGTAACATTTTTCTCATCAAAACAACACACTTTCCCAAGCCGTCTGTTCATCATGTTTAGCACTTAGAATTTTGAAAATCTGCTTTTCAATATCAGTCGTCAAAAATCTTTTTGACTTTTCTGAAACTTTATGCTAAAACACACTGAAAATCTTTTTGGATTTTGGAATAAAGAAACATGTAATGCAGTAAAGAAATATTTACAAACAATATTTTTGTGAGTTCGTGTAAGAAGATCATATCAGTTTTTGAGACAAATCACCAACACCGTTAAGCTTCATTTCATTTTAAGTTTTAAACAATTCACCTAGATTGTCAGTATATTTGTCCACTTAAATTTTCACACAAAGTTCAATAGATCCGAGATACGATGTTAATGTTTTAAGAACTTAAACTTATTCGTGTGTCCCACTACTTGAATATACTCCCGTATCCAGATCCCAATATTCAGTCTTACAGGTGAGTATACCACAGATGATATCTGTTCAGGGGTTAAATGCGAGGGCCGTGAGAGCTCAGGTCGATACTTCTGTATACGCAGAGAGATGACGGCTTCGACTTTTCGGTGTGTCCCCTTTAGAGGATCTTTTTGATTTCAACAGCAGCGACTATCAATTTTATTGTTTCATCAGCTTGCTGAGGGCGATGCTATGTTTCAAGCATTTGCGGAAAGCATTATCCGGGGACTAGGTCAGTATTTCCATACAGCAGAAGTCCCGGGATAATACCCCAGATATCACTGAGTATAAAGACCTAGTATCTCAGAATAAGGGACCTTTCAAACAAGATTTCAGGGGTTACCTATATATCCAAGAAGTTGTTACCCACAAAATAAGCAAGTTTGAGTATTTTAGGTTTATATCTCGTCGGAAGCTACTAAATGTGCAAAAACCTACTTGCATATCCGTAGTGAGATTATTTATCACATTTTAACTTTCCAAATCTTTAGCATGTTGTGACAGTCCACTGATGTACTATCATTTCCTCTTTTTACAACAATACTCATTTTTGGATTTTATCATGTTTTTGTCTTTTTCAATTTTCTAATGTTTTTGGATTTTCTGAAAATTTTCTACTCCCCCTAAAATGCAAACACATTAACGAAAACTGAAAACAAACTGTACAAAAACATGACAACCGATATCAAATCACATCTCTTCTGTGACAACTCGAGTTTTTGACTTTCACTTTCGCATTTAATGCGCGTTGACTTTGACTTTGACTGCTTAGTTGTTGGATTGTGGACTTGAATTATACGAGTTGTGTGTTAATGAAAATATATATACGTTTTGATTGTTTGATCGTGCATAGTTGTTTGCTACATTGTGAAACTTGTAAACTAGTTAGCATGAAACACATTACATTACACAAGCAACCTTCGAAGGATGTCCACGAAACATGGTGCATGAATCGAAGGATGACGAAACACATCCTTCGATCCAGAAGATCATCCTTCGGATTGATAAGTCTCGAAACATATCATTCGGGCCATGAAGGAATCCTTCGACATCTTTCGGCCCAGTCTTTCTATGGGCTTGGCCCATAACTGTGATAAGTATTTAGACGTGAATGCATGTAGTTGGCAGTCATTTTTTTTACAAACCCTAGACGGCCATCTCTCCCTCTCTCGCTCTTTCGTTCAAACCGGACGGCAAAGCAACCGGAGACCGCCTTCTTGATCGGATCATCCTTGTTTCCCTTTTATCGGTTAGTGCTTGATATCGAATTGCTTGATAAATTGATTATCGGACTGCTTGAAGTTTTATGTTAGTTGGTGTGTTAACCGGCCGGATATCGTGTCTTAGTAGTTTAATGATGTTATATGTGCCTGTGATTAACCGAGTATGTTATGTGTTTAATCGAACTGATTTGAATGATTGTTAAGATGTTATTGTGTATCGGTTAGTTTTGTAATCGGCCGAACAGGTTAGTTAATCGGCCACCATATAACCGGACTTGTTGTATGATGATCTAGGGTTTCGAATAAATGTAATTGATTATGTCGTAATTGATAAGCGAGTCATAGGGTTCATGATGGTTGGTAAATACACAGTCGGATTGCACGGCTTAGAGCTAAAACCGAACAACCCGTGATCGGCCGTTATATGCTCAAATGTTTGAATATTGATCATGCTTTGATTTGATTAGGGTTCATGAGAAAACCGATGGATAATTGCCTGTTTGATCGATTGCATGCTAAACTAAAAGTTGGAAATTATGTTAATTGATCTGTTTCCGAAACTGTTTGATCTATTTGCTGATATTACGGAATGTTAGTTGGAAACTGATAATTGATAATCACAGCAAAACTTGGAAACTTGTAACGTAACTGATATCCATCGAAAGATATCAGTTACTCGAAACATGGTAGTAACCGTAAGATACCGAAAGATACTAGATGTTCGAAACATAGTGTTGACCGAAGGATAGAAATGACCGAATGATAACATTAAGTTCGAAACATAACATTCTGTTCGAAAGATAGCTATGGTACCTGTTAGTCGAAAGATCTCTAATGTGTCGAAAGATGACCATGAATCGAATGATAGCTGATGTGCTACTGTGAAATAATACGTGTTGTGTCGATATGCAAACTGACTGTTATGTGAACATTAAATTGCATGCGTATCGTTATGAACATGAACTGATTTGTTATACGTGCATACGATAGGACGTGAATAAATTACTTGTGAGTGCATAACCTAGCATACCGAGCAAACCAAGGTGAGTTCACACAGCCAAGGCATGGGTTCCCAGGGTGGGAATGGGTTGGATGATTACTTGTGCATACTTTGATACTGTAACGAACGACTAAACTGTTGATGCTTACGAACTACTCAACTGCCTTCGCACACACCCTGGTCGGTAAGGACTATGGTCGCGAACGAACTGATACATTGCCTTCGCACACACCCTGGTCGGTAAAGACTACGGTCGCGAACTAACGAACCTAATCTTCGCACACATGCCTGTGAGGCCGCGATGGAACTGATACGATACGAAACTTAATTGAACAAACGCACAATTACCCAAACTAAACTATAAACTGTGAACTCGCTCAACTAGTTTGTTGACTATCTGCTGCATGCCTTGCAGGACCTTAGGTACTTATGGAGCTTGCACTGGAGGAGCGGGACGTTGTGGGCAGTGGGTTAAGAACGCTATGTTTAAACAATTCGAATAATTGAACTTATGGTTTACTTGGGTTATTTACTTATGCTTCCGCTACTGATACTATGATTGTTTTGAAACGTCAATTGTATTGAATGGGGTTTTACGAATTACTTTATTTATATTATGCTATGTTCAATATGATTGATGGCTTGATCCTGGTCAGTCACGCTCCCAAGCGGTGATACTCCGCAGGTGGATTTTGGGGGTGTGACAGATTGGTATCAGAGCCATTGGTTATAGAGAACTTGGTTTTAATATGGGAAAACGTTTTTATTAAAACCAGACTATAACCAGAACAGTGCTCTCAACGATCCACAACGACGCTTCGCTCCACGTGCAAGACTCGACATCCTAGGTAATAAGGTTTATGTTTATTACCTGCTTGCTAGAACTGCATAGAACTTTGCTCGTAGTATGCTTACATTACTTTGCTCACAACTTGTTATTGCTTGAGAACACATACGTGCTTACACTCTTCTGTCATCGCACTATTCGTGAACCATTCTTACTTATGCTACCTTTACTGTTCGATCATGTCTGGACGTGTTGACATGACTCAAGCCCAGTTGACGGCTCTCATTAACGAACAAGTTGCTGCGGCACTTGCAGCCGCACAAGCAGGAGGTATAACCTGCTATCCCAGACCTATTCTAGGATGTTAGATCCTACTCTCGTGACCCAACTTTCGCGCTTAACCTTGATCTATCTTTCTCGCGCAACGGGTCAGAACGCACACATTCCAGAACATCATGGACTGTCGCCCAAGCACATTCAGTGGCACATTCAAGAACTTCATGTGTGAACGCCCTGAGGCTCGCAGGGGTCAAGTACGCCACTGGTACTTTGGTAGGAATCGCGCTAACCAGGTGGAACGCGCAAGTACAGATACTAGGGTTGGCAGCTGCTAACGCCACCCCCTGGAACGAATTCAAAGAACACATTAAAAGGGAATACTACACGCGTGATGACATCCACAAGTTGGAAGTGGAGCCTTACCATTTGAAAATGATGGGGTCAGAAATTGAAGCTCATACGAAACGATAGAACGGACTGGCCATCTTGTGTCCAACCATGGTGGACCCTCCAAACAAGCGTATCGAATTGTACCTCAAGGGTCTAGCCTCAGAGATTCAGAGCCAAGCTACATCGGCTAACCTCGACAAAATCCAAGACATACAGTGTCTTGCTCATCGCCTCACGGATCAGGCAGTGGAACAGAACAGGCTACCTAGTTGTATCAGCGCTATTACTATCGCTACCACTTCTGCTACTCCCGCTACTCCTAGTGACAACAAGCGGAAATGGGATGGGTATTCCAGCAAGGGTTCAGCTACCGCTCGGTCTCAAGCACAACAGCAGCACAAGAATAGTGATCGCCTGAGCACAGCAGAAGCTAAGGAATTCAGGAGCCCACGGCTTGCACACCGGAATCGCCAGCAGCAACAGCAAGCAGGAATCCTATACAAAGAAAAGATTGTTCGCATTCCTCGTTCTGGTCAAGAACCTCTCGAAGCTCAAGGCAACAAGAGTGGTGCCGTGGTTGGCATCACCTCTTTCTTGAAGGCTCAGAAATGTTTGCGGAAGGGCCACACCGCAACTTTGGCTCTCGTTACTGACTCATCAGCGAAAGAAAAGAAGTTGGAAGACCATTCAGTTGTACACGACTTTCCTCAGGTGTCTCGCAAGGATTTACCTGGTCTACCGCCGCATCATCAGGACGAATTTCAAATCGAGCTCGCTCCAGGAGCAGCACCCATAGCTCGAGCACCGTATCGCTTAACTCCACCAGAATCGGAAGAACTATCGACGCAACTACCAGGAATCTTGGATAAGGGATTTATCCGACCTAGCTCTTCGCCTTGGGGAGCTCCAGTGTTGTTAGTGAAGAAGAAAGACGGTAAGTTAGAATGTGCATCGACTACCGTGAACACAACAAGGTGACGGTGAAGAACCGTTATCCTCTTCCGCGCATAGACGACTTATTTGACCAATTGCAAGGGTCGTGTTACTATTCCAAGATCGACCTACGGTCAGGTTATCATCAGCTGAGAGTCCGGGATGAGGACGTCTCTAAGACAGCATTCAGAACTCGCTATGGTCCCTACGAGTTCTTGGTTATGCCGTTCGGGCTTACGAACGCACCTGCAGTATTTATGGATCTTATGAACAGGGTGTGCAAACCCTATCTCGACAAGTTCGTCATTGTTTTCATCGACGACATCCTGATTTACTCCAAGAGTCAGGAAGAGCACGAGCGACACCTACGTCTTATCTTGGAACTTCTTCGAAAAGAGCAATCGTACGCAAAGTTTTCAAAATGCGACTTCTGGCTTCGTGAAGTCCACTTCCTAGGCCACGTGGTAAACAAGGATGGGATTCACGTCGACCCACCCAAGGTAGATTCGATCAGAAATTAGCCTGCACCGCGTACACCGACAGAAATACGCCAATTCTTGGGTTTGGCAGGTTACTACAGACGGTTTATTAGAGGCTTTTCAAAGATCACGCAACCACTTACGCTACTGACACAGAATGGTGTTACCTATCGCTGGGGAGAGCCCCAGGAGACTGCTTTTCAGCACCTAAAGGAATGACTTTGCAGTGCACCTATCCTCTCATTGCCAGAGGGCACAGACGACTTCGTGGTTTATTGTGATGCATCCATTCGGGGACTGGGGTGTGTGTTAATGCAGCGCGACAAGGTTATCGCTTACGCCTCTCGTCAACTCAAGGTTCACGAGCGCAACTACACGACGCACGATTTAGAGCTGGGAGCTGTTGTTTTCGCGCTTAAGATATGGCGACACTACCTGTACGGTACCAGGTGCACGATTTACACCGATCACAGGAGTCTCGAGCATATCCTTAAGCAGAAGGGTCTGAATATGCGTCAACGACGATGGGTTGAGTTACTTAACGATTACGAATGCGCTATCAAGTATCATCCAGGCAAAGCCAATGTTGTGGCGGATGCCCTTAGTCGAAAGGACACTTTACCACGGCGCGTGCGAGCGCTACAGCTTACGATTCAGCCTAGCCTTCCTGCTCAGATACGAGCTGCTCAGACAGAAGCCCTGAAGCCCGAAAACGTCAAGGCTGAAGCCTTACGCGGCTCACGACAACAAATGGAACAAAAGGCGGACGGCGCCTACTATGTCACGGGCCGGATTTGGGTCCCTCTCTATGGCGGTCTACGCGAACTCGTAATGGACGAAGCACACAAGTCTCGCTACTCGGTACATCCAGGGTCGGATAAAATGTACCACGACAACAGCACTACATATTGGTGGCCTAGTATGAAGGCCCACATTGCTACGTACGTTGGAAAATGCTTGACCTGTGCGAGAGTCAAGGTCGAATATCAGAAACCAGCTGGCCTACTTCAACAGCCTATGATACCACAGTGGAAATGGGAAGAAATTTCCATGGACTTTGTTACAGGCCTACCGAGAGCTCAGCGTGGGAACGACACAATATGGGTGATCGTGGATCGACTCACCAAGTCTGCACACTTCCTGGCTATTAAGGAAACGGATACGTTCTCCACTCTCGCAGATATCTACCTCAAGGAAGTTGTTTCGAGGCACGGGGTGCCCATTTCTATTATTTCGGATCGGGATGCACGATTCACGTCAGAACTACGGCATGCGATGCACAAAGCATTTGGCTCACGTTTAGACATGAGCACAGCATATCACCCTCAGACGGATGGGCAGTCTGAGCGAACTATTCAAGACATGCTTCGAGCGTGTGTTATTGATTTCGGCAACGGCTGGGAAAAGCACCTCCCTTTAGTGGAGTTTTCGTACAATAACAGTTATCACACCAGCATTCAAGCCGCTCCATTCGAGGCATTCTACGGACGTAAATGCCGGTCACCTCTCTGTTGGGCAGAGGTGGGGGATAGTCGAATTACGGGTCCAGAGATTGTAGTGGACGCTATAGAAAAGATTGCACAGATACAACAACGCATGACGGCAGCACGCGACCGTCAGAAAGCCTACGCGGGCAAGCGTAGCAAGCCTTGGAATTTCAGGTCGGGGACCGGGTTTTATTGAAAGTCTCACCCTGGAAGGGTGTGGTTCGATTTAGTAAACGAGGCAAACTCAATCCACGGTATGTTGGACCATTTGAAATCACTGAAGGAATAGGCCCAGTAGCCTACAGACTGAACCTACCAACTGAACTCGGTGCAGTTCACTATGTATTTCACGTGTCGAATCTGAAGAAGTGTCTGTCAGATAAGACCCTCATAGTTCCTTTAAGGAACTCACTATCGACGAGCGGTTGCAGTTCGTCGAGGAACCAGTTGAAATCACGGACCGGGATGTGAAGGTCCTCAAAAACAAGAGAATCCCTCTTGTTCGAGTTCGTTGGAACTCCAAACGTGGTCCAGAGTACACCTGGGAACGCGAAGACAGGATGAAAGAAAAGTGTCCCCAGTTATTCGAAACCAATGCATCCACTTCTGAGGCTGAAGCTACTACTACCGAATTTCGGGACGAAATTCCAAATCAACGGGGGGATGATGTGACACTCCCCAGGAAAATCAGTGAACGATGTAACTTACCTAGCTTCCTCAGTAAGTGCGTATCAAATTTCGGGACGAAATTTCTTTTAAGTTGGGGATAATGTGACAACTCGAGTTTTTGACTTTCACTTTCGCATTTAATGCGCGTTGACTTTGACTTTGACTGCTTAGTTGTTGGATTGTGGACTTGAATTATACGAGTTGTGTGTTAATGAAAATATATATACGTTTTGATTGTTTGATCGTGCATAGTTGTTTGCTACATTGTGAAACTTGTAAACTAGTTAGCATGAAACACATTACATTACACAAGCAACCTTCGAAGGATGTCCACGAAACATGGTGCATGAATCGAAGGATGACGAAACACATCCTTCGATCCAGAAGATCATCCTTCGGATTGATAAGTCTCGAAACATATCATTCGGGCCATGAAGGAATCCTTCGACATCTTTCGGCCCAGTCTTTCTATGGGCTTGGCCCATAACTGTGATAAGTATTTAGACGTGAATGCATGTAGTTGGCAGTCATTTTTTTTACAAACCCTAGACGGCCATCTCTCCCTCTCTCGCTCTTTCGTTCAAACCGGACGGCAAAGCAACCGGAGACCGCCTTCTTGATCGGATCATCCTTGTTTCCCTTTTATCGGTTAGTGCTTGATATCGAATTGCTTGATAAATTGATTATCGGACTGCTTGAAGTTTTATGTTAGTTGGTGTGTTAACCGGCCGGATATCGTGTCTTAGTAGTTTAATGATGTTATATGTGCCTGTGATTAACCGAGTATGTTATGTGTTTAATCGAACTGATTTGAATGATTGTTAAGATGTTATTGTGTATCGGTTAGTTTTGTAATCGGCCGAACAGGTTAGTTAATCGGCCACCATATAACCGGACTTGTTGTATGATGATCTAGGGTTTCGAATAAATGTAATTGATTATGTCGTAATTGATAAGCGAGTCATAGGGTTCATGATGGTTGGTAAATACACAGTCGGATTGCACGGCTTAGAGCTAAAACCGAACAACCCGTGATCGGCCGTTATATGCTCAAATGTTTGAATATTGATCATGCTTTGATTTGATTAGGGTTCATGAGAAAACCGATGGATAATTGACTGTTTGATCGATTGCATGCTAAACTAAAAGTTGGAAATTATGTTAATTGATCTGTTTCCGAAACTGTTTGATCTATTTGCTGATATTACGGAATGTTAGTTGGAAACTGATAATTGATAATCACAGCAAAACTTGGAAACTTGTAACGTAACTGATATCCATCGAAAGATATCAGTTACTCGAAACATGGTAGTAACCGTAAGATACCGAAAGATACTAGATGTTCGAAACATAGTGTTGACCGAAGGATAGAAATGACCGAATGATAACATTAAGTTCGAAACATAACATTCTGTTCGAAAGATAGCTATGGTACCTGTTAGTCGAAAGATCTCTAATGTGTCGAAAGATGACCATGAATCGAATGATAGCTGATGTGCTACTGTGAAATAATACGTGTTGTGTCGATATGCAAACTGACTGTTATGTGAACATTAAATTGCATGCGTATCGTTATGAACATGAACTGATTTGTTATACGTGCATACGATAGGACGTGAATAAATTACTTGTGAGTGCATAACCTAGCATACCGAGCAAACCAAGGTGAGTTCACACAGCCAAGGCATGGGTTCCCAGGGTGGGAATGGGTTGGATGATTACTTGTGCATACTTTGATACTGTAACGAACGACTAAACTGTTGATGCTTACGAACTACTCAACTGCCTTCGCACACACCCTGGTCGGTAAGGACTATGGTCGCGAACGAACTGATACATTGCCTTCGCACACACCCTGGTCGGTAAAGACTACGGTCGCGAACTAACGAACCTAATCTTCGCACACATGCCTGTGAGGCCGCGATGGAACTGATACGATACGAAACTTAATTGAACAAACGCACAATTACCCAAACTAAACTATAAACTGTGAACTCGCTCAACTAGTTTGTTGACTATCTGCTGCATGCCTTGCAGGACCTTAGGTACTTATGGAGCTTGCACTGGAGGAGCGGGACGTTGTGGGCAGTGGGTTAAGAACGCTATGTTTAAACAATTCGAATAATTGAACTTATGGTTTACTTGGGTTATTTACTTATGCTTCCGCTACTGATACTATGATTGTTTTGAAACGTCAATTGTATTGAATGGGGTTTTACGAATTACTTTATTTATATTATGCTATGTTCAATATGATTGATGGCTTGATCCTGGTCAGTCACGCTCCCAAGCGGTGATACTCCGCAGGTGGATTTTGGGGGTGTGACATCTTCGCCATTCACTTGGCATAAACTATCAAAACTTTTCCTATCAACAAACTATTTTCTCATTTAGATTTCAAAACACTTAAGTTTGTTTTAATCAAAATGATTTTTCCGGAAAATAAGTTTGGTTGATTTTACCACTTGTAGGTATATCAATACTAAGTTCGGGGATGTGGTTCATCATCTTGTCTCTCAATCACTTGTAGGAAAATGTAAGTACAAATTAATGTCCTTGATTTACCATATGCACAAGTTATGCACAATCAAATCTTCTAACCACTTGTAAACAAACATAAACAAACCTTTTTTACCGTTTGCATGATTGACATTACCGTAGTAAATTCCTCAAGAAAGATGCCGATACCTGCTCCTCGCTTACCAACCTGGAAGCTCCGGCATAGTCCTTCAACCTGTAAAATTTTAACAATTTCAAACACTTTCAAATCATCCCAATTAAACATGAAAGATGCCGATTCCTGATCAACTATTACCAACTTGGGATCTCCGGCAAGTCCGGTGTTTTACTCAAACATAATGTCCACCCAAGCCTCACCAGCCTTGGGTGACTTTGGAACACATCTGTCCCACCAACATTTTGATTTATAAAATTCTTTAGCACCCTTTACCTTCTTATCAACCATCTTCCCAAAAATATGTTTGACTTTCCCGTTGAAAGCCTTCTCAACATCAAATTCTCCTTTATCAGCGAAGAATTGATTTGAGATCTCAACCTTTCCAACTTTCTTCATCAAGTTTTCCTTTGACAATAACGGAAAATTCTCATCGTTCACCACTGGAACGGAATTCACAATCTTTTTATCAACCAATGACTCCTCTGATTTTATGGAATCAGATTCATTGTCAGAATTACCCTCAGATTTAACAACCCATTTTTGTTTACTTAAATCACCTCTTCTTTTGTAAAACCTTTTTGAACTTTCTCCTTCCTCAGAAGTAGAATTTTCAAACTTCTTAACAATTTTTACAGATTGTTCTTTCTTATCAACACAAGTTTTTCTCAAAACAAAGTTAGAAGAAACTCCTTATTTTTGGTAGTTGGTCTTGGGGCAATTCCACGCTATGTGTCCAACTTCTTGGCATTTGAAACATGTTCTTCTGTCAACTCTTTGAGCAGATTTTCTCACATTCTTCTTTACTTCAGCAAGAAACTCTTGATTTGACTATTTCCAGAACGGTTTCTTCTGCTCATCTTCAGAACTCCCACCTGAAACAAATTTTGTTTTTGATTTATAAGTTTTCTGTTTTTTATAATTTTCTTGTGAAATAAAACTAAGACCTTTCTTTTTGAGATTACCATTATGGTTTGGTTTCTTTTGAAAACTATAACCACAACCATAACCCATTTTCTTGTTTACTCTTTGTTGAATCCTTGAAGTGTAAGGTTTAGGTTTTGCAGAAAGATTTAAATCTTTTATTTCAGAAATATTAATTTCTGTTAATTTGAAAACCTTTTTGATCATTTCAGTTTTAACACTTCTTATTGGGAATTCCTCATCAGAAAATAATTTGTCCGAATTATTCAAGGTATAAGCAACCTTAAACATTTCGTCATTCAAATTATTCTTTGATAACAAGAATTCTTTATTATAAACCCTCTTAACCAGTGAACTCAGACTTTTCTCAGATGAACCCGAACCATCTGTTTTCGACTCCGACTTTGACTCTTCATCCATATCCAACACCTAATCAACAACTCTCTTAACTAACTCAGACTCATGATCAGTGTCAGACGCTGTGAGTGTAACATCAATATTGTCTAGTAATTCTTCAGTGATTTCAGACTTTAATTTGATGTTTAGAGCCTTGTCTACTTGTTCCTCATTTGGCTTCCTGGGGGAATAACTCTCAAAGATAGGAGGCGGACATCTGTTATACTTGACACTTTTTGTCTTACCGGTATCCTCTTCTTTTTCTTTATTCTTGAACGCTTCAAGACCTGCAATAGTAGGATAAACCCGATCAATCAGATAATCACATGTAGTATAACTCAAAAGTAATCGGTTAATCCTTTCACTCTCAATTTTCTCAAGTTCCAGCTCTTTCTTCAAGTTAGCACAGTCTTCAATATAGTCATTGATGACACTTTGCTTTGTCATTAAAGTTGCACTCATCTTGTCATTTGCTTTCTCAATTTCTGCATTTTTCCTTTTCAGACCATCAACTGTCTTGTTTAGAACATCATAGGACTCTTTAACATACTTCACATCAGACAGTAAATCTTCCTTCATTTTCTCTAACTCAGCAATCTTTTTATCTTTCTCATCACACTCTTTGCAAGATTCTGAACATTTCTCACAAGGTTTAATAACTTCAACCACCTTTTCAACTATCTTTTCGACTTCGACAGTCTTTTCAACTTCAACAAGTTTCTCGACCTCAATAATCTTTTCGACAATCTTTTCTACTTCATCCACTCTTTCAACTTCAACTACTTTTTCAATTTCTACAAGTTTCTCGACTTCGACAATTTTCTCCATTGCCATCTCAGCAGCTTCTTCAACTTTTGTCTCTACAACTTCAGTCTTCGCCTTTTCATCAGCGAGTAGCTTTGCTTCTTCTAGCTCTTTCTGTAATCGAGCAATCTTCTTCTGATTCAGCATCTCAACTTTATCTGCATAGAATAAATTAAAACTGTCAGGATCAATGCTTTTTCTACATTTATTAAGATACTCATCCTCATCATCCGTATCAACATCACTTCCAAGATCTGGAAATATAGGAATCCTTTTCTGACAATCCTCATTTTGGTCCAAAATTCTGGTAACAAGTGCCACACCAGGACTACTTCCACTAGGTATATACTTGTCCCAGCTGAACCCCTGTGCAACAACCTCATCACTTTGATCTATTATCCCAAAATAAGCTTTCCTATTGGCATCTTCAATCAATTTTCCATGAGCAGTTTACGCTTCCTTTTGTTTAGGTTGTTGATCGATTTCATGAAAGATTGATTTCTGATAATAATTGCTCTTTTCTTGACTTCCAGTTGATTCTTGATTTTTACATTCCCGTTTAAAGTGACCCTTTCCTTTACATCGGAAACAAGTAACCTTTGACTTGTCAAAACCAAGAGGAGAAGTAGCCATTCCTCGAAACTCGTCTCTGCCAGTAATCTGTTGAAATTTTTCAGCTCTCCTGCATGCACTAGCTAAGCACCACTTCACATCCATCAGCTCAAGCTCTTCTGCATCGATTTGGTCGTAATCTTCTTTTGTGAGCATCGGATTACCAATTCTCCCTGCAATTAAACTTTCATACGACTCTAACATGGCTACAAGAGACGCCATGTGTTGCTTTGCCACCTCAGGAGAAAGATGTTGACCATTCTGAATGTTCAAGGTCACATTACACTGCAGATTTGTAGAATTTTGCTTCTGAGGGCTAGGTGTGTTGTAGTTTGGATCATAGCTTGAGAAAGATGAAGTAGATCCACCACCTTGAGTTGTAGTACTTTCATTTGGACTTGTAGAACCAACAGCACTGAATGCAGTACTAGTCTTTGGACTTTGACTGGGAGTGGCCTCAAACTTGTTCCCTCGATAGTATAGACTGACATCTTGCTTTGCATTTGGATTTGTCATTATAGCAGTCTTCTGAATATCCAGCTCCTGTTCCTCAATCTTCTGAATAAATGGAGCCAAGTTCATACTCTCGGTTTTTCTCATGAGTTTAACAATCATCAAATAAGTTCCCTACTTCTGTTGGGGTAATGCCTCTGCTAACTTATCAACCCACTCATCATCATCTTTCTGAATCTCCAATCTTCCCATTTCTAAAACCAGATGACAATATCTATCTATTGTCTGTTTCATGGTTTCATGATCAAATGCAGTAAACATGTCAAATGACTTCTTCAATAACGCCTTTTTGTTTTTGATCATGTCAGCACTCCCTTTGAATTTCTGAATTAATGCCTCCCAGATTGATCTAGCTGTTCCGTTATGTTGAAGTAAGACGAAGATGTCTTCTTTAACTGCTTGCTGTAAAATGCTGATCATCATCTTTTCACTAGTATATTTCAGCTTGTCAGCTTCTGTAAAATCGTTGAACCCCTTTACTAATCCACGCTCATTCTTTGGTCTCTCATAGTCTTTTAGCAGTGAACACCAAGCATCGAATCTGTAGGCTTGAACCCAATTCTCAAATCGGTTTTTTTCCAACCCTGAAAATCTTCAATATACATCAATTTTGGTGGTTTCTGATGAGTACCCGTCTCATTTTCACTGTATATAGACTCAGCAGCAGTAACAGGGGCAACCGGTGTTGCGAAAGCATTGTAAAATTCTTCGGCCATGATTAGATAACACGTTTTTTTTTCAATATCACTAACAAATAAGCGTAACTAAGTGTTTTTGCACAATAAGCGAAAACTAGATGGTCCACAAAAGCGAAACTATGATGTTGTCCAAATAAGTGAAATTCTGATGTACCAAAGAGCGAAACTACTTTGAAGCGGAACCTTAGTGTACTTGAAGCGAAAACTTAGATGATCACTGAAGCGGAACCTAATAAGCGAAACTCCAAATCCGTCCCTTGAAGCGGAACCTTGAAGCGGAACCCTTGATATTTGTGACACAAAAGTGGAACTATGATGCAGTTTGAAACGGAACCTCTGATAATTGACCGAATAAGCGGAACTATTGATGTAGTTTGGAGCAGAACTACTCAAGCGAAACTTCAACTTGTCACTTGAAGCGGAACCTTTCAAGCGAAACTATCAAGGGTCCCTTGAAGCGAAACCTGGTCCGAAGTTCATTTGGTCCACTTTTAGTTCGTATTTTGGCATGAAACTTTCCAGGGTTTATTAATGTCCAATAACACACATTCTGTGCAATTTTGATCCAATTCTAACCGGTACAACTTTCTGAAATGATAAAAGAAGGTGTAGAAGCAAGAAAACAAGATGAAATCTAGCTAATTTCTGTAGAAAACCTCCTCCTAAGCTCTGATACCACTTGTAGGATCGTGTCTTGACCCAAACGAGTCGTTTAGAGGCTTTCTTCTATGTTTCAGGTGCGGAATTACAAGAAACAAGGATAGAAACAACTGTATCTTTATTAAGCTGCTAATTGTATTGATTGTAAGCAAATACGCGTAGTTCTTCACACCGGCAGCACCTCGGTATGGAATTCGTCAAGAATGTTAATGGTTTCGCTTATAGGGTTTCCTATTTATAGTGCATGTGGTTTCGCTTATGTGTACATGACACATAAGCGGAACCTCTACAATGACAATGAAGCGAAACCTTCCTAATGCCCTTTAAGCGAACCCTTCCTAATACACACATATAATCTTTAGTTTTATCATATATTGAGCCCTAATCTATACAATGCAATGTTTGACTTGATCCAAGACGAAATCAACAGATGTAGTGCACCAACAGTCGCAATCACTGCGGTCTCGAGTTGTAACTCAATGGTCTCGAGTCGAGACCAAGGGTTTCGACTCCACCACCTGCTGTTTCCTGCATGTCTGCACAAGTCGTACTATCCAATAGAATTCCCATGTCATGCTCCCATGTACTATCCAATGAAAATGCACAAACATGTTTTCTTGTCTAAACTTCATTCAAAACGGATCAAAACACACAAATTCAAATCTTCATATCATATTCAACACATATTCATCTAGTTCATCATTAGGGTTTTCATCCTAAACAAACATGTTCATTTAAACCGATTTATGCTAGCATAATACACCTAGTTTAATGTACTATCAATCATCATCATTCACGCACACAACCGAGAACATGATAGCACCATAGTCAAAACATTTTTCTACTTATTCATATGTCAAGTTAGCATGATAATTAACAAATCACTCTATTCTTCCTAACCATAACTTTATCTAGAAATCAAGCATCTATATCATAGATAAACAACAATCTTCATGTATTTCATCATTTTTACTCACTAAATCAATCAAGATCATGCAAAAGAGGCTAAGCATATATTTCATCCATCAAGCACACATGACATCTAGAACACATATAACACCTAGTACACATTAGAACACTAACCGGTAGAGACTCGAAGTGTGAGGGTATGAAGGGTCGATGAGTGAGCTTCCGAATGATGATCCCGAGCTTAAACCGAGGGTACTTGTTGTCACCGGTTTGGTCCGAGAGAAAGGAGAGGAGGTTTTGTGGTTCTAGGGTTTTAGTGAGGGAGAGAGTGTGTGTAGATGATATGTGAGAGTGTAAGGGAAAAGGTGGATGATGGGTTTTTATACTTGGTTTGGATGGTGCACCCTTTAAGGGTTTCGAGTGGGACTCAAAGGGTTTGCGGCACAACCGGCCCAATTATTTACGGTTCACTCGAGACCGAGTGGTCTCGAGTCGTGGTCTCGGTTCACTAGTTCTTATGCACACACACACACACACACACATATATATATATATATATATATATATATATATATATATATATATATATATATATATATATATATATATTACATACACGTTATCAACACATAGCACATCAAGATAATTCACATCTTTCATTTAATAATTCATACTTACACACTCTCAATACAAGAGGGTTATTCGGGAAAACCTAGAGTGTCACATAAATGACGAAGTAGGCCCATATACATGTGTTTTGGTTCGTTATATCTAGTGGTTGATTATTTGATTATATTTGTCACTTTATGATGGAATATGTTGTTTGGATGGTATAAAGGGTGTTGATGTACATATAATAAAGTGAAATATTGGTGATAATATTGTATTATGGATGGTAAAAAGCAATGGTATTGTATTACGAATGGTAGGAGGTAATGGTAGTGTAGTATGGATGGTATGATAGATGAAAGGGAATGTGTATTCAAAATGGTGTACTAAAACACGTTATAACATGTTCATATATATAGATGCACATGTGCATTTCTAGTGTTGTTAATGTTATAACAAGTTCATACATATAGATGCACATGTGCATTTCTATTATTGTTAATGTAAAAAGTAGTGTATTATGAATGGTAGTGTAAATGAAAGTGCTATTGTCTGATATTTGTAATGAATTACGGAATTTGTTTAAGAAATGATACAAATGCACATGTGCATGGATAACTGTTACTCGAATTTTTATTTTTATTTTTTTTGAAATTTTTTTATTATTGACAAAATATAGCGATTTTTCCAAACAAAATAGTAAAAAAAAATTGGGTGTTTTTTAGTTTTTTTAGGTATTTTTTGGTTGTGCTCACATTGGTTCTCGCAGTTCTCGCAATAAAGGGTGGTTCCTAAGGGTCCTTCTCCTATATATATATAGTGAAAGTGTAAAATACAATATTGCTTAACGCATGAGCGTACGCTGTGAAATTACGCATAGTGAAAGAATGAAGATTCCAAGTTTGTGAAAAAATGAAGATTCCGAGTTTGTGAAGTCTTCCGAGTTTATGATGTCTGGAGAATCAAGTGTTTCGAGTTTATGTTTGAGTGACATGCATGATTTATGTTTTTTCAACATGCATGGTTATGGTTTTCAACTTGCGTGATTAGGGTTTTGAGTTGTATAACGTGCGTAATTTCATATCATACGGTCGTACGTTAAGGAATATTATACGTTAACCTCCCCATATATATATGCGCGTGTATGTGTCTCTATGGAAGGATTGAGAAGAAAATTTAATTTAGAAGAAAAAGAACAATTGATACAATTGTAAAATATTAAATAGATTTTCTTTGATCACATTTATTATTATCTTTGATTAATTAATTAGTCATAAAGACTATCATCCTCCACACTAATATTTTGCCTACAAACATCAAAATTTATCATACGCATTTTGAAATTCATCCTACACATATTTAAATTTATCATACACTTTATCCATCGCAACTTGTAATTTATCTTACACTCTAAATTATTATTAGTATTTATCATTATTATTTTGAAAACAAAAATACATATTTTGAAAATAAGTTAAAATTTTAATTTAGTTAGTTATTAAAGGGAAAGACTACAAATTAATAAATTTTATATTAACCTTTGCTTGAATATCATCTATGGCTGAGATTAAACTTCATTTCAAATACAAAAAAAGTTGTCTTTACATGATAAAAGGTACACTCAAGGGTGGAAATGGAATTTGCTTTAGGTATTCTCATGATCCTGACACATATTGACCCATCATCTCATCTCTCTCTCTCACGTCATTTTTTTAAACAACAAAAACCATCCATTGAGTTGGTGAAATCCGGGTTCCGATACGAAGGCAACAATGACGTGGAACTGCATCTTGACGGCGTTCACCAACAATTTTGTGCTAGGTTAACTGTTTTGAGGATTTTGGGAAAACTACACCTTGACGACAAAAACCTGCAACTCGATGGTGAAAAATGCATCTTGACGAGAAGAACCTGTAATTGTCCTTTTTTTGGAATAAATCGAACCATCCCCATCACGAAATTGGATCATGAACGTTGATCAAGGCAAACAGAAGACTCGCGTGCGATAGTGTTCGACAATGTGCGACGAATGCTACAAAGTCAATCCTCCTTTTCAATTTTATGTCAGTAGGAGTAAAGCATTCATAAGTTCATATGTGATTTAATTCTTTTTACTGTTCTTTTCAATCTGGATGAATCTTGCAAAAGTTGCATGAATCTTGAGAAAAATTGGAACTAATTTAAAATGAATTGATTGAACATAGTAACCCGGGAACCAGAAAAACTCCACCATTTTTCTGTTTAGATTTTGGTTTAAGTTGCATGGATATGAATGTCATCATTGGCGACAGAAAAGATTTGACAATGTATTGAACATTTGCTTAAAATTTATTCAAAAGTTAGTAGTGTTGCTATTTTGTATGGTGGATTGATAAAATTTGTAGAAGATTAATATTTAAAATAATATAAAATTTTTGAACATTTTTATAATGTTGGTGAAATGTATTTTAATTAGTAGATTACTCATTAAGGATATTGAAATCAAAATTTTGTGTGATTCGTAATATGGGTGGATTCATGGTATGGGATTAGAATATGAGTTATATATGACTAGTTGTTCTAAAATTCCTGAATTTGGATGATATAAGATTAAATTTTCTATAATCCTGTTACATAGGATTTGGGAAAAAACATTAAATGTGTAGCAAGTAGAATACTACACATGTAAGTAACAACGTTATGTATGTCACTTTGTCTACTATAGTTCTACTTACGTATTTCAGTTTATCTCCTATAGTTTTAGTTACGTAATTAAAAATTGAAATGTCGTGTTACATATGTATAAAAATAATTAAAGCTTACTTAAAGGATTAAAAGTGACGCTGGTGGAGGGATTTACATATGTAGTTAGCAAAATTGCTAAATATGCAACACGTGCGACCAACCGAACCGAACCAACGGGATGCTACATACACAACAGGTGCAACCGATCATTGTATGTAATATTTCTGTAGAAAGGGCAACAGCCGGTCATTGTATATAATATTCCTATAAAAATGTAACAACGAGTCATTGTATGTAAACATGGTAGCTATAGATGTTTAATAATAAACTACCATTAAACGTGTCAGCTATTGATATATGTTACATATTTTAACATCTGTGTGAATGTGTGCCTCGATAAATATATATTTACATGGCATATCTATTTTGATGTTTTAGAATTCATTTAATTTTATGATTTCATTAATATTTAAAAAGATACACCAACGATACCGCCGGTAACGTGAAATCAACTTTAGTACCTAAGGAGGCTGACAACACGTAACATTTCTGTCATTATCACAGTATAAAAAAGAAAAATACCCTTTTCGCATTAACTTCAACATAATACGTGTAAAATTAGTATCATGTGTATACGTACCCCTTCAAGGCTTGGAAAACAGTTTTGTATCAAATGAAGTTTGTTTAAAGTAACATATGTGAAACATACGTTACGTGTGCAACATTAGTATCTCGAATGAACTTTATTTTACAAGTAACCTATGTAAAACATACGTTACGTGTGTGACGTTAATGTCCCAAATGAACATTTTTATAAAGATCAAAAACTATTATAAGCTAACAAATATCTAATTACGCTTCGTTCTCTGATCCTGTCTTCATATTGGACACTAAAATCCTTTACTTACGTAAAAACAAGTTCATCAAGTTTCAGACCGTATATAGGTAACATTTTGCTAGTTACATATGTAACTAGAGTTGTTTTTAGCAATGTTACTAGTAGATAAAAAAACTACATTAATGTACATTTAAAAAAATAAACAAACGTAACAAAGGATCGTTACATATGTAACATCTAATAACAAATAGCATCATGTCAGAATAGACAGAAAGATTTGTATTAACACGTGTGTGCCTTTTCTCTTTTCCAATAACCAGTTTTTTAAACACAGGATGTTTATTAACCTGAAAAGTTGTTAGCAATGTTATTAGTGCATATTTAAAACACTACATTAAAGTATATTTTAAAAGCAACAAAATTACTTTTTTGTTTACAACAATGTTACTAGTAGATAGAAATTACATTAATGTAGATTTTTTTTTAATTAACATATGTAACAAAGGATTGTTTCATATGTAACAAAGGGTCTTATCACAAAACATTTTTTCACAGGGTGAAACCCTGCAAATTAAAAGTATTTCAAATGAAACATTCACCCGCATGATGACCAAGGGTCAAGAAAATTTGGGTGAAGAAAATGTTTTTGAAAACCCAACAACAGAAGTTACAACATCTGTTACTGAGCCCACTGCTCTGGGTGACCATAGTGCCCAACTCAGTACTATGGAAACACACCAGCTATTCCTAAAAGGACCACTACTATCCGAAAGCCCAAATCTAAACAAAAAACAACAAAAATGGTAACTCTGGAGGATGAGGTGCCAGAGGAACCTGCTGTATCACAAAAGCAGCAAACATCTGTTGTTACTTCCTCACAACAGATGCAAACATCTCAACCTATCCAAACTCCTCACATATCCTCACAAAAGGACTGTGTTGTAAGTATAAGGGACCCACATAAAGAGGGAGATGACTCAATTGAGCATTTCTTCTAAAGCCCCTCTCCTAAGGCTGATTCTCTTCTCACACCACCACCACCCACCACACTTGTACTATCTACCATACAACCATTGCTTGATGCAATTAATAAAACTGTCTTGCACAAACCTAGCGCCTCTCGACAACAAATCACAGAGAGTTTACCCCATCAAGTGACTAGGACAAGTTCAAGAATCATTGCTAGCCCAATGACAGAGGAGGTGTCAGCTCTTTTGTCTCAAGAGACACTTGAAGATTTTTCAAGTGAGGCAGCTACTACAACTATAGAAACTACAGTTTCACAATTGGACAATAGTTACATACTTAAGACCTCCTTGAAGGCAACAACTATTGAGTCTACAATTGTACACTCTATAACAGTTGGATGTCCCCAGTACTAAGAAAAGGGGGTACCTGGTTCAAAACCAGGTACAACCACCTCTGGTAGGAATTCAAATGATTCTACTAATTTAGATAATGAATTAAGATACAAAGAATTGGAGGATAGAGTGTCTAAGTTAGAATATTCTGTGTGACTGAGATAAAAGACATGATGAACTCTTGGTGCAAAACTCTAAGCATCCTCCAAAAAATGCAGAACTTGCAGAAAAAATTTGGTTCCATGCCCAAGCTTATCTTCAACTTCAAAAGCAATCTGCCGAGGCCACCCACAACATACATATGGAAATGATCAGAAATATGGTTGAAGCCAGATTTAATGATACACAAGCAGAGATTCAAGCCATAAAAGATCATCTTCTCCAAGTGACTGACACCACTCCAACATCCAGTATCTTGTAGATGATGCCAAAAAGGGGGAGAGTAGTGATAACCTCAGGAAGCTTCCACCAGCAAATCCTGCACAAACAACCAAAAAGGCTAAAATATCTCAAACCACTGCTCAACCATTTTAAACCACTGATCAACCATCCCAAACCACTGCTCAACCATCCCAAACCACTGCTCAACCATCCCAAACCACTGTACCCCAAAAATATGTTGGCATTTCAAAACGGATGTGACAACAACATCACTACCACTTATCCCACAAACCAAAAAAAATGATAACTTCACCCATCAAATCATCTTCTACCAAAACCACAACATCATCACTTCTAACATCATCACCACCATCATCATCTTTTCCCTCTATAAACCAACCAAGGCCATCCAATGTTAAAGAATATCTACAGCTCAAGAAAAGGCAGGCTAAAAGGATGGTTTTGGAAAGAAACAAAGGGAATGATGACAAACAAATTCTACAAATTCTGACAGAAGAATACAAAAAGGTAGAAGCCTTACAAGGCTATGCTACCATGATTTGCAAAAAGCTATCTCATGATCCCATCACTGATGTAGATCTCAAAAAGCTACTCAAGGAAGATTACCATGATCACGTCATGGAAAAGAAACCATATGATGCAGATAGGGAATAATTCACAAGATGGCCAATTGAATCCTTGCTAGATAAAATAGTGAGGATTGACAAATTGAAGCTATTCCCTGACATTAATCCTTCACCCCCAAACTGGAAAGATGGAAAGAATCCAAATGATAATAGGGCTCTGAAGATGAGAAGAATGGAGGAAGAGTTAGCTACTGCAAAAGATGGGCACCTTAAAAACAATGGCAAAATGTAATGAGTCAACAACCCTTGAAAACTATAAAGAGCTGGAAATCCAAAAGAGAAAAGGATCCCTCATTACCTTGAAAGCCAAAGTATGATCAACTAGACTTTCCTAAAAAATCTTTGGTTGAACCTTTTGAGTTTCCATCAGCAAGAAATATCTCAAAAGCTGCAATGGACTTTCTAAAAAGAAAATTTGAAAAAAAGGATGAAGCCAGGAAAGAAGATCTAGTTGGAACTATCATGGGAAGGCCTGTGTCTCCAATCTCATCAGCAATAAATCTGGTCCAGGCAAATCCCTCTGGCCTGAAAATTCTAAAATAGAAATCATACAAAAATACCCATGAATTGACTTTTCTCAGGGCCAATGGGGAGGTGCAACTCAGGACTAAAATTTAAAGATCTGCAAGACCTAATCAGTCTTCCACTTGAAGAGATCCAGAAGACACTTATTCTCTGAACTTTGAATTACAATTCAAAGGAAAAATCAGAGAACAGTTGATGAGGAATAAAGATTGATCAAATAAAACTTTTGATTTTGCATCATCTATTCTAGGGAGAGATTCTTGGACCTACAAAAGAACAGTTGATATCCAAAAGCCAAAACATTACAATGAGGTCAATAAATAAACCGTTGATGAAGCATTTCTCCTCCCAAAGATAGTGAATCTTGAACACCCAAATCAGAGTATCTGTTGAAGACCAGCTAAGATCTATTTGAAGCCTTGGAACCGCTATTCATGAAGAAACAAGGTCTGTTCAAGTCCTAAAGTCTGTTGAAGGAAAGGTCTGATAAAGAAAACCAAACATCTGTCTGGCTAAACAGATGTTTGGAACAAAACAAAAGAGGATAGTTTAGCAGTTGTTTCCCAATGTAACAGTATTTACTTTTTAACATTGTTTAGCATAGGTAGATCAATCGTTTGATTTGCACATATGTTTGTAACATCTGTGGAATCTTTTCTGTTACGAATGTTAGATGTCAATATCAGGGTAATGTCAGCTAATCACAACATAGCTTTCGTACTTAGTATAAATACCTATTAGAGATCTATTTCATCACTTCACACATTCTCTTTTGTACGAATAGTTTGTGAGTGATCAGGATGAGGGGGAGATTGTAGAATCATTCTATAAAATTTTTGTAATCATTTGATTATATATGGAAAGCAGATGTTGATGATACCTTCCTACTTATGAATTTTATTATTTATTTCAATCACATTTGCTTATTTTATCTGAACTAATTTACAAGTATCAAACACAGATCCTAACAAAAACACTAACCAAAAATAGTGTACAAATAAGTATATAAACAAAACATATTTTTATGTATTTCAATACTTGTAAAATTCCCGAATACATCCCCTCATTAAACTCCATAAACTATTACACCTCTGTTTACCTTATAGGGTAACTTTGGTGATTCCATCTTACGAAACTACACACTCACATCTTTGTGGAAAAGCTAATCTTCGCAAACCGTGA
Organism: Helianthus annuus; assembly: GCF_002127325.2. Classification (NCBI taxonomy): domain Eukaryota; kingdom Viridiplantae; phylum Streptophyta; class Magnoliopsida; order Asterales; family Asteraceae; genus Helianthus; species Helianthus annuus. The sequence continues at coordinate 75,907,543 of NC_035447.2, read as the reverse complement.
GTATACCTGACCCATTTTCCGTTTTAATCACTATTTGGGTTGTAACACGTAAACATACTAAATTCACATACACACACACACATACAAACAATCTTATGCAAACACTCAATCCATATACATGCTAAATTGATATGTTTGTTGTAATTCCATGCTTGACATTTCATGCTTATTATTACATCATTAACCTTGCAAGCCTCCCTTAACATGTATAGCGCTATAGGACTAGCACACCGCCCGTCTATGGTCATTGTTATGCTATACTTGATGGTCTTGTTTACTTTGTGTTAGGGGTAGAATTTCAAAGCTTATGGATCATGGATTCTCAATTGCAGCTTGGATCACGGATCCTCGGTTCAGTTTGAATTAAGGATCCTCAGAAGATGTTGCATGACTAAGGATCCAGGATCCTCATTATTATCCTAACACTAACAATTGTTTCCATCATTTTTGAACTTGTTTTGCAGGTGTATTCGAATAGGACTTGGTCCAGCCGAGATTCTAGGGGAATATGCTTAGTGATTCTGCACGTGCTTGAACTCTTCGACCGTTATGGTGATCGTGGGGAGCTTGCACCTTTTGCGGATAGTTCTAGATATTTCTATTTTTAATGGGGATACAAGCTTGATTTAGACATTATTATTATTAGCAACACAACTGCACTACACTCGAGCTCTCAAGAACTCTCTGCGATTACACAATTTTGCACACTAGTGATCCTTGTACCAAGCTTGTTATCATCCCGATTTGTAAACCTTGTTTGTTTAATATAGTTGGTGATCGGTAGTTTCCATCACCCGAGGTTTTTTATGCTGGAGATCATTCATTGATCAAGGGCTTTTTCCTCGTATAAATCCTTGTGTTCACCACTCATTTCATTCATTCATTGTTCATATATTTGACCATTTAACCAAGCATCATACCTCACAAAATCAGATTTGGTTGCATTATCCTTGTGTGATTTTTTACCAAAACAGTTTGGCGCCCACCGTCGGGCAATCGGTGCTTCATTCTTGAAGAATTTTGTTCATTTCTTCCATTTTTATTCATTACCTTCAACTACATGGCTTCTCATGCGAAGAACACTTCAAGCTCTATGCCGGTGATCACCTCTTCACAGGGCATTCCACCTTTGCCTCCTGCTCCTTCTGGATCCCAGAAAAATGCTGAGAATGCTGCGAAGAAGCCAATCCTCGTTTTCTCAAAAGCAACTACTGTTGTTTCTTCTAGTCCTACAAACAATGATCTTTATTCTTTGACTTTGCAGATGAAGGATTACATGCAGCAGCAGGACAGAACTAATGACAGGATCCTTCGAGAAATTGATGAAATCAAGAAATTTAAGAGATCAGTGAAGGATCACTCTCCATTGGTGGAGAGATCGATGAATTTCGACACTCCAGCCACAACTGCCCAGCATTCTACAGCATCAGGTGTCCAGCATCAGGGAGGATTATCAAGTATGCCCTATGGATCATCGGCAATGACACAGGCTCAAGGATCCTACTTCCAGCCTTCAGGATCCTCTTTTTAGCCTCAAGGATCCTCCTTCCAGCATCAAGGATCCTTCTCTAGTTTAGGAGGATACATGGGAACGCAGACAGTTCAAGGTTCATCGAAGATGGGACTAATCTGAAAGAGCATTGCTACTCCATCTAGCCCCATTCACTCCTTTGATTTGAAAGCACCCAACTCTGACCCTTTCAACCCTTGTAATTTATATGATGAACCCACTAATTGGAATCCAATGGTAAGATTTTGGACGTCAATTCCGACTGGTCCTAAAGTTTTTAGCCATTGAACTCCTAACACAATCGGACAAGCCGCCACGGGTAGAACAAAAAAATCGGTCGCTATAGTATATCCTTGAATGAGAATTGAGAGATTTTTCACCCTTCCTGTACATACCAACTTCTCACGATTAGCCACAACCACCTCAAATTTAACATCATGGTTAACAATAAGCCCTAACTGATCGACTAAGTCTTTATTGATAAAATTGTGAGTACTCTCACCATCCACCAAAACAACAACGTCTTTATTCTTGATGCGACCCGACAAGCGTAGGGTCTGTAGAAGGATGGTACCCGATATCGCATGGAACAAGATCTCGGCCGGTATTTCTTCGGCTTGTTCCCCCAACGCTTCTACAAGGTGCTCTTCCTCATCTTCCGCAATATCACTAATCATAAACAATTGTGGCTTGGTGTACTTATGGCCTAGTGCATATCGTTCATCACAATAATAATAGAGTCCTTTTTCACGCCGTTTACGGGCCACCGTATTCGATAAACCACGGATCGGGTTAGGGGCAGGGAGGGCTAAATGATGGGTGGGTACCCGTCCCAATAGACCCGGGCCTGGTGTGTTCTTGAAGGGGTTATTAATCGTGTAGGGTCTCTGGGGAGAAGAAAACCTACGTTGTAGAGTCAATTTCTACTCTCCCAGTCTAGTCGAACCCATGGTATCAACCAAAATATGGGTTTTTTTAGCTTAACTACCAAACGAATCTCTTCTTTCAACCCACCAATAAAACAACCTTTGAGAAAAGGCTCGGATAACCCGTCAACACGGTGAGACAACCGTTCGATGGATTTGATGTATGCAGCAACCGTGGTGAGTTGTTTAAGCCTATGAAAAGACTCGGAGGATTCCTCATAGTCGGTCGGTCCAAACCGACTCAACAGTGCGGTAGTAAATTCCGACCACGTCATCGAACCTTTAGTTTTTACAATGAGAGTCCAGGATCCGGCAAGTTTGACGGAGCTTTGGTCCCGAAATAACCGGTTCGGTGATAGGAAATGAGTAGAAGTAGAAGTCGACACCGAACAAGTCAATGTAATCTGGTTTCTATTCAATGTTTGAAAGTTACATACCTGTGAAACCAGTTGGACAACATCTCCCCTCAGGGAACCAAAAGCTTTTTCAACACAAGACCCAACACCCCTATATATAGACAACACGTATTCATACGAACTCACACATCGCATTTGTACGAACCAGGGTGTAGGTTGTGCATTCGTACGAACCAGCTTAAAAGTCCATTCGTACGAATGGACTCCATTCGTACGAAAAGGCTATTACATCACTAAACCTTCCAGTTCGTAACGGATAACATACAATTCTATACAATATTCACCACACGCTCTATCTAGCCTATTCGCAAAATGGCGGGCATACAATATATGCACCAACATACAAACCATCGATGCCATTGAAGCACAATGCCATCCAGATGAAAAGACGCCAACTGTACCTGTTCTTCAGAAGCCACTTTCTGAAAATCGAAAAATTATTCGGCTTGATAGATCCCTCTCGTAGGATCCTCTCCGCTAAACCTAAGGAAATGAAGTTTTATGTAAGGTCTACCACCACCTCCGGTGATAACCATCTTCCCGTCGCCCAATCCTGAGAAGTTTGGCGGACCCATCTCTTTGAGAGATTGAACTTCCGTTACCAACTTGTCGATCATAGACGTGAATTTTTTGAAGTTATCTTGGGTTTCTTGCTAAAATTGTTCGAGAGTTTTCTTCCAGGTGTCCATAGGATCAAGACCGCTCTGATACCACTGATACAAATCAAGTTGTTTTAACTGAGAATTTGAGAAACAGGGGGAAGCTTTAGAAAGAAATTAAGAGAAGAAGTAGGATAATATTACTTTTCATAAAAACTTCGATGACAATAATCCTCCATATATAGAGATGCAAGGAAAAAGACATATCAATTAAGATCCTACAATTACGTGGACATGACAGGTAATAATCCCAATTATTCCTAAAAATAAATAAAAAGTCTATCCATTCTCAAAATAGAGGTCATTGACTTGGACCAACTCATGCATGGACAACATGGGCATGAGATCTTCCTTTGGTTTAGCCTTGGGTTCATCAGTCACATAACATGTGCTTATCTAAGATGCAAAATGGTTTGCTTATGTTATATGGGTTGTTTTTTTAACGTTATGTTTTGTGTTTAGTTAAATACATATATCTTATGTAGATGATGCTTTATTTTGGATTAACTGCTTTTATTTACTTTTGTCTGCCATTGAGTTGGACATCTAAGGATCAAGCAACCCGTCATCTATGAGTTTCGGTAATTTCCGAGTTTGAATGTAGATATGATGAAGGCTTATCATATGTCATCGGCAATCTTTCTAATGTGCTTACTTGATAACTAATATTTACAATTTTCGAGTATTATCAACCAGGGTACAAAATCTTTAAGTGTACCAAGGTTGATAATTGATATTATAATAAATTATTTTTTTACGGTTTATGATTGTGTTTTGGCTTTGCCTAAATACATCCATGTTGATGATGTATCTTGGATTAACTATTTTTCGTGGGATTTTGTGTGCAACAAATAATGTAAATTACTTTGATGAGGTATTTTGTAAATTCGTAATGAGGTAATGGTAATCTGATTGAGATTTGATTGATCATATAGGCAAGCTTTTAAATTGAACTTGTGTAGGTGATGACGTTATTTGAGCCGTATGTGTTTTACATAAAATAAAGTATTTTTCGTAATCTTCTTCTAAAAGCTTATTGGGTATGTTTATAGTGAGGGATATGGCGAGCGCCAATGAGAGACAACTTTTGACACAATTGCAACATTTGGTTGACGAGGCTATAGCATATGATCAATGCATTACCTACTTTAAGTTTTTACTTTTTCGTCGTCTTGATGTGTATTTTAAGTAGTTACCATGATGCTTGCAGCGCAACGCATGTGGGCATCATATTAGTTATTATATATAAAAGATTTATACCAAAACATGTAGCGTTATGAATTCTTTTTATATGTTTTATGTTCAATGTGTTCAAAATAATTATAGAATTGAATGTCATTAGCTCTCATAGATACCTCTTAACTTTCTTTTGATTAAATAAGGTGTTTTGAAGACAAATTTGCTCCCAAAAAGTAGTTAACATATGCATTATGTGTTGTATGATTAGCAATTATACTTGTACCACCTGATTTTAAGAAGTCTTGAGAAATGATTTATTTATGATACTAGTATTAAAACCCGTGTGCAAGCACGGGTGGTGTTTAGAAAACCATGCATACCACCTTTTATTAAACGACGAATGACTATAAAAAGGGAACATCTTTTAAATAACAAACATGTTTAATCATTTTAAAACAATAAACCAAAACCTAAATACAATCGAGCACACATTATTCTATATTCCATGATCGTAAATCTTGAAACATCTCTTGATGCAAGATCCTTCATTGTTGGCTCCATTACTTATCTGGTGTGGATGGACAGTTCAAACCTTGGGTGTTTCAAGTAAAATACCTGCACATTTGAACTCAGATTAAGTACATCTACATGGCCATGAAATACGCATTGAGGTCAATTTGGTTTGGAATAGAAAATCATCATATTTTCATGGTTATATGTCAAAGAGGTTAGTCCACATGCTCAATTTTATACAAATATATTGAAATTAAAAGAGAAAAATGAGTAAAACAAACTCAAATTTGTGAGACTAGGACAATAACCAGAATATAAATATAGCCCTTTCCTTGTGATATTTTCCACAAAACCATCTGGTGCAAGGTTTTCACATAACATCTGAATGTGAATTGCTTGATAACTGCTTCAAGAAGAAAGTGAGTAAGCCTGCTAACTTATTAGATATATACAAAACCATATGGGTCAAGACTCACAGATGGGTAAGCCTGCTAACTTAGCTAATGCATTAGATATATTTTTTAAATGTAAACTATTAATACAATTATAAATCCTTTTGAGTATATGAACTATTCACCTATTTTGTTTTCATATTTTAGCTGTTTGACCCAATTTTTTATATGAAAGTTAATTTTCGACATGATTTTTGTGAAATTTACAAACTAACATGCAAAGATAAAAGAATCAAAACAAATTTCAATAACTAGGTATAATTAGTGTAGCGCGAATAACATTGAATGTAGAACTATTGCTAACCTGGAAATTATCGAAGTTGTAAGTGGGAATATTATCATCAACTGCACAAATAAATGTCATATACGGATTAGTCAGGATAATTAAAAGAAGAAATAATGTATTAATAACTTATAAAATGCCAAAGCAACACATCACACCTTAACCGCAAACATTGTAGCAATTTAACTACAAACATTGAAGCACTTTAACTCAAATTTGTTTAGTATTTTATCCACAATAAGAATGCAGAATTTTAACTCATAAGACGCAAAATTTTGACCCAAATACTACAGAATTTCAACCCAAAAACGTGTAGAATATTGACCCATTATACTGTAGCATTTTGACATATAAATGTGCAGAATTTTTACCCATTATACTGCAGAATTTCGACTTATATATATGCAGAATTTTGACCCTTTATACTATAGTATTTTGACACATAAATGTACAGAATTTTGATCCATTATTCTGTAGAATTTCGACTTATGAATGTGCTGAATTTTGATCCATTATACCGCAGGATTTTGACTTGTAAATGTTCAAAATTTTGACTAATTATTGTGTAGAATTTCGACCCATAAATGTGCAAAATTCACAATTTAACCTATAATATAAACGCTTTGATCTGCAATAGAATGACAATATAAACAATGTTTTATCTCATCCAAAACACATTGAAATTCTTGGATTACCAGCACCAATCTCTTTTCATGAATTCTATATTCCATCTCTTATCACATCTCATTGCGATTAAAAGATTATTTTAAAATCACTACTCATAGTGAATAATTATCTCTTTTCTATGATCAAAACTCATTGTGAATACTACTCTTTCTTCTTCGATCACAACTCATTGTGATTATTACTATTTCTCTTAATATCACAACTCGTTGTGATTAAACTTGATGGTTTATGATCATATCATAAATTTCAAAACAATCAATTGCATGACACAAGTGTCACAAAAAGAAAATTATTTATGACATAATATATATACACACATTCCAACTACTAATTAATTAAATGTTTACCTCGACTGCTTCAGCATATGGGGTAGTTCCCTAGTACAGAATCTTCATGTTATACACCACCGGTGTACGAATATGCACAATCACATCCGTCAGTTTTTTATCCTCTACCACCACATCTGGAGAATTATAGTAGGAGTGCATTTGATGATTATGATGATGAATGTGTGGTAAGGGGGAGGGTGTGCACTATCATGTGACGAAAGAATAATTTTGTTACAATGCTTGGAACAAAAGAAAATCTGCAGTATAAAAGAAAATCATTATATAGTGTAGTTTGAAATACCAATTAAATGCTAATACGATATAGAAGTTTTTTAAGTATGTAATGGTTTTAAGCTTTTAAATGTAATATACAATAAAAATGATTTTGGTTTAAGAATAAATAATCTGACATGTCCTTATGATACAAAAGTTCTTAATTTTACCAGTTTTGGTCTTTTTTAACTGTAAACTAACTTATTCAAATATACATTTCAATATCTAGGTTACACTTCAATATCTGAATTTTGCAGATTAATTAAATAAAAAGAAACGATAATTCCGCCGAATCATAGTTGTTAATAGCGAATAGCGATAATAGCGACAAGCTACCTATATGCTACGTAGTTATAGGAAATGAGATAGCGAGCGCTATTTGATGTTCAGAGATAACGTATTAGAATTTTTTTTCAGAAAAAACAAAATTTAATTCTTGAATTTAAGGTTTTTATGCAATTGGTGAAGATTACAGTTGTTTGGTCGATTAAAATGCCTAAAAATTCGGTTTTTAATATTTAAAAATAAAACAAAAACCCTAGGTGGCGCTATTGAGCGCTAAACATCAGATAGCAATGATCCAGCGCTATGCTACGCTATTCGCTATCGCGCTCGCTATCATCGCTATTAATAATTATACGCTGAATCACAAGATAATTACGAATTAATTAAATAAAAAATGGAAAAGAAAGGTTAATTAAAAACTGTACCAGCCCGATGCATTGGCCGACCCAAGGACAATGGTGACTTTTTTGCTTTCCATAACTCGGTCCTGCAACGCCATTTCAAACTCGTGTTCAATTGCTTTCTCCATATCAGCATCTAGCATTGCCCCAAAGACCAACTCAGAAACTGGTATATTAACTTTTTTGACCTTTTTCTTTGGAGCCTCCACCTAGCACAACAAAATAAATTAAAAAAAAACTAAATTCTACATTCAGAATAAGAATTCCCCAAAAATTACCTTGGTATCAGCCTCCATCTGAACAGGATTGTCTCCAATCTCCTGTGCACTCTTCTCAATCATAGGAGCAACCACTGTTTGACCAAAGTCAAACCACTGTTTGCAAAAAAAGTCTGTTTAACCAAAGTCTGTTTGACCAAAGTCAAACCACTGTTTTCAAACCTATGATTCTTAGTGGTTCAAAAGTCTGTTTGAGCAAAGCCAAACCACCGTTTGACCAAACTCAAACCACTGTTTGTAAAAAAAAAAGCAATAATTGTTTTCTCCAAAAACACTGTTTTAATCCAACAGTGGTTTCAAACATCTGTTGACCAAAGTCAACAGATGTATCAACCACTGTTTTATTTTATAACATCTGTTCACAACAAACAGAGGTTTCAAAACATAAAGCAGACCATTGCCAAATACATGTTTCACAATAAACAGAGGTTTTGCACTTTGATATCCTCCAACTCAGCACTAGCCGACAAAAACTTTGATATCCACTTAAGTAGATATATAAGGCTTCTGCCCATAATCTGCATTAACCAAATGGTTAAAATCACCAAATGATAGTTATTTTTGAAAGGCAAACTAACCTACTCATCATCTACTATCATTAACCATTTAAGTACGCCTCAAATTCCAGAATCAGAAGTAATTACTACGACATAATAACACAAAATTAAAGACCTAACTACATGCAATAGCTTAAGAACCTTCGAATCCTCTTGTAGATCCCAATCATCATGCTTCAAAAATGAAGCAATTTCAGATCATTAATAGGTTAAGATCTATTGAACACACACACGACAAACACTCACCACGTCTCCGACAACGGCTATTTTGACAGAGGAAGCCATGAAGAGACTACAATTGAGGAGCACTACTGCAATATCAAAGACAACAAATGTCGGCAACCCTAATTCACCAAAAAGCAAAAAAGTTTAGATCCAATATCATCCCAACATCCAAAATCAACTAATTAACAACAAATTCTTATAAAATATCGTAAACCCTTGAAACTTTATACCTTTTGTCTGATTTTTTGAGCCAACATTTTCTTCCCCGAACTGTTGTAATCTTCAACATCCTGTTTACCAGGAGAAGTCCAACAACAACTGAATTTCAAACTTTCAATCAATCAACAACACAATATAAAAAAGAAGCTTCTAGAACAAACAAATAACAAATTGGAAATTTATATAGTCTAAAGAGATCGAATCAAATACTGTAAATGAAAATACTTAAATGTGTTGATTATTAAAGTTATTGAGTTGATTATACTGATGATGGTTGGAGGATGTGTGTTTGAAGGGAGATGATTGTGTTCTTACCGGAGAGAATCGATGGTGGAGGAGGAGGTTCTACGGTTTGCGATTGGAGTCGTCGGAGAATTGGGGATTGGTGGAGATGTGTTTAATTGCTCTCATGGGATGAAAGGGATAAAGAGATCTTGAATTGGTAGAGGATTCAATCTCTTCAGATCTATAACTGGCAATGACATGGTTTTGATTCGGATTCAAAATTTGAAATCGTCTGGTGGAAAAGAAGAAAGGAGAGTGTGAGAGAAGATAAAGGTGTATATGAATTGAGAAGGGGGGCAAGGAGAGATTAAAATTCAAATTACCTAACATGCATTAAATGTATAATATATATCCCCTTGTCTTTCAAAATTCAAATTACCGTCCATATAATTATTAAGATTAAAATTAATATTAATGTATTAAATATAATATGAAAATACATGCTTTATGATGCAATAATGATATAAGAAAAACATTATTAGCTAGCCTAGATGGCTAACACGCTAGTTTTTTTTTATGTCAGCAGCATTTGCCCTTTTATAAAAAGTATAGATAGTATATGTCACACCCCCAAATTACCACCTAGGGAGTGTCCCTGTTAGGCGTGTGACGACTAGTAATGAGCCACCAATTACATTGAATCACAAGTTTGAAATAAAGTTCCATAATTTAATAATAGAAAAATTCCAGCTTAAGTTATCCAAAAACCATAAGTTCAGCGGAAGCGTAAATAATTCATAAAGTAAATACTAAACGTTCAAATAAATAAGTGTTTGATAAGTAAATCCTCAGCATGACCATGACCACTTCTGCTCTCCAGCCAACAAGCTCCTGTTCCAATCACCTAATGTCCTGCGAGCATGTAACAAGTGTATCAGACAAAGCTGGCGAGTTCACAGTTTAAGAAAATGTTTGTTACCGTTTGTATGTAAAACAGTTCAATAACCGATGCAAGTAATATTGTTAATATCTCATTTCCGAACAATGACGGCTCCTGAAATACACGACTGCCCTTCCCACGTACTCCTATCTAGTACTGGGCCAGACTGGGTCATTAGTTCACCTCCGTCCTCTACAGGCACGGGGTGAGGGTGCCAAACCTAAGTAGCGCTACTAACTAATACCCGATGAGGGACTTACAAAAGATGATAGGTGAGATTATTAACCAATATACCCGTTTTTACCCAAAGCCTTATCCCCCCCCCCCATGGAATACCCACTGACTGTCCCCAACCACTGGGACGCATGCTCGAATGTAGTGAACTCACCTTTGGTTTGCTCGGTAAGGTTAGAATATGTGTTCACAGTTGCTCAATCAATCCTAATATAATTAACGATAACGATCAGTTTCATACGCCAAAATCCACTTATTAAAGCAAGTTGTAAGACAGATTGATCACTCATGACGCCGTGTATGATATAATATTCATATAAGTTCATATTACCAGCTTAATCACATGTAATTCACATAATGTTCGACAATTATTCGAAACACACGAAACCACGTATTGCGGCACTTGACCAACTAACAACACTTGACATCCCATCGCATTATCTAAACTGAGTTGCGGTCTAGCGCATTACCGACCCGCCACTTAATCGAACAACCCAGCCCATTCGACCAGTGGCCGAGGATACAGCCCAACATCTCCACTACCCGCTTGTTAGATAGGTCGATGTTGTTACTCTGCCCACATCCCCTGATCCTCATGTCGCGGCCTAGCTGAGCATGTCTAAGCAACTCGGCGGCCCTCAACATGTGCAGGCCCTAACGCCTTTTAACATGGGTTAATTTGATTAAATTGGTCTACTCAATCAATACAATTTAATGTGGTAATTGTTGGGCCCAACGTTTAACAGAAACTATTTCGTGATGTGTGTGCATACTCGGCCCATTTCTAACAGCAAATTTTATCAAGTGTGAATTACATCAGGTCTTTTCCTCTTTGTTTGCTATTTTCACAGGGCATCATTGAAATTAATAACCATCATACAATTATCATAATCATTCTCATCAATTAATGCACTTCACATGGTCATCAGACCATCACATGTAGAATTGGCAACAACTAGGTGACCTCTATTGCTTATTGGACCAATTCACTTTAGGATCTGACAATTATCACTACTAGTTTAACACTACATAAAGAAAAACATCAGCCATATGTCATAATATATCCACTATCCTTATTATAATATACAAGAACATTGGAGTCAAAGGGAAGTTGGGTTTTGATGTGGAGAGGTGGCGTCCAAGGCATCTCCTAACACTACTGCCAAGACTATTATGATGTCCCACAATTTTAGTTAGCTAAAAGTTCAACACACAATACAATACATGGCCGCCATTTTCCCAAGTTTGGATTTTTGTGGCACATGTTACTGACAAGCTATAAAGTGTGCATCTTACACATGCCACATTCCTTCAATAGTATTGGACCATTATTTACTACATGTATATCCCTTATATCACACATTCACACAAAGTTAAAATATTACACACCTTTTATTAGACAACTCAACTACCAATGTGATGATCACATATTTTATGTTTCCATACACACTAAATCCAAGCATTATCATCAGTAGTTTATGATCATTACTAATGTCGGTTTTATTTTGTTATCACATGGCGCATGTATTATTTCTAACATGTTCATATAGAATCAATAGCCAAGTATTAAGCAAACAAGAGGTACACTAACCGTTGATGATGATGATTCCGACTGAGGTTTTGCTACTGCCGTCACTCAATAGATAGGTAGGGTTTGATTTGATGGTAATCGTGAGGGATATAAGGGTTACGCATAATATAAATATATAACACTCATACCCTAAATCATGTGGGCCGAACTCACTTCTTCTTGACTACAAGGGAATCGGGCCAAGATATTCTAACTCGTGAAGGGTGGGCCATCCAAGGTAACACATACACTCAACTCAATATAATGGGCCGATCCTATACATTGCTACCGATGCAAGAGTGACCATGTCATGTTCGTTAAATATTGGTGTGGGCCGGATTAGGTTGTATGTTGCGTGCTTGCGGCCCATAATGTAAAACTCATATTTAACGAAGCTTAACACGTTTAGAAGGATTATAATAGCACCTAGCATAAACGAGTTTAACACATTCACACATATAAACGAAGAATAGTAAGGATCAGAATTTCGAAACTAACCTTGGAAGTTCGGGTTGTCACATCATCCCCAACTTGAAAGAAATTTCGTCCCGAAATTTGACAAGTAACCACGAAGAATGAAGTGAGAATTCAAGATTGTTGTGGATTTTGCTCAGGTGTGACATCATCCCCAACTTGAAGAGGAATCTCGCCCCGAGATTCACCAGTTTTGCTTGATTCTGCTTTGTCTTTGGGAAAGAGATGAGGGTACTTTAGTTTCATCTGATCCTCGCGCTCCCACGTGAACTCCGGTCCACGTCTTGAGTTCCAACGAACCCTAACGATGGGAATACGACTGTGCTTACGCACTTTGACCTCACGGTCCATGATCTCGATGGGTTCTTCAACAAACTGCAGCTTGTCGTCGATCTTTAACTCTTGAAAAGGTACCGCTAATGGGTCGTCAGCATAACACTTCTTTAACTGCGATACATGAAATACATCGTGAACATTACCCAGCTCAGTAGGTAATTCCAACCTATAAGCCACTTTACCGATACGCTCCAGAACCTTAAACGGCCCAACATAACGTGGATTCAGCTTGCCACGTTTCCCAAAGCGCACAACCCCTTTTCACGGTGAGACTTTCAACATGACTCGGTCATTCACTTCAAACACTACCTCTTTGGCACGCTTGTCTGCATAGGCTTTCTGACGATCACGAGCAGCTGCCATACGTTCTCTGATTTTCACGATCTTATCTGAAGTTTCGAGTACTATCTCAGGACTTGTGATCTGACTATCACCCACCTCAGCCCAGCAAAGAGGTGAACGACACTTCCTCCCGTACAGTGCCTCAAATGGTGCCGCCTTGATACTGGTGTGGTAGCTGTTATTGTAGGAAAACTCTACCAACGGCAAGTGCTTCTCCCATCCTTTCCCAAAATCAATAACGCATGCCCGCAGCATATCCTCTAGCGTCTGAATGGTGCGTTCACTCTGGCCATCCGTTTGTGGGTGATAGGCCGTGCTCATATCGAGACGCGAGCCGAACGACTTATGCATAGCCTGCCATAACTCCGAAGTAAAACGAGGATCTCGATCAGAAATAATAGAAGTCGGCACCCCGTGCCTAGAAACCACCTCTTTAAGGTACACTGCTGCGAGCTGTGAATACTTATCTGTCTCCTTGATCGCTAAGAAGTGTGCTGACTTTGTGAGACGGTCGACAATCACCCATATAGTATCGTTCCCAGCCTGTGTTCTCGGTAACCCCGTAACAAAATCCATAGCGATCTGTTCCCATTTCCACATGGGTATCTCCGGCTGCTGAAGTAGACCCGAAGGTTTCTGGTACTCTGCTTTGACCCTAGCACAAGTCAAGCACTTACTCACGTATGTTGCGATGAGAGCTTTCATATTCGGCCACCAATACAAAACCTTGAGGTCCTGGTACATCTTATCGGACCCTGGGTGAATAGAATATCGTGACTTGTGTGCTTCGTCCATCACAAGCTCTCGAAGATCACCGAATGAAGGAACCCATATTCGTTCCATGAAGTAGTAGATACCATCAGACCGTTGCTCGAACTTCTTCTTGTGTAGACCTCGTAATCCTTCAGCCTCGATATTTTCTTCCTTTAACGCTTCAATCTGAGCTGTACGGATCCGAGCAGGCAAATCAGAGTGAATAGTAAGCTGTAGGGCACGAATACGCTTCGGTTTCGGTTCCTTGCGGCTAAGAGCATCCGCTACAACGTTAGCTTTACCCGGGTGATACTTGATGGCACACTCATAATCATTGAACAACTCTACCCAGCGACGCTGACGCATATTCAATTCTTTCTGGTCGAAGATATGCTGAAGGCTTTTGTGATCAGTATAGATGGTGCATTTCGTGCCGTAGAGATAATGTCTCCAAATCTTCAGTGCAAAGACCACTGCTCCTAGCTCCAAGTCATGTGTCGTGTAGTTTTTCTCGTGTACCTTCAACTGACGAGAAGCATAAGCTATCACCTTCTCGCGTTGCATCAACACGCAACCAAGACCCTGAATCGAAGCATCACAATAAACCACAAAATCCTCGGTACCATCTGGTAGAGATAGAATCGGCGCGCTGCATAATTTTTGCTTCAAAAGCTGGAATGCATCCTCCTGTTTCGTTCCCCATGAGTAAACTACCTTCTTCTGTGTTAACGAGGTGAGTGGCTGAGCAATCTTCGAGAAATTCTGAATAAAACGACGATAGTACCCTGCTAGACCGAGAAATTGCCGCACCTCCGAAGGATTCTTTGGTGCCGCCCAATTTCTAATGGCGTCGATCTTGGCAGGATCCACATGTATGCCCAACTCATTAACTATATGCCCCAGAAAATGCACCTCCCGTATCCAAAAATCACACTTCGAAAATTTTGCGTACAGTTGCTCCCTCCTCAGGAGTTCTAAGATGAGGCGCAGATGCCGCTCATGATCTTCCTTGCTCTTGGAATAAATTAGAATGTCGTTGATAAAAACGATAACGAAGTCATCAAGGTATGGCTTGCACACGCGGTTCATGAGGTCCATGAAGACCGCTGGTGCGTTGGTTAACCCGAATGGCATAACCAAGAACTCATAGTGGCCGTATCGCGTCCGAAACGCGGTTTTGGGAACGTCTTCTTCCCTGACTCGCACTTGATGGTAACCCGACCTTAAGTCGATCTTGGAGTAAAAACTTGACCCTTGCAGCTGGTCAAACAAGTCGTCAATACGAGGTAAAGGATAACGGTTTTTAACCGTCACCTTGTTGAGCTCGCGATAATCTACACACATCCGGAAAGACCCATCCTTCTTCTTTACAAATAGTACTGGGGCTCCCCAAGGGGAAGAGCTAGGTCGGATGAAACCCCTATCCAACAGCTCTTGGAGTTGGTTTGACAATTCCTGTAGCTCCCCTGGCGCAAGACGATAAGGAGCACGAGCAACCGGGGCTGCCGCTGGGGCGAGGTCGATCTGGAATTCCACCTGAAGATGTGGAGGTAAACCAGGGAGTTCCTCAGGAAATACGTCAGGATATTCACGAACAACTGGAAGATCCTCAATTTTCCTTTCGTCAGACGGTGAATCAGTGACAAGAGCTAAAATAGCAGGATAGCCCTTACGCAAATACTTCTGAGCCTCCATTGCCGAAACAATACTAATTGGGGTCCCACTGCGATGACCCTGAACTGATAAAAATTCCCCACTAGGAAGGGGAACACGTATGATCTTCTCCTTACAGAGAATCTCCGCTTGATACTTGGACAACCAGTCCATTCCAACGATCACGTCGAAGCTTCCAAGAGTAATAGGTATTAAGTCAATGTCGAAAACTTGACCCAGAAGATCGATTTTACACCCAAATAGAACATGTGTAGCTTCGATTGTTTTACCATTTGCGATTTCTACTATGTGTTTCATTACGAGAAGTGTAGGACTTAACCCTAACCGAGAACTAAATTCCAAAGACACGTAACTCCAGTCGGCACCAGAATCAAATAAAATAGAAGAAATAACACCGTTCACCGAAAACGTACCAGTAACCACGTTGCCGTCGTTCCGCGCTTCACCAGCTCCCAACACAAACCCGCGCCCACGCGCGACATTACCCGCATTGTTCCCCGTATTGTTGTTCCCCTTACTACCCCCTGTGTTCTGCTTCAGCTGAGGGCAGTCTCGCTTGAAGTGCCCCTCGGCTCCACACTGATAACACCCTCTCTGAGTACCCTGATTTTGTTGAGATTGTTGCCTACCCATCTGCTGTGACGGCTGCTGCTGAGCTGGAAAAGTGGCCCTACAATCCCTAGCCATATGCCCTGGTCGATTACATCGATGACAAACCCGAGCACACTGTCCCTTGTGATGATAGTTACACTTGCTGCACAAGGGTAGCTTCCCCGCATATGATCCCTGCCCTGATTTGTTACCCGCGTTCTGGTTCACTGATGCTGTCTGACTGGAACTGCGGGTGCTGCCAGTATCCGTCTTCTTCTGAGGCTGTGCAGAGTTGGACCCCTTGTCCGTATCGTTCCACTTACGTTTGCTATCCGCAGCAGATGCAGTGGAAGTAGTGGCAGCTGTGGTAGTGCTAGAAATACGAGGTGGCAATGAGTCGCTCTCCACCTCCTGGTCAACGATTTTATGTGCCAATCTAACAATCTGGGTTAAGTTATTGAGGTTCGCTGCTGTAACTAAACCCTTCACCCGTGGAGGTAACCCCTTAATAAACAACTCGATTCTTCGGGACATGGGTCGGGACAAGTTCGGACACAAATCAGCTAACTCATACGACCGCTTCACATACGCCTCAATTTCAGACCCCACCATTTTCAGATGATAATACTCATTCTCTAACTTATGTATTTCGTCTCGAGGACAGTATTCCTCTCTCATCAGTTCTTTAAAATCGTCCCACGTAGTGGCGTTTGCCGCCTCAATACCTAGCAGTTGAACCTGGGCATTCCACCAGGTCAAGGCACCATCCTCAAGCGTGCCTGCTGCAAACTTTACTCTATCCCCAACCGGGCAGTTACATATCGCGAACACTGACTCCGCCTTTTCGAACCAGCATATAAGTCCTACAGCCCCTTCAGTGCCACTGAAGGTCTGTGGCTTGCAATCCATGAAAGTTTTAAATGTGCAAACCGGTGGGTGAGGCTGGTTTTGTGGCGCCGGCTGACCTATTAACGAGAGAAAATATACCAACAAGTAAGACTCAAGTTTGCGATTCAAAGGAAAGGAATGTCTGGTACATGTCATACCAGCCTGATAAGCTGCCAAGGCTGCAGCCACCTGGGTGTTGAGTAATTCTTGTAGCTCAGCTTGGGTCATATGGATTTCGCCACGCCCACCACCGCGGCCTCCACTACGTCCACCACGACGACCTCCACCACGTCCGTTCATGATTCTACAAGTATGGGAAGAAGGAACGAATTAACAGGCTATTTCAAGCGGATGTCAAGTATTGCTATAGTATTCACAGTTTTCGAGGTTCTAATACAAGATTGACTAACAACGTGGGATTCCTTTTTCACACTAGTCGAGATTTACTGGGACTCACATGCACCCCACGTTGTTATTATGTGTGCACCCATAATAATAACCCGATTTGCATGCTTATCTCAATTCCTCCCTACTCATGTTAAAAGGTTTCCCTAAATTCATGCAGTATGACCGACGACATCTCAACATAGAGCATGTATGTTCAAGTAGAGTCCTACCCTTAAAACACGTAGCATAAACAGATAGCATAGTAATTCGTATTGTAATATCAAGTGTGGGTTCGGGTGTGATACTAATCATGAGTATGTGCTAACTATGCTATGCAATAGTAAACAAGAGACGAACCTTGCTGCCTGGAGCTGAGTGTCATGGTCAATGTCGTGTCAGTTCAGTTATAGTCTGGTTTTATAAATCATTTTAAAACCAAGTTCACTATAACCAGTGGCTCTGATACCAAACTGTCACACCCCCAAATTACCACCTAGGGAGTGTCCCTGTTAGGCGTGTGACGACTAGTAATGAGCCACCAATTACATTGAATCACAAGTTTGAAATAAAGTTCCATAATTTAATAATAGAAAAATTCCAGCTTAAGTTATCCAAAAACCATAAGTTCAGCGGAAGCGTAAATAATTCATAAAGTAAATACTAAACGTTCAAATAAATAAGTGTTTGATAAGTAAATCCTCAGCATGACCATGACCACTTCTGCTCTCCAGCCAACAAGCTCCTGTTCCAATCACCTAATGTCCTGCGAGCATGTAACAAGTGTATCAGACAAAGCTGGCGAGTTCACAGTTTAAGAAAATGTTTGTTACCGTTTGTATGTAAAACAGTTCAATAACCGATGCAAGTAATATTGTTAATATCTCATTTCCGAACAATGACGGCTCCTGAAATACACGACTGCCCTTCCCACGTACTCCTATCTAGTACTGGGCCAGACTGGGTCATTAGTTCACCTCCGTCCTCTACAGGCACGGGGTGAGGGTGCCAAACCTAAGTAGCGCTACTAACTAATACCCGATGAGGGACTTACAAAAGATGATAGGTGAGATTATTAACCAATATACCCGTTTTTACCCAAAGCCTTATCCCCCCCATGGAATACCCACTGACTGTCCCCAACCACTGGGACGCATGCTCGAATGTAGTGAACTCACCTTTGGTTTGCTCGGTAAGGTTAGAATATGTGTTCACAGTTGCTCAATCAATCCTAATATAATTAACGATAACGATCAGTTTCATACGCCAAAATCCACTTATTAAAGCAAGTTGTAAGACAGATTGATCACTCATGACGCCGTGTATGATATAATATTCATATAAGTTCATATTACCAGCTTAATCACATGTAATTCACATAATGTTCGACAATTATTCGAAACACACGAAACCACGTATTGCGGCACTTGACCAACTAACAACACTTGACATCCCATCGCATTATCTAAACTGAGTTGCGGTCTAGCGCATTACCGACCCGCCACTTAATCGAACAACCCAGCCCATTCGACCAGTGGCCGAGGATACAGCCCAACATCTCCACTACCCGCTTGTTAGATAGGTCGATGTTGTTACTCTGCCCACATCCCCTGATCCTCATGTCGCGGCCTAGCTGAGCATGTCTAAGCAACTCGGCGGCCCTCAACATGTGCAGGCCCTAACGCCTTTTAACATGGGTTAATTTGATTAAATTGGTCTACTCAATCAATACAATTTAATGTGGTAATTGTTGGGCCCAACGTTTAACAGAAACTATTTCGTGATGTGTGTGCATACTCGGCCCATTTCTAACAGCAAATTTTATCAAGTGTGAATTACATCAGGTCTTTTCCTCTTTGTTTGCTATTTTCACAGGGCATCATTGAAATTAATAACCATCATACAATTATCATAATCATTCTCATCAATTAATGCACTTCACATGGTCATCAGACCATCACATGTAGAATTGGCAACAACTAGGTGACCTCTATTGCTTATTGGACCAATTCACTTTAGGATCTGACAATTATCACTACTAGTTTAACACTACATAAAGAAAAACATCAGCCATATGTCATAATATATCCACTATCCTTATTATAATATACAAGAACATTGGAGTCAAAGGGAAGTTGGGTTTTGATGTGGAGAGGTGGCGTCCAAGGCATCTCCTAACACTACTGCCAAGACTATTATGATGTCCCACAATTTTAGTTAGCTAAAAGTTCAACACACAATACAATACATGGCCGCCATTTTCCCAAGTTTGGATTTTTGTGGCACATGTTACTGACAAGCTATAAAGTGTGCATCTTACACATGCCACATTCCTTCAATAGTATTGGACCATTATTTACTACATGTATATCCCTTATATCACACATTCACACAAAGTTAAAATATTACACACCTTTTATTAGACAACTCAACTACCAATGTGATGATCACATATTTTATGTTTCCATACACACTAAATCCAAGCATTATCATCAGTAGTTTATGATCATTACTAATGTCGGTTTTATTTTGTTATCACATGGCGCATGTATTATTTCTAACATGTTCATATAGAATCAATAGCCAAGTATTAAGCAAACAAGAGGTACACTAACCGTTGATGATGATGATTCCGACTGAGGTTTTGCTACTGCCGTCACTCAATAGATAGGTAGGGTTTGATTTGATGGTAATCATGAGGGATATAAGGGTTACGCATAATATAAATATATAACACTCATACCCTAAATCATGTGGGCCGAACTCACTTCTTCTTGACTACAAGGGAATCGGGCCAAGATATTCTAACTCGTGAAGGGTGGGCCATCCAAGGTAACACATACACTCAACTCAATATAATGGGCCGATCCTATACATTGCTACCGATGCAAGAGTGACCATGTCATGTTCGTTAAATATTGGTGTGGGCCGGATCAGGTTGTATGTTGCGTGCTTGCGGCCCATAATGTAAAACTCATATTTAACGAAGCTTAACACGTTTAGAAGGATTATAATAGCACCTAGCATAAACGAGTTTAACACATTCACACATATAAACGAAGAATAGTAAGGATCAGAATTTCGAAACTAACCTTGGAAGTTCGGGTTGTCACAGTATAGATATCACAATGGAATCTTAGCTACAATAGTTTTAGTATTTTTTAAAATTTTTTTTATCTTAAGTATATAATGGCAATTACTAAATTCCAAAGTGTTTATGTACAAGCTACAAGTGTACAATATAACTTTTTTTTGTATTTATTATATTTGTACATTTAAACACCTACACTTTAATAAATTAATTTTCTTATCTTTTGTTTTACCCAATTTACACTTACACCCCTACAATTTAACCAACTTATTGTTCTCTTTTTTTATCTACCACGTACTAAACTTTAATAAAGTTATCATATAACTAATCTTGGTTTAATATCTTTGTGAAACGATGTTTTTAGTATTCTTTTTGATACAACGATTCGATGTTTAAACGATCCACTTTCATAACCGACCCCCCCCCCCCCCAAATCCCAACTTTACACAACAATTCGATGTTTTAAACGATCCACTTTCAAAACCGAACACCATTGCCTTTATTTCCCACCGCAACACAGTTCCCGTCGCAACCCAAAGGGTATAAAACTAGTTAAATAAAATGTGTAACTAATTAATAGTATTAAAGGCACTAGCCTTTCCAACTAATGATCTAATTAAAATGCTATAGAATAATTAAGATGAAATGAAGTATGAACATACATTGAGAAAAAAAAAGTATTATTGTCATACCGTTAAATGGTTCTTTTGCCATACCAAAAATTTGGATTACTATTAAAAGCAATCGAAGAAGATAAGTTAGAAGTCTTTGTTCAAAACCAAATGAATTTTTGGAAAATGTATTCGTATAAAAATGCTTTAGAATAGAAAAGATGAACAAACATTGAGAAAAAAGGATTATTGTAATACCATTTGGTGGTTCTTCTGCCATGTCAAAAAAATTGGATTATTATTACCAACAATTGAATAGAGATTTTCAAAACCTTATCATAAATATACTATCATTTTTTTAACAGTGAGAAGCTTCAACAGTTAGAGAGAGATCTCACACCCTCCCAAACATAGCGTTCTAACCTCGCTCTGGCCAGACTATGTTGTCTTAACCGGACACACGCGTCAGAGTTTGCCTAATGGCGTTCCGCGGGAAACTATACCACCCACTGTCAGTGCCAGGGGCTTGCGCCGCCACAGGAGAGAATCTCTCTGGCATAACACTCGGTGGACTAAAACCCGGGGTGGCTCTGGCTCGAACTCTTGACCTAAGGTCTGAGAGAACTAGCCTTCATTGCCTTTATCCACCAAATATCGCATTAGTGGGGATTGAACTTGAGTCTCCAAGAAAAACCCAAGTCTTTCTAACCACTAGACCACATGTGATAGATTGGTTCTTAACATTTCTATTTTCAATACTATTTATATATGAAATTACTACGGTACTACTTAGGGGTGTGAAAAAAACCGAATTAACCAAACTATAACCGAATTAGCCGACAAAATCGAACCGAAAAAACCGAACCAAATAAAAAACCGATGGGTCGGTTAATGGTTTTTTTGAAAACTGAAAGTAGCGGGTCGGTTATGGTTATCATTTTTCCATACTCACCATAACCGAACCGAACCGACATGTAATAGATCTTTGTAGGATTTAGTACTTTTCACCATATTTTTAATATTTTATGTTTTTGACTAAAGATTTTTAGTACTTATGAGTTTTTCATATCATTTTGTGGTTTTGGTTGAATGTTTATTTGAATTTATGGAATGTATCATATCACTTTATTTGGATATTCGATAATAATTGGTATTAATATTATAGATTATATGTATTTTTTTAATACTATGTAATGTACTAATATATACAAATATTCAATAACAATTTATTCCATGTTAAAAAAATTATGCTATTTTTAGCTAAGCTAAATACACGGTTAACCACCCATAACCAATCTGCTATAACCATCAAAACCAAATAACCATAACCACCATAACCGATCGGTTATGATTATGATTATCCAATAACCAACATCGCAGTTATGGTTTTTGGTCAAAACCGACCCATGCACACCCCTACTACTATTATTGTCTCAAGATGTTACAAAAAGGCAAAATTAAAAAAATTAAAAAAACATACATTTTATATCATAAGCTATAAAATTGTAGGGCATGGAAGTCACCCCGTGGTTTTCTTTTTTTTATTACACTATATGGTGTGCTCATGACCCTTATTACTATCATGACATTTCACATAAGTGCTATGTCAACTATTTTTAATCCATCATTCAAAAGCACTACGCTAAGAGTATGGTTATGACCCAAACCACCATCCACTTTATTTTTTTAATTTATTTTTGTTTTTTTTTATTCTGAAACACCTATGAAATAATTTATTACCTTTGTAAGAGAATCGATGCTGCTAAATAATTATATGACACTACTTTTGAATTTACATCGAGATAGTTGGTAAACGGGCAACAAGCTGCGCCGCTACCCCTTTTTGAATCGCAAAACTAAGCATTTTAAAAACTACGTCCATAGATCTCGGGGTCATAACATTACTATGCATGACCCTTTGAACTCGACTAAGTAGGTCCACAGCCTCTGGCGCCAGAAAACCAAAAGTATCAAAAGCCAATGGGATAAAAACGTGTTGGTTGTCAAGGCACGCTTTCTCATGTTTGGTCACTTTACCCGAAGCAGCCTTTAAAGCAGCCTGACCCACCGTGAAAGCACTACCCCCTAAGCCCACAAGCGGGGAAACCCCTGTTAGATCCACACAGGCATGTTTTCCTCCTACGCATCCAAAGACCAGAATGTCGACTGGTCGAAGGGTAGATCTCCCTTCCAACGGGTCTGTTAAGAAATTAACGGGTGCCTCTTTCTTAGCAGAAATACCAGCGCACCTGAATATGTCAAAAAGGACATCCCTAACCAAATCATGTCGGTATTTGAACCCCGGGAGCTCTCTACAATGAACTGCATGCTAATCATAGTTTAATCCATGGAAACCACCATCAATCAAGGAGGGGGGTTGTGTACCATTTAATTAATGATCTTATGTGGAAATAATGTTTCAATCCATGGCCCCCACACCCCATAGCCTTAGTATATGTATATCTATATCTATACTGGTATATAATGCATACTAGATTGGTAATAAAGTAATTTAACCTTATTTGAGGAGGGCATTATTCTAACGTACCTCAATATTTAAGTAACTTTATTTAAGGCTAAGGGGTATATGGGCCATAGTTGGGTCATAATTTGCCACATAGGACCATTATTCATGCGCTATATCACCCCTTCATTAAATAATGGTGGTTTGCTGGATTAGGATACGGCAACCACGACCATCCAATTTGATAATTTTAAGACAAAAATAAATTAAAAAAATAAAGGGGATTGTGATTTGGATCATGACCACACCCTTAAGGTAGTGGTTTTAGATAATGGAGTAGAGGTGGATGACATGACACCTATATGAAGGGTCATGGTGGTCATGACCACACCATATAGCTTAATAAACTTCTAATTAAATTCACTAAATTTACTTTGTGAACAATAGTTATTCTACTCGTATAAATGCCAATTTAGGCCTAGGTCACTTAATAAAGACTTTTGCCTCTTATTTGGAGGTCTTGATTTCAATCTCAAACAAAGAGTAGATTAGGATTTGTTTTATGTAATTTACAAGTATATAAGCTTTCCCATTCAAAAGAAATATAAATACAAAAAAAAACAAAAAAAAAAACTAAGAATAGAACTAGATCCCATAAGAAAAATATTATAATAGATAATGACAATTAGAAAATCATATTAATAAGACATAATGCCATGTAATAAGTAATAACAACGTATGTTCAGATATTTTTTATCACTATGAGAACCCTACTGATTTTTTTTTCTCAAAGCGGTCTGGGTTCAAAACTGGTTTGGATTTTTTTAAGAAAGATTAGAACCGATTTTGACCAAATCGGTTTGAGCTAGAAACCGAGTTGAGCCAGAAATAAACCGAACCTCCTAGATACGTTTCGGGATGGAGGAAACTAAAACATCTTTTGTTTTCTTGTTTTTTTTGTAATTTTTTAGATAAGGTTTTTTTGTTAGTGTTATTCTTCTGTTTAGTTTACATTTCCATATAAGTTTCATTTAAAATCGATGTGTATCCATCACAAAGCGTGGTGAGCCACTTCTAGTATACGTTAAATCATGATTGACCCTCATAAAATTTTAATGTATATAAAAAATTAACTGCAACCCTCGTGTAATTTTTTGAGTCCGTCACCATCAAGATTAATACTTCAATTACATATTTTGGAGGTTATGGTAAATCAGGGTTACTTTGTTGATCAGTTCTGTTTAGACATAATGGAAAACATGAAAACATACCTGATTGCAGCAGTACAGGCCAACAGAGAATCCAGATGGAGACACAGCAATAAGGTTTGACATGATTGTCATCTTGGTCTGGTTCCTCCTTAGGATGCAATCTAATGATGGTGATGATGAAAACCGAATAAGGGAGTTCGGTTATGGAGAGGAGGTCGATTGTGATGTTAGGCTTATTAGGTTATGTCTAAGTGTGTAACATTTTAACCTCTACATAATTCTCCTTATATAAGCACCCAGGAGAAAACCCTAATTAGTTAATAAGGGTAATTAGGCCCATCAACAATTACCAACTAATTATTTAATAGGATTGTTATATATTTTGATCCATATAATGTAAATGATTATAATGGCTACTAGATTAAATATAATATAAAATATTTAATCTTACATTCTCCCACTTAGCCGAGTAATCATTTACTATGAGCATTAGATAAGCCTGATCAGGAGTTAACACTCATTTTAGCCTTAAACAAGTACTATAGCAGAGAAATACAGCCGTTGAATCATTATGCGACTCAGGACCCCCATTAGTCATACTATAGCCTTAATTTAAAACCTAATCATCATGATCAAAATATGCATAAGCCCTTTGTTTGATTTGTAACTTTATTTGTCTATATGCCATTATGTCGACTTGACATATTCTTAGAGACATACAAAATCAAATTGATGAGGAAAATTAACTAATACTTAGTCATTCATAGTACGATATGCAATTGCACACGGCCATTAATTAATACCCGTCTATGAGCTCTCTTAATAAGACTTATGGGTAATAGCCCTTCAGTTATAGGATACTTAAGCATATCATGAATGTATTCGATACAAAACTTAGTTTCCTCAATTCGTTCATAAACGAATAATTAATTGCGTATCGAAATTTAATGCAGCACCTCTTGAACTGTTACTGTTCAAGGAGTCATGGTAGCTGACTTTATCACACTAATTCTTCAAAACATTAATTATATGGAGTTAATAAACTTATGAGTCCACTGATAAATTTCCAACAACATTTAGTGACTATATTATGTCGTTATAACTTAAGTTGTTGATATCAGTCCATTATGACTCCTCCATGAGATAGGTTTTTTCTGCTGACATAAGGATATACCCGAAATTACATTTTGTCATCTTTGAATATCACAAAGTTAAAGTAATAAACCGGTTTTTAGTTCTCACTTCTTCTTTAAATTGTAGTCTCTCGTTTCTTTTAAAGATATTGTAATACTCCATTAGATGCTTCACATTAATCTAGACATATCTAATGTGTTGCAATGTGAGTAATATCTAAATGAGTATAGACTTAAACTTACATAAGGCTTCCAATTAATGAAGCGTAAATAAATAATCTCATTTATCCTATTATCCTCTAAAGGAGAGCAGTATTGTTTGTTACATATGTAAGGACCCATTTAATGTTAAACTTATGGAACGATACTATTGTCCCATTGGGTCTATTTCGGTACGTTATGATATCTATTACATAAGAGACATCTCTGAGATCTATCAAAGTTTGTGTTAACAATGCTTTGACTTATGTAACATATACTTGTCAAAAGAATATCATCTATATAGACAAGTTTATCTTAGTTGCTCCCACTCATTTTGAGGTAGGTATATTAATCCACTTGATTCTTGATGAAAATAATTATGTTAAGATTTCATCACATTTTGATGTTTGCATTAACCCATACATGGATTTTATTGGCTTACAAATAAAGTGTTCTTTAACCTTCAGTTTAGAACTTTCAGGTTGTTCTATGAACATGTAAATATGCCAGCCAGTTACTAGGGAAAATTGTTTTTAATGTTCATCTAATGTAGCTTTAAACTATTATAAGCTACTAGAACAGTGATGATCCTTAAAGAAAACTTTGATAATTTATCTCTTCCTAAGTATAACCTTTGACAACCAATCATGCTTCTTAGTGTCTTAACGTTTGTATCAGGATTTGGTTTAGTTATGAACACTTTAGGTAATTCAATCAAATCCCAAACGTTATACGAACACATAAAATCAGTTTTACTATAAAACTATTTTATTCCATTTAGAAGATTAATTGACACTAATGGCTTAATTTGAAGAGATAGGATCAGTAAACATTTCCAAAATCCATTTCAACTTCAGTTAGGGAGGTTATGTAATCATCAAAGTTAGTAGGTTTAAACCTAGATGACCTCCTGAGTTGATTATTGGGTTCATTAGAAGTTTCAGTTTTATGGATTAGCTCTTGGTTAGGTTGCTATCATTTTCAGGATTCTAAGTTTGCAAGAGTTAGTGCAGTATGGTGTACAAGAGGTGTAATCAGAGTTAAACTTGGAGTGAAATTTAATGACACTCTTCCCCCCGCCTCTTGTATTCCTTGCAAGTCATGATAAGGACTTTGACTGCTCCCACTGACCTTAGAAATCTTTTGGAACTCAGCATGCTTAGGGTCAATGTTTAACGACCAACAAATTCTAATAGAGAAACAAGTTAGAAACAAATTCTAATTAGAAACAAATTCTAATTAGAAACAAATTCTAATAGAGAAACAAGTTAATGACGTTAGTCGTTGTAGTTTCTCTTGTTGGGGATTATGTTAGTTTAGGTAAGAAATACAAGTGTGCCCACAATTAAGCAACAATGAAACTTTTGTAAGAGTAGCATTAGATCTTAAGGAGACAAGTATTGATGGAACAGTGTCGTGATGGAGCGGTGTCTTGTACAAGAGGTGTAAATTTAGGTAATGTAAAATTTCCACTCCCCCACCTCTTGCAACTATTGCAAGTTATTATTAAGACATTTAATGCTCCCACTGATCTTTAATATCTCTAGAAATGCTACAAGAGAAGTTTCAATGAGCTACGTGACGTGGGAACCTATCATATATACGTTAGACTTTATTTGATTTCTGTAGTGTCTAGATATCATAAGAAACTTTAGGGACATATTTAATAATAGAAATCTTAATAAGTATATATATATGAATAGATTTCTTCTAAGACCGTGGGCCATATACGACAAAATTTAGATACAAGTTGATAGTCTTTTAAATGATAAATGAATTATGTCTGAATATTCCATTTGGAATAAGTTCCATGAATGTCAATGAATGACTTATGATGGACCCATACTTATTCTTGAAGCCAAGTAATATTTAGGGCTTTAACATCATGATTTAAAATCACTTAAAATGAGATTAGATTAATAATCTTCCTCATTAACCATGTCATAATTTCTCATGAATTTTGGTTATAATGGATGAAATTTGTAAGTCTCATTTTCCTTTTGTCAAATTCTCAATTACATGATGACAAAAGTTGTGAAAGTGTAAGGTATCATCTAGTTTTTTTTAGTAATGTTTCAATCCAGATATTTAGAACAAATAAAATGAGAGTTCAAGGTAAGTGTGACTTTATGCTGACTATGCGAACCTTACAACCTTCATAACATTGCTTAATTATGATACTATATTCTGATTAATCTTCAGAATATATAAGGTATCGAAAGGCGTTGTTAGAAGACTGCCTATTATGGTTCTTATAGCCTTAACATTTAATTTTATCACTAACTCTCATGTTAGTTATTTGTTAACTTCTGGTAAGGAAACGTTTAAAACTAGAGTCAACTAATCATGTGTTAATAGGAATATTAAGATTATCAGACTTAAATATCATTAGTAAGTGACTATCTAATTAATTTATCCAACTGTTCTTTAGAATAATGGATAGTCTCGTTGCTTATGTCTAGTCTAATGACATAATTATGCAGTGAGATTTTCCCTTGAAGAACCTTAGAGTTGGGATTTTGTACTTGTATTTTGTCTATGGACCTTAGAACAATCCTCTTTCAAAGTTTAAGTGGTTGTAAGGTGAATAACATCTTATTTTCCAGTTTCAAACATTTATTTCTATGTACATATGTTGCTTATCAGCACACTCATTATACTTTGGTACTTTTGAGTGTTAAAGTTGATTTATAAGGTATCAAATTGTACAAGTGAAAATCATAGTATGTAACGTACTGGAAAAATGTACTTATTTCCATGCGTAAACCCTTAACTTTATGGGTCATGGTATTGTACATTGTTGTGTATTCACATATACCACTTAGCTTTATAATTTATAATTTTAAATGAAGGCATGTATCTTAGGAGCTCTTGTGATTATTCCACAATAATAGATTAGTCTTAGGAAAAACTTAATCTGGAATAACCTTTTAGTGATAACACTTATGTTAGAGAGTTCTTGATTATCATAAGAGACATCATGTTCGATCTATCCTAATCATCATGCTCTACTTTTCTTCTGTAGTGCTTTATCAGAAGAGAGCAATAGGATTATCGTGTCTTTAGAGATAATCAAGGATTTAATTTAAGAGCTAATTCTTATAGAAACTTTAAGCAAAACATATTAGATTTAGGAATTAGAGTGGATGAGATATAGACTTATAGAAGAAAATTATAGTGAGTAAAATTATGGGTACTAAGAATAAGGCAGACGAAATGATCATAAAAATTAATTAAGGATCATTAATATAAGGATCATTATGTGAAGAGGTTGTGATATGTTTATTACTAACATCAAAATAATAGACTATTTAAAGTTCTACTTAAACGAAAACAAATCAGCTTTGGCCAGAAGTGTAATCATTTAAGCATATGTGCAAAGTGGTTGTAACAAATCAGCTTTGGCCAGAAATTGAGACAATCACTTTAGTTATGCACTTTTTAAGTATGCTATCTATGAAGGAATTAAATCAGCTTTGGCCAGATATTAAGACATTCATGTTTATGATACACACTTAACACAACTTTCGTAATACTTAGATGATAAGTAGATGTATCAAATCAGCTTTGGCCAAAAATGATACATCAGAAGCTCATTCAAGTTAAGCCATTTGGTTTTGTAAAACATTATTTGATCTTTATCAATTAACTAAGTAATTACAAACACCAATTATTTAGTAGCAAACCACCTGTTAGCGCAGATCGAACTGAGCTATGAGATCTCGAGTCAGTTATGAGATCTCGAGTCAAGTCTCGACTCAGCTTATAACATTATGAGGTCTTGACTCATTAATGGTCTCGAGTCGCAACCTCAGTGTCTCGAGTCGTAATCATGGTCTCGACTGCTGTGAATTATGAGATCTCGACTCCTTATGAGGTCTCGAGTCGCAACCATGGTCTCGAGTTGTGACCTTTATGGTCTCAAGTCGCAACCTTATGGTCTCGAGTTATGACCTTATGGTCTCGAGTCGAGACCTTTGTCTCGAGTTGTACAGATTTAAGCCCTTAGTCGAAACCTCAGTGGTCTCGAGTCGATACCTTATAATCTCGAGTCGAAATCGTTGTCTCAAGTTATAAACATTTGAGAACACTTATGATTACGAGTCGAGTTCTTGTGGTCTCGAGTCGAGACCTTTGTCTCGGGTGGTTAAAACTTATCTCGAAACTTCTGTTGCAGCTATTAATGTGAAAACATAACCGAAAATTCGAATTGTTAGGGATTTTGAGATATGGTTTCCTGTTTTAATGATGATCTAATTTTATCATAATATTTCGAAAATTATAACTGTATATCTTTTAACAGTTTTCGAATAAACTTAACAGATTAAATTGGATCAAACAGGGAAATAACACTCAAAAACCAAATTATATTCCAAAACATAAAGGAATTTCGAATTTTCCTAAGAACACATGATGAACCCTAAAAATAAAAACATGATTCTGGAACCCGAAACCTGATTTTTAAGGCTTTAAACAGATTTCGATACAATTAAGATTTACCATTATGATTCCGAGTCATTTAAAAACATTCTTTTCCCGAAAAACATTGATCTCGGCACATATAACCCGAAAACAGCCGCGAGTTTTATTGAGTTTTCAAAACTTCTGTTTTCCAGATTTCAATCCCAGAATAATGGATAGAATCAGAACTGATTTCTCAACATATGCTCTGATACCACATGTTGATCAGTTATGTTTAGACATAATGGAAAACATGAAAACATACCTGATTGCAGCAGTACAGGCCAACAGAGAATCCAGATGGAGACACAGCAATAAGGTTTGACATGATTGTATTCTTGGTCTGGTTCCTCCTTAGGGTGCAATCTAATGATGGTGATGATGAAAACCGAATAAGGGAGTTCGGTTATGGAGAGGAGGTCGATTGTGATGTTAGGCTTATTAGGTTATGTCTAAGTGTGTAACCTTTTAACCTCTACATAATTCTCCTTATATAAGCACCCAGGAGGAAACCCTAATTAGTTAATAAGGGTAATTAGGCCCATCAACAATTACTAACTAATTATTTAATAGGATTGTTATATATTTTGATTCATATAATATAAATGATTATAATGGATACTAGATTAAATATAATATAAAAAATTTAATCTTACATACTTTATACGAATTTTGACCCGACGTTACTTAACATGTCTTCCAACCACTAGTATAAATATTTTAAAATATTAACTTGTTAAAACAGTCATGAGGGGTTTCTCATGCAATATGACATTTTTTTATTAGGTGATTGGATTGTGACGATGCATTGGCATTGTCAATTGAAAATTGATAACCTTAAAAAGGGTGATTAGCTAAGACGAATTTTAAAGTCATAAGAGGCCTAGAATACGCCCAAAATTATGGCGCAATTCAAGCATTGTTAAAACCTTTATTAACTAAAACATGTATATATTTTTCAATTTACGAACAAACTAATGGGTAGATCCGTGTGATGTGACAAAAAATTTTGTATGTATACATTTGCAATCTAACTGATTATCAACATAAGGTGTTTTCAATGCAATACATATTAACTTGTATATTACTAAACATCTCTCACCCCCACACACACGCATAAAAAAAATCCAGCGAAGTTTACAAAAAGAAAAACAATAAATCTCCCTCCCAAAAAATCATGTACATTATTTTTCGCCCAAGTTTTCGATTAAAGCATGTACATTACTATATTAGATGAGAAGATTGGTTGAAATGTTCGTTTTGGTGATGGGTCAGACAGGAGTAAAAGTCATGGGCTCAATATTGTTGGAATGTAAAAATAGAGAACAATGGCTTGTTATTAATGTATATTACATTCTGAGGCTGAAAAGCAATATTTTGAGCTTAGGGCAACTAACAGAAATCAGATGTAAAGTCATTATTGAATACAACCAGCTACCTCTGTATGACTTAAGAAAAACACTTCCCATAAAGGTTGAACGTACAAAGAATAGACTTTACATAATTAATTTGAAGAGTGGTACACCCGTCTCCCTGTAAGCAAATTTACAAGATAAAGCATAGTTGTGGCACGCATGACCATGTCATATGAATTTTAATGCAACTAGAGATACAACACGGAAGAATTTAGTTATAGGAGTACCTTGAAATTTATACTCCTCACAAGTCTGTGTTGCCTGCCAACTCGAAAAACATAGCAAAGCTTTATTCCCAAGATGTGACAACTGTGGCAAAACCAGGTGAACCCTAATTGATATGCACAGCTTGCACGATTAATGAAACAATACTGATTATTCCTCGGACGAATCCGAGGGCATGTTATAATGAACATATGATGTCTTCAGTTTTAACACGTACGGTAATAACCAAACATGCATTGTACCATCAGTCAAGCCTAAATGCACTTATAGGAAAATTAATATAATGCATTTTAATTAAAAACCTTAAAGCGTTTGGGTTTTCATTACTGTTGGGTTCGTTTTTTAAATACGAAAAACACGTTATTTCGCGTCTGTTTACCGAACAGGGGGGGCACGTTTGCGACTCAACAATGAACCTGACCTAGGTATCAGCTAAAACTTATCAAAAAATGCACAAAAATAGGTTTGAAAAGTCACTGGTAAAACGCAAACTTTCTTTATAAAACAAATAATTTTATATTAGTTAAGACATTGGAACATTATATATGATTATATTATTTCCCGACACTTAAAACGAACAACTGTGGCTGGCACGCAAAATGGTGCACGGAAGCCAAACGTGATTTGACACTAAGACAATACCCATCACCATACTTTTAGGCTATAAGTCCGTTCTCTGATAAAGATTAACATCTGAGCATGAGATATAGCGATTACCAATCCATACACTATATTCGGTAATTAACCAAACATTAACTGATACTAGGATCAGGGTAGTACACAAACTGAAAGTTATATTCGGATTACTTTTGTGTGCATAGCTATTAGGTGAGTTTCATTACCCTTCTTTTTTCCAACCTGTTTTACTTGGGTGAATTGCATGTTACATACGTATATACTTGCATATGAAAACGTGGTTTGATGTGAATTATCTGAGTTAACACTAATACACGGAAAGTCCCCTCAGACCCAACTGATTTACCATAGGCCGGTGAATGTGCAAATAATACTATTGGTTTGACAAACTCAATTGCGATGGCACAGAATGCCATGGGATACACCGCAATTGCACATATTCATACATAGGCTATGAGGTTTAGCCATAGCTACACAAGGCAGTGACGTGGTGGAGGTAGACCACGAGATTGAGAATGTACAGTGGACGCTTCACTTGTGGGCTTAGTATAATTACATAACTGTGCTAATCCTGATTACGTATACATTAGTTTGATACAGACAGAAACTGTGAAACTCACCAACTATTTGTAGTTGAACTTTCAAAACTCTAACATGCTTTTTAGGCAAGGAGAAAGAAAAGTAACGTGCGAATGTGCTAGATGATTTCGTTTTTGCATGCGGATACTATTGTAGATAGACACATAATTATTAATGACAAGCTACTTTTGTAAGTTATACCTGTAAATTATACTTTAGTGTGTAAAAGAATCATGTAACCGATATTTCTTTAGTGTTTAATACAGTATCTTTACAAATAATGTGTTTGTGCCATGTGTATGTTGCACCCCATGTGCGCTTTCGCTGTGAGTTGGGATGTGAGAGAAGATGGTATCAGAGCCATATGTTATAGAGATTTAGGTTTCCTTAGAGAGCCTAGCCTATAATCATAAGCTTGACTCCCCATGATTAGAACCTGCAGTGACTGAGTCATAATTGTTATTGTTAGGATGATCTTGTCGGGCAAATAAGTTATTATGGTTTAGAACATAATAACATATCTGCTTGTACTAAAGAGTTCTGAGAACATCATTAAGAGAGGACATGAAGTGAACATGAATACTACTAACATATACGTGTAAGTATATAAATAATCTTCGATGCCAACATGCAAATACGTGTATATATTTATGGGTGCACAACGTTCACATTAACCACTAATTTGAACTTGTTATCATCACTTGTTTTCTAGCAGACAGATGTCGAGGATTGGGAGTCCTGAGTCGGAGGAGGAACACCCAGACGAGGATCGGGAGGAGGATGCTGATTGTGATTGTGAATTGTTAATAGTTTGTCATATATTAATGGATGTATTAGAATAATAGATTATCTTTATGATATGTATAAATCATATATCATTGCTACAAATATGTTCTTATACTTCTTTTTTTTTTTACTCTGATTGCAAAAAATTGTGGTTGGCATGGTGGTAGAAGAGAGAGAGATGCGGGAGAAACCACCTAACACAATTAGATTTTGGCGGTACCGAGGAGGTGTGACGGTGTTCCCGTAGGTATCAATCCCCACCTGTCCCAGGCCCATAACGTGTACACTTACCACATCCATAAAAGATGTTTAAAATAGTTCATGAAGGCTCAAGTATAATTAAAACTTACGTTGATATATTTAAACAAGAAACAATATATATCTAGAAAGAGTGGTAAGCGGGGAAGGAAACATGGAAGGAAACTGTGTGTGGAATATACGACACAAACAAATTTGACCTTGATGGGATAATGACACTGATTATATGTCAAGGACACACATTTACACATAGTTTTCCCTTATTATAATAACCTATTGATCAATGTTATCATGAGCTAGCTAGGTTTAAGGTATAGACACCTAGGGTACCCTATAATATTTCTAAATTCGTATCCATTATTCAATTATCAAGTGGAAATTATATTAGGACCCTAAAAAGCCATTAATCCATCCTTGAGTGATTCATTTGTTTGAGTATGTTCAATCAATGAAATATAATAATCTCAAAAGGATTCTACATAATTAAAGTACTACTCCAATACACAATATTCAAAGTACCTCATATGACATATAAGTTACATTTACTTAAAAGGAAATCAAAAACCCAAAATATACATGAACCCAAAACAGATGGGGCGGTTATGAATAGCTTTGTTAAACAAGTCATGTTTGTTGGTTGATAGGTTAAACCATATGTGGATCTGGACAGTACATCAACCTGAACACGATAAGACCGCCGAAATGAAATCGTGTCATGTATATGAACCCAATATTCTTTGGTTGATACGAATACAATCCGCTTAATCTAAAATAACATTATTTCTTTTACAAATTAATACTTTAGATTAAATTATTAAATATTATTTTCTATAGAAATTATGTTAAAATGGTGCCAATTTATTTATTTATTTATTTATTTTACATTTTGAAGTTTGGCATAAATAATACCCAAATAGTTTAAATAGTTTTTTTTTTTAAAGTAAATAGTTTAAATAGTTTTTTTTTTTTTGAAAAGTAAATAGTTTAAATAGTTAGTTTTCTTAAATTAAAGACACTGGCCTTGACATGAACCATTTAGCTAAATGTTTGCGGGTTTGACTAAACCTAAATCCAAGCCTGCAAATTTTGGGTCTTATTTTCATGTCACACCCCTGGGTATGTTTACTATTTGTTAATGATGATTTGAAGATAATAGAAATATTAGAATGAATCTAAAAGGTATGTTTAATTAGTTATATATGCTGCTAATCAAGAAAATAATTCTGATTAGCTAGAAACTAATGTGGTTAGATCCAATCACCAATGAAATTACATTTGTTTAAGAACAGAATCATTGAGATGGAAGATTGGAAACAAGAGTGAGGCCTGTCGGTATAAAGATGACACCGAGTTTTATAATCTTAAATCATAGTGTCCTGCACCTTGATTAAGTTAAATTAACCTTAATTAATATCTTAAACAACTAAAAAGCATATGTACTATGGAATCCTTTCCACACCATGCGCATCTTTTCCAAAACACTGTTTTCTTTTCTACCCAAATTTTATAAAACAATATAGGCAGGGTGGATCACTACAGTCCAAACATGCAATGCAACTTGAGGTTGATATTTTATTCCTAAACACCCATTAAGCCATTAATCAAAAGTTCCTAATCAAACTAGAATCTCAAGCCAGCCTATAAGAATCTCACTAATATGTCTCTCTCACACACATACACACACTAGTTTCATCCTTATCCTTAATTACCTCCTTTGTCGTTATGTTAATCAAGTAAAAACATTGTAAATTTATTCAAGTAAACTTCAGGAATCCCCTAGTCTTATCCTTCTTGCTTAAGATATCATTTAATTATATTAGCAATAAAGCTTGCTATGATATTCCCACACCTTGGGATAGTAGAAAGTTGAGGATAAACATGTTTTGGTTATCCAAGCTACATAAAATATAAAAATATATGACATGTTTAGAATTTTCATCACTTAAAAAAAATACATCCATAAGTGTTAAAAATAATTCTTGTATAAATTACCAATTGTATTTTTTTTTTATCAAGAAAGCAAATCTATGAATTAGTATATGATCATCAAGATTGAACCGATGTATATATTCTTAGAGTAAATATAATGTTAATGTTGAAAATATATTTATATTCTTATAAATATACGTTCTTAACACATTTACCACACCATCATCCTTTCATTTGTATTAAATTAAATGTGTACTTGGTCAAAAAGATACTTTCCTAGATGCTTAATTAAATTTTTTTATAGGGAAATGCGTTTGAAGGTAGCTTTCGTTGAAAGGTAACATACTCTTTAACCAAATTTGCCGTTAAAAAAATGTAGTGAATCGCATTGTGAATTGACCATGCAATTTAGCAAATTTGGTCTCAATAAAATATCTCTACGCCTGAACTAATATCACACAAACATAACCTTTCATCTTTGGTATATGTTCCTAAGTTATCTCTATTTCCAAATATTTTCCAATAACAAATCATAGATGTAAAAGCCCAAAGCCCACAATACGGACAATCCAAGACCTTCTAGCATGATTTCATCAACGGAACAAGTACATGAAGAGTAATTGACAAGAACACGGCTAAATAATCAGTTTCTGAATTTCAAATTGAACTCTATGTACAGAAAGGGTTCTGATCTGAAGTGTGCGCATCACACTCTAGACACCCCTATATATAGGAACTTTGATGAAGTTCACTCTTCATCAAAGTTTACGCCTAGAATCTAAGCACGCATCATACACCTTGCATGTACTTTGCAAAACCTAACAAGGTTCACGCATGTCATCTCCATGCATGTACTTTCACATTTGTATCTCACTATATACTTAGTGAGATAAATGGTTACCCGATACTAAGGGTAAGGTGAAGTTATAATTTTAACCTCTTACTTTTATTTGAGAAAAAACTAGTTATCCGTGTCAATGCTAAAGGGTAGATTCTGCAAAACAATCCATACCTATTTTTAGAAAAGACACCGAATATAATAACTATTAATGATACATGGAATTTAGGAGTAAAATTTAGATGTATGTATTCGCCATTAAAATGTAAGACTTATATCAACCTTAACCGTCATATAATTTTTTTTCTGGTTTTTTTTTTTTCTTTTTACTGTATCTTTATGCTCATATCTCTCTTACCATAATCTTTTTGGGTATGGTCATACGATCTATACGTTTTTGAAAGTAAATATCATGTTAACCAACAAATAAAAATTTAAAATAAGCTATTTACTAAAAAGATAACTTGTACCATCAACATTCAAATTCTCTCACGAAACATAAAATATAACTGTTTATTTAAGTATTAGAGAATAAATCACGTTCCTATATTCTAACACTAAATTCATTGATTTCTCATATTGTGCTTATTATATTGTTCAATGTATGTATGATATCACATTACGTGTTAGCCTCACATGTGCTACATATAGAATAAAAAAACACACAATGCCAAACTTCGTATGGTCATATTTTGCAACAAATTTCTTTAATGAGAGCATGAAATGTTTGACTTGTAAATTGGTATGAAATGAATATAGAGTGTGTGCGCCCCCCTCCTACCCCGAATAAAAACATACACATCATGCAAGCTAGTTGCCTACCTATATTATCATAACTTGATTAAAAGAAAATAACAGCTTTAGTCAATGTCAAACAATTTTCAGAATTTTCACCATTATAGACCAACCTTTGTGGTTTCATATTCAGAAAGAGATAAGCTTTTCTAGTTTAAGGGAGAAGAAAGAGGGTTTTTGTACAACTTTAAAACTTTCATACCAATACAAACTAAAACTCATGCATGCATTTTCTATATATGCTTAAATGAAATGAACAAATCATACACGGAACCAAAAGGGTCGGAACCCAAAAAAAGTAAATACTTGAAGGAACTGCATGCTTCACTGGACGAAAAGATGACACCTATGTACATATCAGATAAGGTTTGTAAACATGGCAACAAGATAATTATGATTTCAAAGCACAAACGTGATTAGTTAACACATCCAAATTTGTGCTAGATTCTAAAATAAGTTCGCTTTGGTCCCTTTCACCTAAAAAGTTGCTTGTTTTTTTGTGTATATACATACACAGACGGTAAGAATGTACAGAAATTAGAAGTACAAGATTTAACTTCAGGAAATATTAGGAATCAAAAGATCTTACTTAAATCTTTATACCAATTTGTTTTTAAGAAGAAACAATAACAAGATCCTATATCTAAATATATATTAGATTGTAGTGAACATATTAATCAAGGCAAGAACATTAATGTAACACCCTGGCAAGAACATTAATGTAACATTCTAGGAAAATTCCATATCGGCCGTGAATGAGAGATATGTCCGGTTTATAAGGAATACCGGACCTCAAATATTACTAGTGTGACTTTGGATGCATTCACAGTGGGTAAACGGAGAACTCCATAGGACAAATATGACAATATTGATTGGTATGAGAGCAAAGAACAACAGAATCTATAACAACATGCCAACATCCTCATCTAATGAAGTCAAGGCAACTTTTTTTTTTTTTGGACACATAAGAGAGTGAAACTAACATCTAACATGTGTAGAAAAAGTTGTTGACTGTAACACATATCTCTAGCTCCCCACCAACTGAATTCTAACTCCTAAATAATGTAATCCTTTATCGCCGGTTATAAAAAGAGGCCTAAAGTTACATTTAATACAAAATATGATGTAATAATAGCTTGCACCACATGCATTAGAAATTTTACCTTATGGAGGGTTAAAGACTTAAAGTGGTCTAAAGTTATTGGGGACAAATT
Organism: Helianthus annuus; assembly: GCF_002127325.2. Lineage (NCBI taxonomy): Eukaryota > Viridiplantae > Streptophyta > Magnoliopsida > Asterales > Asteraceae > Helianthus > Helianthus annuus. The sequence goes on along the minus strand of NC_035447.2, from coordinate 75,868,093 downwards.
GCCGTGGTTAATAATGAATATTAGTTTGTAAATAGTTTATTTCTTAGAATTTCTTATACAACTTTAGACGAAACTCATTGGGTTAAAGAGCATATGGGGTATGTTTAGATACAGGAAACGTGTATGTATTGGCGGCTACCCATTTAAATATGATTGTGTTGAGGTGGAAGGATGCAAATGAATAGAAATGTGGTCCAAGAAAGGCAATGGTTTTAGGGGCTTATGGGGCTTCGACGCGTGTTAAAGGCTTACTTAGAATTTTGAAGCCCCCCATGTGCATATCACTGAATGACCCTCCCAATGTATACCCTTGGCATTGAAACATGCCTTTTTTCAAATCACTTTTGAGTGGGACCCTTATATATACAAATAAAAATACTAGGCTTAATGAGTTGGATACAAGCTTGGAGTAATTGTAATATGAGTAATAATTGTAATGTAATATGAGTTGTTGGGACTAATTTTATCATAACTCAAAAGTTGGAGGGTGTTAAGTATTTTAGTTTATTTTATTTAGGTTTCCTAATTCTAGTCTAGGGATGTTTTCTTGGACATTAAGGTTTATTAGATAGGTTTATCTAGTTTGTTTATTTATTTTATTCATAGAGTTTGAGTAGGGTTAGGACTAGAATAAGTTTAGTATAAATAGATGGTTAGGATCATTGTAATCAGTGTGCTCTCATTGATAAATTAATAAAAGAGTCGAACAAGTTTGTTCATATTGCGTGTTTGTTTATTCGATCGAGGGCCTGATTTCCAACAATTGGTATCAGAGCTTGGCGGCTTTGAGAGTCGTTTTACGAGAAAGGGGAGCCGCCCCTTGCGGGGTTGCGACGGTAGAAAACGCCGGGGTGATTAACATAGGGAGAAGAAAAAAGAGGGTCGCAAGTCAGCAAAAGGTCTCGGTTCTTCTTGAACGGAATTACATGCGGAAGTCCGTGGATGGTTCATAGTTGCTATCAAAATAGGTCGGTGGAATCATGGTTGTAAAAGTCCCGCCTAGGCTCCGAGTACTCCCGGAGTACTCGCTACAAGGTAGGCTGCCGAGGCACGAGTACTGGTCTGCCAGGCCAATTACTCCCCGAGTAATCTCCGCCTAAGCCGAGTACTTCCCGAGTACTCCCGAATCCGACTAGGAAGCGCCTAGCGACTTTTGCAAACATGGGTGGAATTAATATGGATATGTTGACTTAATTGTTTGCATAGGGATCGAACCAAAGCTGGGGATGCATGACTTGTGGGTGCTCATATGCATGGCTTTTAAAAAGCTACATGGAATTAATTCATTGGATGAATAATGTTTGGGCATCAGAATTCCAAGCCGGTTCACAACAGTTCAGGGGCGAACGAGTGACGGAGGCGTGATGATGTTCGGGTCAACCATTGTTGCGGGTAAGAACCGGTTGAGATGACGGGGTGACCGTGATAAACATCGGTGTTCGTGGTTGTTAGCGATGTTCAAAGGAAGAAGATAATAGGCTGTTCGGTTGTTAGTTGCGGGTTTACGCAGCTGGTATACAACCGGTGATAACAGTAGATGGTGAGAACGGGTACCTTGATCGTGTTGTTTCGTGATAAGAGGAGACCGGCGTGTTGCGTGAAAAACGGGCGTAAGGGATCCGTCAAAGCAGGTGGCTTTGGATTCGGTTCGTTTAGCAGTTGAAAGAAAACGTTATAAGCGGGTGGCTTTGTTTTCTTGGTCAGTGGAGAGGCCTCTTGGAACAAGTTTGATCAGGAAAAGGTACGGGTGTCAAGATAATGGCGTTAGAGTTCAAATCGGGTGACTCGGATGTGACCGGGTAGAGGTCGTTGATCCGTGATAAGTCAAGATGTTAGTGAACGTTTCCAGCGTAATGCCATGTGAGATGTTACAAGTGTAGAGAGTTTTATTCGGGTCCGGGGGAGGTCGAGATGGTGATGAACCGGCTCTAATGTGAAGAAAGTTATTGACAAGATTAGGGGGGTGATTGTTGGGACTAATTTTGTCATAACTCAAAAGTTGGAGGGTGCTAAGTATTTTAGTTTATTTTATTTAGGTTTCCTAATTCTAGTCTAGGGATTTTTTCTTGGGCATCAAGGTTTATTAGATAGGTTTATCTAGTTTGTTTATTTATTTTATTAATAGAGTTTGAGTAGGGTTAGGACTAGAATAAGTTTAGTATAAATAGATGGTTAGGATCATTGTAATTAGTGTGCTCTCATTGATAAATTAATAAAAGAGTCGAACAAGTTTGTTCATATTGCGTGTTTGTTTATTCGATCGAGGGCCTGATTTCCAACATGAGTAATCAAGAACGAATCCGTATCTACAATGGTCATCAAAGGGTGTTGAAATGGATAATTAAAATGTAATAAGTCTCCTTTTATCTTCTAGAGCTTTGGTGTTAACCGAAAACGTGCAGATAGCATGGGGTCCCAATCACGACCGGTCTTCTTTTTATCAATAAACGCAGCTTTTGTTTAGATGAATTATTCTGTGGTAAGGCAGACATCTACGTAGTCTGAGTCTCCTTTGCGCATATGTAAATATAGAGGTAGAAAGCTAGAAGATAGTGTAGGGAAGGTTTTCTTATCCTTATGCAAAAATTCCTAGAGGAAGTGACCAAAAGCCTAACACGTATTACCACTTAGACTACAATCCAGTCAGTTCCATTTTGTTTTGTGATCAAGATTCAATGGCACTCGTGAGTTTATATTGCTTTTTAGTTTGGTGGTTTGTACACAAACTAAGGAAAAGGATTGGATATTCCCATAAATTCTCTTTCGCCAGACCCTAAAGCATAGTTTAAGAAAGACAAGACTATATTTTCATAGAAATTTAGTATATCTATAATAAAACCAACATTCTAGTTGGTTAGAAGAAAAACAAAAATGATTTGAGATGATTTGGTGAAAAACCACCAAGTTAACCCGTAGGTTAATCTTGAGGGTTTGGTCTCGTCTAGAATGGCTAATCTTCTTTCTTTCTTTGATGGGTGGTTCGAAGGATCTGCAAAACGAACAACACCGTGAAGTTCGTTACAAGGAAGAGAGGTGGTGGGGGGGGGGGGGTTATCTTTGTAACCACCCTCCGGCGTGAGAATAAGAACTCGTTTTGAGGATAAACAGGTGTGTGTTAAGAGTGAAAGAGTGAGAGAAGCGATGATTAAACCTGGAAATGAAGTTCTCTATTTATAGCTGAAGAGTGTGGGAAGGAGATGGGCTAATAGGCCTTCGGCTAGGCGTCTCCAACAAGGAATATCCTATTAGTCTTCTTTAACACGACCGTTAGTGTGTGCAGGGGATCAAGATATTGGCGTACGATGATTGGAGCCACATGTCCTTAGAGTCGTCCTTGATGTCGGGTTTGTCCTCAGCAGTGAGTAGAGATCATTGAGCAATAAACAGCACAACCTGATTGGTTACACGTCACAATACTTTTGTACTTTTTGTCTCCTACACGATTGGCCATCATGAGAGTTGTATGGTCAATGTCTGACGCAAGGTGATGATGTGCGTTAGGTGTAATATATTTTTGATGTTTAATTTAAGCCATTTTTACACTTTTAGCTAAGTTTTAAATTGAGTAAATTACAAGTTTTGTCCTTTATGTTTACACCAAATTGCAAGCAATGTCCTTTAGCGCAAAAGTTGACAAGTTTTGTCCTTAATGTTCCAAAATCTTGCACGTTATGTCCTTTAACCCAAACCCAGTTAGATTTTTTGGTTAAATCTGGTCACTTAAGGGCATTTTAGTCTTTTTACCCCATTTATTTAATAGTATTTAAAAAATAAAACAAAATAATTTAAAACATTATTATTATTATTTTAACTATATATATATAACCTCCATCACCACCACCCTTCACCACCACCACCACCACCCTCCACCTCCACCTCCACATTTATGCTACGTGCATCAAAACCCCCAAAATAAAAAACCTAAATGCCAAAATAGTTACTGCATAAACCCCCTGATCTTTGAGGGAGTATTACCAAAATAGTCCCTGCATAAACCCCCTGCATAAACCCCCAAAATCAAAAATCAAGAGAAAAAAAAAATCACAGGATTCGAGACTCTCTTATAAACCCCCTCAAAGATCAGCTGCAAGAGGAACCAGAACCCATTTTAAAATATGCAACATCTGTTCCGGCCAAAACCAAAAATCCCCAAAACCAAAAAAACCCAAAAAATGTATTTCGGCCATCGAGTCTCCGAATACCACCACCTGCAAACGCCAATAACACCACCTCAATCGCCACACCGAACCCACTACCACAACCACCCGCCATCACCTAACACCACCGCTACCTCCTTCCGGTGCACCGCCGCCACACAAAGTGGCCAACTTGTTGTTAGAGAGAGAGAAAGAAAAGAGAGAGAGAGAGAGAGGGAAACCTGTCGCGTCACCTAACACCACGACCACCTCCACCACTGGTAAGGCGGTGCGCCGCCGTGAACCGCCACAAAGAATGGTGGCCAACCTGTTGTTAGAGAGAGAGAGAGAAGAGATAGGGAATGAGTTTCAGATCAAGAGAGGGGGGGGGGAGTTAATATAATTTTTATTTTTATGTTTATTACAGAATAGCCCCGGCATAAATTTTCTTTACAAAATAATCCTTGAAAATATGAAATGACAAGAATGCCCTGATGTGTAAGACACATGAAAAAATTTAACCAAAAAATCTAACTGGGTTTGGGCTAAAGGATATAACGTGCAAGATTTTGGAAAATTAAGGACAAAACTTGTCAACTTTTGTGCTAAAGGACAGCGTCTGCAATTTGATGTAAACATAAAGGACAAAACTTGTAATTTACTCTTTTAAATTTATAAAACACGATATTTACTAACACTAAACACACATATGGACAAGTGCACCCATCGTGGACGTAGTATAGTGTTGGTAAGATACCGAGGTCGTCCAAGGACACAAGAGCTTTTAGTACCGGTTTATCCTCAACGTCTAATCAAATCAAAAATGTTAGAAAAGATTTTTAAACTAAGAAAATAAAAACTAACTAAATGCTGAAAAATAAAAAAATAAAAACAGATAGACAAGATGAATCACTTAGATCCGACTCGTGTATTAGTATAACCTTTGATTATTTTCGCACTTTTGCACTTGTTTAAGAGATTATCTTTGTTATTGTAGTAGGCCCCTCTTTTGAAGGCGACGTTACCCTTAACCCAGTAGTTTGAGTCAGCAAGGATACAATCCTAAAGGGTTGGATTATTGGAAGATAATGAATTAAGTTATTAATGCAAATTATGGTAGGCCCCGCTTTTGGCGGTGACGTTACCCTCGACTAAGTAGTCTGAGTCAGCAGGGATACAGTCCTAAATAGCCGGGTTATAGTATTAATAGTAGTTAACTTATGAGGGGGTCAAAGAGTTTGGATCCCCGCCATCCAATACCTATGGGTATTGAAGGAGATCCTACTAAATTTGACCCAGGTCCCTTGCAGGACCTCTAAACGCTGAACAAGGGCAATACCCTTACCAAACTGTTCCCTTAACCCCCGACCAGGTAGCCAACATACCTCCATATAGACCGTGGAGATATGAATGGTGAAAATCTTTTATTTTATATAGACAGTAAAATAATGCCAAGACACCACGGACAAACGATAAGGAAAGATCACCTTCAACATAAGCAACTAGTTATTAAAGTCATTAATACAAAACCAAATAAAAAGTGCAAAAGATTGAAAATAAAAAGTATTAAACTAAACACTTGTCTTCACCAAGTGATGTAAGAGACTTAGGCAAACATGGCCTTGATTGTCAAGAACTCTTACGATCAATCTTGGATCCCGAGACGACTCACACACTCTATGATGGACAATGGATGATGGTGGTGGATGATGGTGTTATGGTGGTGGTGGGTGGTGGATGAAGTGTGAGAGAGGTGGTGTGCCAAGGGATGAGTTGCAATGAAACCAATCACTCCTATTTATAGGCTGAACAGAAGGCTGGGCAGAGCCCCGTGCCTGTCTGACACTCTCTCTCTTCATTAATTGTAATTCGCAATTACAATTAATGCGCCTGCTGTACTTTCGCCACGCCTCCATGTTCACTGGACACGGCCCCGTGGTGGGCAATAGAAGCTTCTATAGGTTTGTCTTTTCTGCTGCTTCTTGGGCACGGCCCCGTGCTGGCTGAGCACGGGGCGTGTTCAGTCTTCTGCCTTCTCTATTTTGCTTGGGAGGATGCTGTTGAGGGGTCGGGCAATCCACTTATGTTCCTTTTCTTGTATTTATGTTAGATTTAGCTGTCTTTTTGCTTCTTTTGTGAATTTGAGCTCATTTAATCCTGTAAATACAAAAGGAAGACAAAAACGCTCTTTTTCCAACATTAGTACTTAAAAAGGGTTAGTTTTATGCCTCATTTGATGTAATTTATATGTTGCATTTTACACACATCAGTGATTACCTACAACCGCTGCCACATGTACTATATATACTATCCTTAGTTGGCATCCTCGCGCCTGCACTTAGAAAGCTTGTGCCGAATGCCTGAGAATGGCTAAGTGTTGTCCTAAATTTAATCTGAGTATGGTCTTTCTTGCGCACTGATTGCTCGTGGTTGCGCCTGCAGGCGCAGGATTTGGGATCATACCCCTTCAAGTCCCCCAGTGCAATGCTTCTTCTATGCACGAATGGCAAGTGGGTGAAGCTCTAAACTAGATCAATATGTTTTCTTTCTGTGTGTCTGACTGATACAAAGCGCAACCCTTGATTTTGTCATGGATCTTGGATGTGGCGTGCATGCTTCTAAGATTCCTTAGGGGGGAGAAGCATAAGCGGCACACACTTTAGTTTTTGAAATTTGAAAAAAGGGGGATCTTCTAAGGATAGGGTTTGGTGAGAAAAGTACGACAGATGAGATTTATGACACTATACAAAGCTTGTCGTAAGAGTGTCAGGCATGCCTTTTCGTCGTGTGTCGGTCGAGTGATAGTCATGCGCGCGTGACAACTATCATTTTGGTTTTCTCGCTTAACTTGTCGCCTTGTCGTTGAGCCTGCACTGCAAGTGGTGGCACGGTTACCCTCGCATTAAATATGATGGGTATAAAAAGTCGACGAAGGGTGAAGGGAAAACTACCTTTTCTTTGAATCTCCTTCGAGATTATCTCAATCTTCAAACCTTGTTTTAGAAGATCTGTATAAATTTTCTGAAAACTTGAAGACCTTTGAATATTTTCCTTAAGATGCCGGTTTCTTCTCAACTGGAGGATGTAGTTGAAGTTGAAGAGGTGGCTGGTGATATGTCATCGTTGAAGCGGGACGAGCCATCGTTTGACCAGATCACATATGGTCTTGGCTTCCGGGAGATTTGGGGAGCCACTTATTCGTATCCTGGTCAGACCGTCGCCTCCAGCCGATTATATTACTTTAGAGTAAACTGCCATTTTGATCCCTGAGGTTTGGTCACTTTTGTCATTTAGTCTAAAACTCAAACCTTTTAAATCTGGGTCCCTGTGGTTTCACTTTTATTGCCATTTTGGTCCAAAAATGAAATCAGCTGATATTTGGCTAATAAAATCATGTTATTTTGTCCTTTTACTCGGGGGCAAAATGGCCAAATATAAGCTGATTTCATTAATTTAATTAATAATGTGTTATAATAAAATTATATTGACCGTTTTGACCTGAGGAAAAGGACAAAATAACAGGATTTTATTAGCCAAATATCAGCTGATTTCATTTTTGGACCAAAATGACAATAAAAGTGAAACCACAGGGACCCAGATTTAAAAGGATTTGTTTTGGACTAAAGTGGCAAAAGTGACCAAACCTCAGGGACCAAAATGGCAGTTTACTCTTATACTCTATTACTTTATTTGCTGATTTTTTTCACATTGGTAACTTACGGTTGTTGGAGACCAACTTCGTTGGTGAGTTATTGTATTTTTACAAGTTTAACATTTCTCAGCTTAGCCCGTTGGGTATGGTACGCATGCGACACTTTGAGTTTTTTTGTCATTCTCAAGGCATCGAGCCTACAGTAGATAGGTTTAGGGTTTTTTAATCAGTTGCAATGCAATCTGGGTTTCTATTCATTTTCACTGCGTGGTGGCGCGAAGAAGATTTTGTTAGCGCCGCCAAAGAGTTATCATGACTGGGAAAGTAAATTCTTCTGCATCAGGGATGGGATGATTCCCATAGCGATGACCTTCCGTAGGACGGAGGAGATTGAGAAAAAAGATCTACCCATTCCAATGACTGAGGAATTCTATAAGAGGTTGTGCACTCTACCTAACAGGTTTTTTGGAGAGAAGACTTTTGTTGCTGCGAGTATGAGCGACTACTAGAAGCGTGAGAGCACGGATATACCTGTATACATGGAAGCGGGTATTGGTAAGCCTGCACGTCTTCTTAGTTGTTTATTTCTGTTGCCCATATTAGTCTCTAACTTGTTCCTTTGAGCAGAGAAATCATTATCTTTTTTTGCTTTTTAGGATTACCGAGGGGCTGTTAGTGTTATGGATGCACGTGCTGGGAGCAGCATTGGTATAACCGTATCTGGGACACTTTCTTGAACCTGAGGGTAGAATTGTTTGATGTAGCTCACCATGCTGGTGAAGGTGCGCAAATTCCCAACCCTCGACCTTGCAAGGCCAAAACTCCTACTGGGGAGAAAATTGTGATACTTTCTAGGGCGGAGTCTGTGGCCTCATCTAAGCATAGGCTAATTCCCACCCATCGTGATTCATGTGCAGGTGCTTTGCGCCACCTAGGTACTGGTCCTGATGGCATCAAGTCCAAAAAAGCTCCTATGAAGAAACCTGCGGTTGCCACCAGTGGTGCCAGGAAAAAGAAGACAGAGCAAGTCGTCAAGGTATCTAATGCTAACTCACGGAAAGGTTCATTGTGCACTCGTCAAAGTTCGCTAGATGATTATGTTATCGTAGTTGACTCCTTTGAGGAGCTTGAACTTATAGGTGAAACACTAAAAACTACCACTGAAGTTCGTGTGAGTAAGAGCGCGGGTAGGGCGACTTTAGTGGACCATCCGCCAGGTGCGACCCCCACTTCCACTCCCACTGATGTGAGGGAGAGCCTTGTGAGGGAATTATCACGCAAGAATTTTGGCAAGCACACCTGTAAGGAAAGGGATATGAACCCAAGCCTACTTCCAAGAAAGTGAGTTTTCAGAATGCCCCCACTATTGGAAAGAAAGGCAGCTTAAAATCTTCTATGTCAAATATCTCTCCTGGTAAGTTAATTTATATATTTGTGTTCGTTGCATAACATCTATGTAATATATTTCGCTTTATACGCAGTCGGTTCGAGTCCTTCGCAACCGAAAATCAAAATTATTTACTTGAAGGCCTCGCCTACTAGCAGTGTTCCTCCTCTACCTCTACTTCATCCGGCTACTTCATCAACGGATAAAAGCTTTGAGGGTGGAGTAGAGGTTTCGCGCAAAGTGGAGCCGGATTTTGTTGTTGGTGGTTATGAGAATGTTAAAAGGTATGGTGTCGATAAGAGTTCGGGTGCTGGTGCACTAGAAACTGTTGTTCAGGGTGTCAAGAAGAAGGTTTGCATGTTGAGGGAGGTGATGGTGCAAAGCAAGACACTGAAACAGAGGGGCAGACTGCACATGTGCAGGAAGTTGTTAGTGCCTCTGGTTTAAAGGAAACAAGTGCCAGTGGACTGATGGTGTTATTGGCTCTTCAAGGGGTGGTGCTCCTTCCGCAGCTGGGCGTGACGAGCCACTCCCCATCATGCCTGACGAGACTCCGAACGATCATTATTATAGTTCGTATGATGATTGGCGAGCAGGGGAGCTACATGACGTTGTCTGGAAACTTAAACAATGAGATACTTTTGGGAATATTGCCACTTGTCGCGAGTTATTTAGGGGTGTCCCCCCCCCCCCCCCCCCGCTAAAGTGAACCATCAAAAGAACTGCTCGCATTATCAGTTTATCACTCTCACCTGCTTATACAAGCTAATAATGCTTCCACCGGAAATCAATTTACGCACAAGTGGAGAACGATGAATTGTAAAAGAGCTTTGTTTGAGGAAACCAGGTCCTGCTTGGCTGCTAACGAAAAACTTTTTCAAGCTGCTAAGGCTAAGTTGGCGGAGAAGCAATCGGAGTTCGAGGCTAATAAAAAGTCTGATACATAGGGCGCGTTAGGCGCGATGAAAAAGCTTAAGGCATTGGAGGATACGATTGCCAAGGAACGTAAACGTTGGTCAAAGGCTTATAAATGGGACAATGCGATCATGCATATAACCCGGAGGAAAATGTTAATCTTAATGCGCCAGCTGAGAATCTAACGAATCGGAATGTTGAGCTTCAATCCTAGTTGGACAAGGCCAGGTCACATCATCAGCATGCCGAACAGAGATAGGTTTAAGCTGAAGCTGCTTCTTTAAGGCAAGATAATGAAGTTAGAAAACTAACTTCTGAATTGTTTGAGCGGGAGGGGATTAAAGAGCAATTGGTTATGTGGGAGAGAGACTTGGCTGTAAAGATGTGGAGATTGCTGAGTTAAAGCACCGTTTATTAGAAAATAAAGATAAATGCGAATCGCTGGAGATTGATGTTGGTCCTGAGAAAGAGCGTGCAGATGCTGCTGAAGTGGCACAAAATGTTGCTCAGTCTGCCTTGGAAGTTGATCAGAAAAACCATGCAGACGCGCAAGATATGTTAGGGACAACTCGGTGTGCCTCCAACAGCATGGTATCATTCATGTAAGTGTTACCCTCTTTCCATCCAAAGTCCGGTTATCTTTACATTGAAGATGTTATTCGTTTTGCGCTGGTCGCGAATGCCATTTTAAATTCGGTCGAGCTGAATGAACGTGTTGTTGCCCTTACGGTTGTTGCCCGTTCTGCAGGCCATCAAGAGGGCTATCATGAATGTGTCGCGCATGTGAATGAAGCGCTGAAGGTGCAATGGGATGATCGGTTCTCCACCATGTGTGGGAAAATGGTCGAAGGTGTGTTTACTACAGTGACATCTGTGCCTTTACGAACATCATACAAATACAAATCCAATGAAATCTTGTGTTTCATTCTCGGGATTTGTAAAACTAGATGTGACAATTACACATATCAATTCTTATTCGAATTCGAGCTCTTAATCACTTTCTAGAAAGTTATACGCAAACTGTTACGCAAACGTAATCAGTTTAACACGACAAACACTCCGGAACAGTGACATAAGATTAACATACGTTAAATAACCTTTACATAACTTAGAAATAAGTTTTGAAGGGTTTGATGTGGCAAATACAAGTTTATTTGATCACAGGGGCTATTTGCGTCAAACTGCAAAAGTCTGCCGATTCGTATAGCAACGGACATTCCGAAACAAGATCATAAGCTAAACATACCCTAAATACCCTTAACATGGCTTAGAAATAAGTTTTGAGGGGTTCGGTATGCGAAAAATGCGCTTATTTGATCGCAGGGACTAAAAGTGGCAAAAACTGCATAAGTTTGCATTTACGCTCATAACTTACGTTCTGACCATATCCGGACATCCAAAAATTTTTGTAATCATTAAAATATTTTATTTCAGTGATGGGTTTGCAAAAATACCATTCGTCGCATAATTTGGATCGTTTTTGCGTCCGTTCGAGTTTCGTCGTAATTAACCGAACAACGCGATTGTACGACCAAACGAATCGACATCCGTGATATTTTCAAGCATATTTCAAGTCCCCTATGCTTTAACATCTTTGTAGAGCCTTGAAATGGGGTTAACGGGGGTTAAATGCATCAAAAATCAAGTTTATAAGCTGCAGGGACCTGTTCTGACAATTTTGAAAAGTCTGATCTGCAGACTAGCTCACTTGGCGCGAGAACTGAAGCCTCTGGCTTCGTGGGGCGTGAGGACTCATGCTGGCAGATTCATTGAATCAGCAAAACAGCCTGCTAAACTCAGTTTTAACCTTAGTTTTTGCATATTGTGAGCTGGTTTAAGTGTTCCCCAAGTTGCCTAATCAGTGTATAACAAGTGTAAGGCCAAGATCATGCTTTGATCCATTCAAAAACACTTGGGAATGATCAATGGAGGCTTAATTTCCTATAAATACCCAAGCATTTCAACCATTGTTCCTTGCTCATTTGCTTTTCTTCTCTAATCTGCTCTAAGTGGAGGCAATCACCTTGTTGAAGGCCACCTACCTGAGCATTCTTAGTTCTTTTGCCAAGCTTGGACTCTTGTAAGTGTTCTTTCATGCTTGGTTATGTATTTCAAACAAGAAAGTCAAACAGTGTTTGACTTTCAGCTTTAACCATGATTTGGTCAAGACAAAGTTCGTTTGAACTTTGCAACGTGAGCGTAATTACGATGGTTATAGTCCCTTGTGACTATACCTACTGATTACCATGTTGACTAGTCGAAGTGACGAGTCAAAGTTTCGGTCAAAATGCACAAATATGTGCATTTTGCGACGAAACTATTTTCGGGTAACAAAACACTTTGTTTTGATATCAAATCAGTTTTCTAACTTAGTTAAACATGTTTTAACATGTTTAACTCGTCACTTTTAGTTTAGTGCTTGTTTAGGGTCGTAAGTCAAAGCGGTCTAAACAACCGCTTAAACTTTCAAACCCGACCCGTTTGGTCGATCGTTGGGATCCGACCAAACATATTTTGTGACCATAGTTGTATAGGGAATAACCTTCGAGGTTATACCTTATGGTCACTTAGTTTAATTCGTTGTATGATAGGTAGTTTATATGCCTTAGGAAAATGACCAAAATGCCCTTTTCATGCATAATTTGAATTTAAGCCTATGTAACCTAAATTTTGACACTTAAACTGATTATGCAACATTATTAAACATGTGGGCTTGATTAAACCATATTGTATGAGTTCCAACACTCATTTGGTTTACAAGACCTCATTCTACCTGATCTCCCGATTTAGGTACCGAATTATTAACATAGTGACCCGATACTAGGTGCCACTTGATTCCTTGATTGCCCGAGATTTATTAGTTCACTTAATCGAGGATACCTAGCAATCACAAGTGAGTACATAGTCCCCTCTATTACCGCTTTCAAATATTTTGGGGTGGAACACATGTGCCTACTTGTTACTTTCATGCTTTCATGCTTTTCATGACATATACTTGCTATGTTCATCTAGTACGTATATAGTACATGATTTCAATTGCCATTTGCTATGTATGTTAACTGAGCATGCTAGCACATTGATTTCATACATTACATTTCTGTTGCATATGTTTACTCAGCATATGGGCACAATTGATTTACATTACATTTCTGCTACATATGTTTACTCAACATATGGGCACGATTGATTTACATTACATTTCTACTGCATATGTTTACTCAGCATATGGGCACAATTAATTACTCAGCATATGGGCACAACTGATTTATATTACATTTCTGCTGCATATGTTTACTCAGCATATGAGCACATTGATTTCAAGGATCCATTTTGCTTTATTTGTCGACTTAGCATATCTAGCACCTTGATTTCATGTACATTTGAACTTTATACGTTTACTTAGCATACTTAGTACATGGTTTTCACATGACATGCTTACATTGGTTATGACATTTGGTATGTTTAACGGCACAAGATTACATTCATTAACATTATCCAGCCGACCGGTAGTATGTATGGTTTACCATAGGTTTGTTAACCTCGTTCCAGCTTCCTAGTTGGTTTGGAAGTATCCATCTGGGGAATGACAGAACCCGATGAACATTGATAAACCTTTATCTTTATAAGGATTTATCCGACAGTCTCAAGGCTTGAATGTATGCAATAAACACCACTACATAAATGTTCATAACAAATTAAGCATTGTTGAGCAAAACATAACTTTTGATTTAAACTTTGGTTTATTCAAAGACATTGTTTTGTACACGACTTTTGGTTATACATTGACATTATACCTATGGTTTGAGTAAAGACTTTTTATTCACCATACAAGACATTGGTTGTTATCTGACATTTGATTATACAAGACATGGTTTATTTCTAACATTGTGACATTATACATTGTTATACGTGACTTTGACCTTGGTTTGACAAGACATTTTTGGTGGTTATTGGTAAGTGATTTAAATAACGAGGCGTTTGTAATATGATAAAAGCATGGTGGATACGCCACTGGTACTTCCTATATATAAGTGCTTTTATGATATTACATCTCGTAGCGTTATTTAAACCACTTCGACAGGAACAAAGACATGATACATTTTATACACAGACGACATATTGTTTACAAGACGTTGTTTTACAAATAACATACTATATATAATTCAATTTCACTTGGTTATTCATTTAACCATACCTTATTCTTTTATATCATTTGATTTTCATGTCGATTTTCATATGATTTATAAAAGAGAACATTTTATCAAGGTTCATGACTACCTTTTGTTAAACACTTCTTTTAACTTACAAGTCATGAATCTTCAATAACAAAACCTATGTATCTCACAGGCATTTTTATGCCGACGTACCTATTTTCACATGTGTTTCAGGAGCTATTGCAAGATGATGTTCGTGACACACTTAGGCGGACTTGGGCCTTAGTGACTTAAAACTATGAAAGACAGTTTAATTCATGTTATGTTTCTGTAAAAAATCCTAGACAATGTAAACATTTTAGTTAATAAAACCAAACTTTAAGTTCCATGTGTTATGAAACAATGATTATGTTATGACACTCCCCGACGTTTCCACCGCGATTTGTTGTTTTACGCGGTCCGGGTGTCACAACTACGACCCATAAAACTTATGATAGTTTATCTCTGCCGATGATAGACCTTGTCTCGGATTTGTTAAAGCAGAACGACTATGGGGACCGTTTAAAGAGTATTTTCGAGCTTCTCGAGGGTCAAGAGGAGGAAGATGATGATGTCGAAAGCGAGGAGGAAAACATCCCTACACCTTGAGTCAGACCGGCTTGTATGCCGGGAGTGGGCTAGTACGCCTCTGTAATAGTTGCTTATTTCAAACACAAGCTTCACCCTGTGGCCCCATTGTTAGGACGCAGGTTTTAAAATAAGTTGCATCTTGCGTCGCCTCTGTTGGGGCGCACATTTTAAACAATTACTTTTATTTGGCCCGGTTTGCATGCCGACGATTTGGCCGCTTATGGGTGTGAACAAGTTCCACCCTTCCTTTTCCCTCTGTTGGGGAAGGGAAGAATTTCTTAATTTGGCGCTTGGCACACATATTTTTTGCCTTTAGGGCGTTTATAAATAGTAATTGTTGCCTGTTAAACTGTCTATTACAATATTTGTGTGTGTTTAGCTCTTTGTGCAGGTATCACGAATGAAGTTTGGCCTGAGCTCATGTGGGAGCAGCGTGATATCCGGCTATGATCGGGGAGTTGCAGCATGCCTTGGAGATCGGATGAGCTCATGAGACTGTAATTTAGCCATTAAGTTTTGTGCATACCCAAAGTGGTACACGCATTTGTAACATAGTTTGTGTAGGAATTAGCAAGAAATATAATGTAAACAACACTTCTTGTATTAATAAAATGTGTTGGGTGCGAGGGCATGATTACAAAAAGGTTGTGTGTTACATGTAGCACATTCGTAGTTGTTGTGCATTCTAAGTCCTTGGCATGATGTTGCCATTTAACGTGCACAGTTTGTATGTGCCCTTGCCTAGGACCTCATGTACAATGTAAGGTCCTTCCCATTTGGGTGCGAGCTTTCCAGGGCGCTCTGTGTTAGAAGCTTCATTATCATGGAAAACGTAATCTTCCAGATTAAAGATGCATACGTGGACGCGCGTGTTGTAGTACTTTTCCAATTTAAACTTGTACTTTGCTTCATTGATCATCGTGTTCCAGTGCCTTTCTTCCAAAAAGTCTAACTCAAGATGGCGCTCTGCCTCGTTGTCGATTGAGTTTATCTCTAGCTTTCGAGGTGAGTGGAGGCCGATTTTGGTGGGGATAACCGCTTCGGAGCCAAAGATCAGGCTGAAGGGAGTCTCACCATTGCTCGTTTATGGCATGGTTCGATGACCTCACAGGATGCTTGGGAGCTCGTCGACCCATCCTCTTCTTGTAGTTCCCTCATGAATTTCTCAGATTAAGTAGTTGGCATCTTCAGAGTCTACACAGCGCAAGAGTAGGCCTTGATAGGATCATTGATGCAATATGCCATCAGCCATTTCATAATGCAAAGCTTTGTTTTGAATCTTCCTAGCTTCTGCTTTATTTGCAGGGAGGATCCTAGATTGAAGAAATATAATGACCAGACACCCCCAAGATTTCTATGTGCACATCATTCGCCAGGTGTTGGAAACTCTTGGTTGCCAATTTACTTAGCGAATCGTCTGGCTTGTTTTCGCTATGGTTGATGTGGTTGATTTTGAACGATTGAAATTTTTGAATTAACGCCTTGGCTTGTTCTAAATACAAGGCTATAATATCCCCCTTTGAGAGTTCCGGATCCGGCGGGTTTAGACGAATGTTTGGTAGAAAAGAACTAATTCGGTAGAATATTGTTAAGAACGGAGTAGAAGTAGAATAGTCGAATGATTCATTCATACCGAAAGAGTATACATCATTTACAAGCTGGAGAAAAAATTTCTCCAGCATTTCCCCTCTGGGGTCTCCAAAACTTAACAACTCTGAACATATGAGCACTATTTATAGGGATGACTCATCCGTGCGAATTAGTCTTGTCCATCCGGATGAGCTTCATCCGTGCGGATAAGTCTCATTCGTACGAACCACTCCTACGCTCCAAAGTGTCATATGTTCATTTCTAACACGCACTAAACATTATTCAACGCATGCTCTATCTAGCATATTCGCACAGTGATGAACACACAAAATATGCACTAACAATTTCCCCTTGTACGTCACTGTCGAATCTTGATCTTTGAATATGAAAGAAGTGTTTGAATATTTGCAACTTCAATCAAGCATTTGATATCTTCTGATAATTCCCCCTTGATTAATGATTCGGTCTTGCATTCCCACTGAAATGATTCTTTAGGTCTTTGTTTGCACAGTTCCCAACCTCCCCTGATTTGCTTAACTGCAATCTTCACGAATAATCATCAGCTTGAAACTAATTGATGCAACATCTCTGTTTCAACGTTAATCACATCCGTGTTCGGTTTTTGATTTACTGTTGGATCTGAGTTTGATTTTGATTATATTTTATGTTTGTAAATAAGATGAAGATGGATGAGTGTGCAGCGGAAATTAAGATGAAAACAAACTTTGCATATAATCAAACGAGAGTAATACTTTTATCAAACATCTTTACACAATGAACCGAAAGATTGAATTTATTTCAAACACGATTACAATGATTGATGAATGAATGCAAACTCCCCCTCAGCCAGAGCTCAGTAGTTTGTTCATGCAAAGAAGACGAATGATGCAAAGAGCTGATAGAACAGTACAAAGTACTGAACTATTTATAGGCACTTGCAAACTACTGAGCATCTTAGCTGACGTCACCATGAAAGTGACATCTAACCTCCTAACAAACTCTAACCTCTGATCTATACAGACACTGCTTGTGTTAACTACTGCTAATACATTCTATTACAAAACAGACTTTAGAACAGCTGCTGCAACCTTCTACTGCTGTGAACCCAACAGCACTTGTCCGGATCAGCAGTGCTTGACTCAAGGCAGTAGATTGAATTAGCAGGACTTTAGTCTTCCATCAGATCTTTAGTTGAGCAGCAGTTATGGGTCAGCAGTTTAGCAAGATCAGCAGATAGAAGGTCATCAGTAGTTGTAATCACTTTCAAGGGGAGAGATTTGTATATCAACATCTGCTTATTCAGGATCCACTGCTCTGATCCAGTTTTGGCTTTAATTATCTGTTCCTCTGATAGGGTTCAATCCCAACAATCTCCCCCTGGAACAGATAATGCCAAAACCCTTCATTATGTGTGGACATTTTATTGCCTCATTAATAGCTCCCTTATCTGACCTTTAAATTGTAATTCAAAGTCAAGGGCATCTGTATCTTCATCATCCCTGCTAAATGGAAGATCAAGGAGATCCTTCAAATCTTCAAGACTCAGGCCAAGAGCTTGTTCCCTTGATATTTTCTCCACTTCTCCACCAGACCTGAGCAAAGTCAATACGCAGGTCTGTTTGTCAGTTTCCCACTTTTGTATTTTTGAGCCTGGTGGGTTTCTTGGGAGATGCTTATTTGCAGAAGTATTTGGTGAGGCTGGCCTGTTCATCACTGGCTGAGCAGTGGTAGCAGAGTTTTCCTGTTCAAGTTCTTCTTTTAACTTTCTTAACAAGCCTTCTTTTACAACAGCATTTCCAGTAAGAATTTCTTGCACTGTTTCAGCTCCTAACTGGCTTTGTTTCCTTCTTTTGTAAAAAGCAGTACCAGTAGGAGCAGTGGCTTTCCTGGTGTGCAGCTTTGTTGGCCTTTTTGAAACCTCTGCTTCAGGATAGTCAGGTTTTTAAGGAATTTTTGGATCTTTCTTTCTTAATTCCTCCAACCTTTTGTAGGTTGACCTGACCACATCTTCTTTCCATCTAGCAATTTGTCTTTTTGTACCAAAATCAGCAACAACCAGTTCTTCTTTCATTCTCTTCAGTTCCATTTGCTTATCAGGTACATTCTTTCTGAACTTTGCCCAATCAGGAGGAGTGTGAGTGACTTTCCTTTTTATCATGTCTTGAATTCTTGCAGCTTCAACTTCAAGCTCAGGAACAATCCACTCTTTGTACATGTGTCTCTCTCCTTTGTATCTTTTGTGAAACATAATGCTTTCAATGTAGTCTTTCTTCAAAGTTTCAGCTGCTCTTTCTGAAATTTGTTGACTGACATTCTTTGCAAAACGTTCTAAGGAACTGACTTGTGTGAGCAGATATTGGTAGTATCTTGATACTTCTTTGTCAGATTTCCCTTGTGTGTTTCTTTTCGAGATATCCTCTGCTTGCTTGGCCTTTATCTTCAAATATTCATCAATATTTTTGGGCCAGGGATATCCTTTGATTGAAGGCAAACTCCTTTTGGCAGGGTCATCCTCAATATAAAAAGATTTTATTTCTTCTCTAACAGCTTCTAGTTCAAGAGGAAATTGAACACCTGCAGGAGGTAAGGGTTTGTGCATTGGAACTGAAGAAAGTGGAACTGGTTTTGGTATATTGACAAGAGCTAAAGATTTTGAAGATGTTTGTGATGGTGAAGAGACATCATCTTTAGGAATTAGCCTTCTCCTCTTTATTTGAGGAGGGACTGATGATGTTTTGGATGGAAAGGTGGTTGTAGTGGCAGTGGTGGGTGATAGACTAACAACTATTGTTGATACACAATGTCTAAAGCCTGCATCTTTGTAATGCTAGTTTAATGTATAGGGTCCAGATAGGTCATTTTGTGTTAGTACAGGGGGTTAAAGTGTAAATTTATGAATTTCATGTTGTAGGTCCGCTTTTGTGGCATGTGTCCACAAAAGCGAACCAGCTTAGTTGTCTGGACCGCTCTTGTGGACATGTCACATGAGCGGACCACTTTGTCTATAAATACCCCCGTAGTAGTCTTCATTTGTAACGTCTTCGGGAACTCAACGTCAAACTGCTGTCCGTACGACAAGCGTTATAAAGTGAAGAAAAAGTATTATAAGTGTGAATTCTCTGTTTCTACTCCATTCTGTTACGTTTTTCTTTGTATCATGCTGAAAATGTGTTTCCGCCACATTTTCAGTAAGCACTAGCTCTGATTGACTCACTCAAGAGGTCAAAACTGATCCTACAATTGGTATCAGAGCCAGTTGCGAGTTAGTTTGCTAGATACGAAGCGTTTTACACGGACTTTTGTAGATTTGGACTGTTTGAACGGTGGAAATGGACTGAAACTTGGACAACAGGTGTAAAACATACTAATAACAAACCCTTGAAAGATTCGGATCAAAATACGGCCTAAAAGTGACCCAAAAACCCTCGTGAAATAGGTTCGCGCTTACGTCATGCTCCTGGTTAGCTTTTCTGGACCGCTCCAACGTACATTTTAAACTGTTTCTTGTCCGCTCCAGTGTCATCTGTGGTTCGCTCGATAGTCAGCTGTCTGGTCTGCTCTTAGTGCAACATCCTGGTCCGCTCGAAGTGCTCATTTCTGGTTCGCTCTTAGGGTAATTTCTGGTTCGCTCTTGGTTACAGTTGTGGTTCGCCGAAAGTCATTGTGGTTCGCTTATTCAGCCACTGTGGTTCGCTCATTCAGACTGTTTGAAAAAATTTTTTCATCACGACTGAAAATGGAAAGCCAAGATTTTTACAACATGTTTGCGGGTAGTGGTGGAGTTACTCAGAGTCCTGCTAGCATCATTCAGAATGTGAATCTGGAAAACGAGCTTGGAACGATGCAGAAACCTCCTAAGTTGATGAGTTTGGATGAATATTCAGGATGGTCCGGGAGATTCAAAAACTGGGTGTAGGCCAACCATCTAGAGTGCTGGATAAAAATCGAAAGAAAGTATGTTCCTCCGGTAGACGGGTTGAATATGTTGAAGACCATCGCAAGTCTTACAGAGGAGGAACAGGTTGAGTTCAAAGCAGAAAAGAAGATGGTTAGCATTCTGCAGCAAGCGATAAAAGAGGATATTCTAGTTCTGCTACAGCATGATGATAGTGCACAGTCGATATGGCAAGCTTTGGAACAAAAATTCAAAGGCAGTGCGTCGATGATCAAGAGTAAGAAAGCACTGATAAAGAAAGAATTTGATATATTCACGGGAATTAAAGGTGAATCGACAAAGCAGCTTATCGAGAGGTATTGTCACTTGGTGGTAGAGATGAGAAGGTTGAATATCGAAAAGACGAATGAGGAGTGGATAGACAAGTTATGTGATGCACTTCCCTATGAGGAATGGGGAACGTACTTAATGATGTTGAAAAATAGTTCAGATTTCGTGAACTATAGTTTGAGCGTGTTTATAGAGAAAATTGAAGCTCATGAGTTGGAGTTGGTAAAAATCAAGAAGATGAATTCAGGGAATATGCCACAGGATGTGTCTTTGTATTACAAAAATAGTCCGGCAGCTACTAATGTTCAGAGTCCGAAGATTCAAACCGGGTTTAGTGCAGACAACACTTCATCTGCTGCTCCAAATGCCTATCAGTCGAGTCAGTCGACTCCATTTGCCAACTACGAGCCAAATGTTAAAGTCTCAGAGCAGAATTCTCCTCAAAGCTCTACAGGGTCAAATCAACAGACGTTTGTGTCCGGTGTGCAGTGTAACATTGCGGTTAACATCAAGAATGGGATTGAAATCACCGAGAATGCAGCCAAGCAGCACATTGCGTTACTGGCATCAGTTCTGGAAGCTTATGAAGGTTTGGTCGCTGGTAGGATCGGTAATCCCGATATGACTAAAGAGGATTACGATCAGATCGATCCGGAAGAACTGGAACTGATAGATATAAAGTGGTGTATGGCGAGTCTGGTTAGAAGAGCACAACGCTTTATGGAGATCACGGGTAGAAGCAGTCTGTCAGGTCCTGATCAGAAATTAGGGTTCGATAAGTCAAAGGTGACCTGTTTTAAGTGCAAAGAACGAGGTCATTTCAAGCGCGAGTGTCTGAATCGTGAAGTGCAGAATCATCAGAACCCGTTCACCAATGATTATTACAGACAGGCTATATATCACCGCCCAAATCAACAATCTGTTGTTCAGAGACCTCAGATTGAGAACAAACCAGAGAAGGCACTTATCGTAAACCAAGATGATGAAAAAGTTGCGTCTGGGTTTAGTTGGGACAAGTATGTTCCAGGAAAGGATGATCGAGCAATGATGGCTGAGGTAGTTGAAATTACTGAGACAGCTGCAGAATCGAAGGTTAGCAATGAAGTGGTTACTGAGAATGTCAGTGAAGTAGTTTCTGAGAGTGTAGTTGAGTCTGATTCTGAGGTGGTTCAGGAAGTAGTTACTAAAATGGTTGATTCTGTTACTGAAATTGTGATCGAAGAGGTTATGGATGTTGCTGATTAGGTGGTTCCGGAGGTTGTTGAAAAGGTTTCTACAGATAGCTCTGCAAAAGCTGGAGAATCAGTGACTGAATTTCTCAACTTTCAATCACGACAGGAGGAATTTGTTTATACAATGAAATCTATTTTGCCTCCTAACATTTTTGATTCTTTTGCAGATTATTTTGAAGAACCAAGAACTGGAATGTGTCCGAGATTTGAAGCAGAGAAAGAAGCAGTTGAGGAGGTGATCGATGTTTCAAAGGAAATGAATGAAGAAGCTCTAAAGGAGATTGCAGATAAAGCATTGATGAGCAAGTTGAAAGAGGTAGACACAGATTTTCAGGAGTCAAGTGATAAGATGTCAGGTCTAGGAGAGGAAACTGGAGTCTTAGAGGTCAACTTGGTCAAAACGTCTGAGTCAGAGTCAAATCTTGTTGGTAAAGTTGTTTGTGAGGATGAGATTAAAGTTGAAAAAGTTTCAATTCCCGATACACCGTGTCTAAGTTGTTCACAACCATGCACGGGGTGTCTTGAAAAAGACACCAAGTATCAGGAATTAAAACAACATGCAGATTTGGTGAAGTTTGACTTAGAGCAAGTAAAAAAGGCTTACGACACATTGTCTAGGTCAATAAAAATGATCCAAAAAGAGAGTCTTGAAAACGATAAAGCAACCAAGCTGGCACAATCAACTTTATTTGATAAACAGAGAGAAGTCAATTTTCATTTAGATACAATCGCTTCTTTGAGAAAAGAGCTTGAGTTGACTAAAATTGAAAATGATAGAATTGATCAGAAATTGATGAGTTATGTGGCATCATCGTATGTGTTAGAACAAATAGTGCCACAACAGCCACATGCTTCACCTGTCTACAACAGTGTTCCACCCCCAATGTGGAATCATTATACACAGAAATATCCAGATGGGGTGGAAGCTGCATTAAACATCAAACTAAAAACACTTGAGAATGATTTATTGATATCACTTTCACTGCGTCTGACACTGACAACGAATCCCAGGTAATCAAAAATGTTATTGATCAGGTGTTGGACGATGATAGTGAGAAATCTGAGAAGGCAAAATCAGTGGAGTCCTGTAGTGATTCTGAGGAGGACGGAAACTTTTTAGATCGTTATTTGACAAAAACGGATAAAAGTGCGGATGATGATTCAATTATGGTGGCTTACACTATGGTTGGGTCTGACAAACTTTACTCCAACACCGAGTTTCCGCTTCAGAATGTTAAATTTGAGAATATTCAGAAAGTGTTTAAGCTGATTGAGCTGAGCGTAAATGAGTTAAAGAAAAATGATTTCTTTTCAAAACTGAATAAGTCAGTTGGTTCGTCACGTCCTACTAGTCCAGAAAAGGTAGAGGGGGTGGGTAAAAACCAAAACAAGAAAAATCAGTTAAAGAATAAAGGTCTTGGTTTTGAGAAGAAAATGACTAAGCAGGTGGTCAAGCCAAAAGATAGGATGGATGATGTGTTTGTCGCTGGTCCTAGCGCTGAAATTGAAAAAGATTATATCTTTAGCCAAAAGGCCGTGGACGACTTCAATGCAGCGCAAAAGCTAAAAGTGGAAACTGTCACAACCACTTTTGTAGAATATGATAAGCGTGTGTGTTATCGCCGCAATGAAGTTGGCCATATGGCAAAGCAGTGTAAGAAAGTGATTGAAAAACTGGTTGTGGAAAAATCTGTTCAAAATCAAGTGGTTGAGAAGCCAAAGGTTGAAAAACCTAAGGTTCAAAACAAAAATGTTTCAAAACAAATCATTCAAAAACCTCGACCAAAATCACTGGTTGTTGCAAAAGATAAACAAGTGTTGGTTTCGCCGATTCGAATTCTTAAACGGGGTGAAAAATTGAAGTCGGAGGATAAGCCAAAATCGACTTTTGAGATTGGCGAGTCTTCTAAGTCTCCCAAGACTTCGAAATTTTACCCTAAAGCAAAAACTTTTGAAAATCAGTCATGGGTTGCAAAATCTAAACCATCTGGTGAAATCAAAAAGATGGAAAGTGTGTTGAAAAATGAGTCAAAGCTTGAAAAAGATGATGTTGCTGTGTTTGAGTCTGAAATTGATCAGTTTTTGTCGGAATTTCCCAAACTTCATAACAAAGTAAAACAAGATAAAAAGGAAATTGAGTCAAATGTCACATTTAACTTTCCGAAAACAACTGAGAAATGCAATGTAGTTTTTGGTTCAGTGTCGGAAGCCAAAAAGTCGTGGGCATCATTGTTTAACTGATGTGTTTGTGTGCTGATTGCAGGAGCTGCCCATGTCTGTGCTATCCAGGTGGATAATGGACAGCGGAGCGTCGAGACATATGACGGGATCCTTAGCTCTATTATATGATGTCAAATCAATTAATGGAAGCTACGTTGGATTTGCTGGTAACCAAGGTGGCAGGATTGTTGGTCAGGGAAAGCTCACAAACGGCATCATTTCTTTTGACAAAGTGAATTATATTGTTGAGTTGACGAACAATTTGTTAAGTATTTCACAAATTTGCGACAAAGATTTTAGCGTATATTTTACAAAAATAGAATGTTTGGTTTTAAAGCCAGGGTTTAAAGTCCCTGATGAGTTAGTGCTGTTGCGTGCTCCTACGGTTAATGATCTTTACATTTTAGACATGAGCACTGCAACACCAACAACTCATCAAAAACAATGTTTTGTGACAAAATCTAAAGCAACTGAGAAAGAGTCAATTATGTGGCACAGAAAAATGGGTCATATACACGTTCGTAAAATGAATTTTCTTGTGCACAACGATTTGATAGAAGGTGTGAATGTTAAGAATTTTCATTTACCTGATGATTGTATTGCTTGTAAGTCTCATCCGCTAAAGATGCTCAACACTATCCGGTTACCTCTTGAGAGATTGCATATGGATCTCTTCGGGCCGGTCAACGTCAAAAGCATCAGTGGAGATTCTTACTGTTTGGTGGTTACGGATGATTATACAAGGTTTTCATGGGTTGTTTGTTTGGAGAAGAAGGACGAAACATTTGATGCTCTGATAGTTTTATTCAAAAAGATGGAAACAGTGTACAAGCTGCCAATCAGAAGAATTCGGAGTGATAACGGAACTGAGTTCAAGAATAACAAAATGTACGAGTTCTGCAACGAGAAAGGGATACTACATGAATTCAGTGCGCCGTACACACCACAACAGAACGGTGTGGCTGAACGAAAGAATAGAACCCTGATCGAGACCGCACGTACTATGTTGGCAGATTCCAAGCTTCCGATTTTCTTCTGGAGTGAAGCAGTGTCAGCAGCTTGCTATACACTGAATAGAGTTCTGACAGTGAAGAAATATAAAAAGACTTGTTTCGAGCTGCTGCATCGCTATAAGCCAAATCTTGAGTTCTTGGAACCTTTTGGCTCTCCGTGTACTTTCATAGATGCTGATGGTAAATTCGGAGCGAAAGCGAATGAAGGATTTTTCGTAGGTTACGCCAGCCCATTAAAAAGGGTATTTGTACCGTGTCTTGGGAAAGTGATTCAGGTTCATCATGTGGATTGTCAGAAGCACACGCCGTCGCAACAACTTCCCGGACAAAGATTCCTATTTGACTACGACAAACTCTGGGAATCGTTTCATCTGCCGTCCGAGCCGAGTGAGGAGGAACTTGCTCTCATGTATTTGTATCAGCAAAGTCAGTTGCAAGAGCCGGAATCTAGACCGCTAGATGTTCCTACGCCCACCGTGGGTACTCACGATGATGAAGCAGGACCGAGTGGAACCGTTCATATACCGCCAGTGGAACCAGAGGAACCAGCTCCGTCATTTGACGATTCTGACAACTCAGAGGAGGAACCCGCTCCTACCTTTGACGAGGAACCAAATGAGACATCAAAGGAGGCTGTTGATCAAATCGTTGATCTCGACATTTCAAATCTGGAATCGGAAGTTGTAGTGTCTGATACTGTGATGCCACGGACACTGTCTTACCATCCTTCAGAACAAATTATCGGCGATCTACAGAGTGGTGTCAAAACGAGACATCAGATAGACCAAGCTTTTACATGTTTTTATTCAGATATTGCTGATATGCAGAAAGAAGTCTCATTCAAATGTTTTATTTCGCAGATAGAGCCCAGGACTTACAAAGAAGCATTGACTGAAGACAGTTGGGTGAATGCTATGCAGGAGGAACTGCAACAGTTTGAAAAATTGGGCGTCTGGAGACTTGTTGATCTACCCAAGAATCAGAAGTTGATAAAGACAAAATGGGTGTTTAAATGTAAACGTGACGATAGAGGAGTCGTGGTGAGGAACAAAGCACGTCTAGTGGTTCAAGGCTTCAGCCAACAGGAGGGTATAGACTATGAAGAGGTTTACGCGCCGGTCGCAAGGCTTGAAGCTATTCGTATCTTTCTTGCCTTTGCATCCTGGAAAGATTTCAAAGTCTATCAACTCGATGTTAAATCCGCATTCCTGTATGGCAAGATTCGAGAAGAAGTTTACGTGGGGCAACCACCGGGGTTTGCAGATCCACTAAACAAAGACAAGGTGTACCTACTGGATAAAGCATTATACGGTCTACACCAGGCCCCGAGAGCCTGGTACGAGACTCTTTCAACCTACTTGTTGGACAACGGGTTCACAAGAGGAACAGTAGACAGCACTTTGTTCACAAAAGAAAAAGAAGGCCACTTGCTGATCGTGCAGATCTACGTTGATGACATCATTTTTGGTTCCACCAACGACGATTTGTGTAAAGAGTTTGAGAGAGTAATGAAGAAGAAGTTCGAAATGAGTTCAATGGGGGAGATGAAGTTCTTCCTCGGGCTGCAGGTAGAACAAATGCCCGACGGAATCTTCATTCACCAGTCAAAGTATGTAAAGGACGTGCTCGATAAGTTTGATATGACAGATTGCAGTCCTGCATCAACCCCCCTCGCAGAGAACCATGGTATTTGTCCGGATGAACAGGGAGTGAAGATGGATGAAACGTTATACCGATCGATCATTGGGTCTTTAATGTATCTCACAGCTTCCCGTCCCGACATCATGTACCCGACATGTATGTGTGCACGATATCAGTCGAATCCGAAACAATCGCACCTGACGATCGTCAAACGCATCTTACGGTATTTGAAGGGTTGTCCAGGCATCGGCTTGTGGTACCCTCGTTCGGGTGATTTTACCTTATCCGGTTTCGCTGATTCAGATTTTGGTAGTTGTAAGCAGAATGCAAAGTCCACCACTGCTGGGTGCCAGTTCTTCGGAACTCGGCTTGTTACCTGGCAGTGCAAGAAGCAAACTGCAGTTGCGCTCTCCACGTGTGAGGCTGAGTACGTCTCAGCCTCTAGCTGTTGCTCGCAGATCCTCTGGATCCAACAGCAGATGCGCGACTTCGGTCTGCAATTCTTGGATACGCCGATATTTGTGGACAATGAAGCGGCCATAAATGTTACTAAAAATCCGGTTCATCATTCTAAAACAAAACACATTGAAATCCGTCACCATTTTATTCGAGATTGTCACGAAAAGAAATTAATACGGATTGAACATGTGGGCACCGATGATCAGAAAGCTGATTTTTACACAAAACCGTTTGATAAAAAGAGATTTTATTATCTTTTAAGGTTAAATGGAATGAAAAATCTGCAATCTGGGAGGGTTATCGAGTGTGAAGCCGAATTGGGCGGCGATCTGACTTGAACCGTATCGTGTTGTCAACTTTTGTTTGTACAGTTGTATTTCCTGCTTTTCGTTAAAAACAAAAACACAAAAATATGTTTTAGTTTTAGGGGGGATATTCGCAGAAAAATACAAAAACATGATAAAACCATAAAAATTCAAAAACATTAAAAAATGCAAAAAGAGCTGTGTAGTATAGGGGAAATGATAGTACATCAGCTAGACGGGCACAATACGCTAAAGATATGTAATGTATTAAATGCAATTAAGCAGTCTCGCTAAAGATGTGCTGGTAGGTTCTTACAGAATTAGTAGATCAGTTTGGGATATAAACTAAATTTAACTTGCGTTTTCGTAGGGAACACCACCAGGATATATAGGTAACCCCTGAAATCCTGTTTGAAAGGTCCCGTATTCTGAGATACTAGGTCTTTATGCTCAGTGATATCTGGGGTATTATCCCGGGACTTCTGCTGTATGGAAATACTGACCTAGTCCCCGGATAATACTTTAAGCAAAAAGCTTTGAAACATAAGCTTCACCCTCAGCATGCTGATGAAACAATAAAATTGATAGTCGCTGCTGTTGAAATGCAAAAGATCCTCTAAAGGGGACCCACCTTAAAGTCGAGCCGTCATCTCTCTGCTGAACGGAAGTTCTGACCTGAGCTCTCACGGTTTCGCATTTACCCTCAACAGATATCAGCTGTGGTATATTCACCTGTAAGACTGAATACTGGGATCTGGATACGGGAGTATATACTGAGGTGCGAACACACGTTAATGTTTAAGTCTTTAAAACACTAATCACGTATCCCGAACAGATTGAAAGTTTTGCGGGAATTTAAAATGGATCAATATACCGACAATGAACGCGAATTGCTTAATGCTTAAAATGAAATAAGCTTAACGGTACTTGTGTTCTGTCGGTAGCTGATATGATCCCCTAACACGCTCGAAAAAATATTTGTGTGTATATATTTTAGTTTGTACAGCTTTAAACCCAAAAAGATTTTCTTTTCTCATTTTTTTTACAACTGATACTGGGGATTGGAAGATCAAAGCCCGTGTGCAGATCATGTCAGTGACTGGTGAAGGTTGGGTAAGCTGTGATTGCAAACAAAGATCTGGTATGATGTTTGAAAGATAAAATGTGCAAATGTTTGAAACGTTGAAAAGTTCATTAATTTGAACTAGTTTTAAAACAAAACGACAGAGTACTTCATAAAACTGATCAACCAAGGCCATTAACTTGGACTTGGTAGGTCAAACAGCTGTCCAGGGTCATTAACTTGGACTTGGTCAACTGGGTGTCAGCATGTGAAATCGAAAAAGTTGGAAAAATGATTAAAAAATGAATTTTTGAAAAATAAGAAACAGGTTCGCTTTAATGTCACAATCGGTCCGCTTTTCTGTCAATATAACGTTGTGGTCCGCTCATGAGAACATGTCATATAAGCGAACCAGACCTCATATAAATAGAACAGGGGTCCGCTTTTTCTGTCATAACCCGGTTCGCTTATCTGTCGTTGTCTCTGAGGCGATTACGAGCGATTCTACTTGTTCATCGTGATTTCTTGCTGATCGAGCTTGTTTTCATTCGATTCTTGATAGATTCTAGTTCATTACATCATGGGCAAGGTAAGTCCTCTCTCAATCTTAGTTCTTTCGTGTTATAAACATGTCTGTTGGTATGTTTGAATGAACGGATCGTGTTTTATACTTTTAGCTGTCATATTTGGATGAATAGAATAGTGTAGTTGTGTCGTCTGATGATTCCGAGTATAGTGTTATGTTTTAATTGCTAAGATTTGAGCGATTGATGAGTGTTGTCGGCAATGCATAGTTTCAGTTTCAGATCTAGGGTGATTTAGGCATGTTTTGTAGAAATCAAAGACACCATTAGTCTCGGAATTCTGTGTATATTGTGATTTTGAAATCAGTTTTAGGTTTTAAGCTGTTGTTACATGTTTTGATATGAGGACCGCTTTTACAGTCATGTAGTTCAGGATCGCTCATAAGTCATCTGTAAGACCGCTTATAAGAACCATTTTAGGTCCGCTCTTATGACATCTTTCAGGACCGCTCATATGTACAATATCAGGACCGCTTTTAAGGCAGTAAACTGTTGATTCGCTTATTTGGCTAGGGACGGTTCGCTTTTGTGTAATTTTCTATGTAGGACCGCTTTTTAGTCATTACAGTGGTTCGCCTATAGGGTTGTGAAGTGTTTGGTTCGCTTTTAATGTACTATGCAGGTTCGCTTTTTAGTCAGTGATAAAAATGTGAAATTTTTCTAAGTCTTGATTTCTGTTGTTGTTGTGCAGGCATCACCAAACGTGTTATTTGATCCGGTACACAACAGTTGTATTGATTTAGATGTGGAGAAGTGTCCTTTATTGTCAGAATTCAGCAGTATTTTGGATTATATGAATCGTATTCTAGTGAAGAAAGCAATGATTGACCAAAGACCATTGTATAGATCACATATTAGTCGATTTTGGATAAACGCAAAGTATGATGAGGAAAGCAAGGTGATATCATCAGTGGTGGAAGTGGATGGAAAGTTGGAGACTATTCTGGTGACTGAAGCGTTAGTTTGCGAAGTGATGAACTTTCCTGATGAGGCCAACTACCCCACAAGATTTCCAGAACGTATGGTGAAGGGTTGTATGCTACGTTTGGGATACAGAAATACTTTGAACACCGGAAACTACTTGAAGTTGAAATTTCAAAAATCTTTCAAGTTCTTAATTCATTGTATTCTGATTACTTTGAGCCACACAAAGGGCAGTTTCGATCAGATGAGAGATTACCAAATGAACATGTTAACAGCGTTGGTGTTGAATAAGAAATACAACTTTTCGCACATAGTTTTTCATTATATGGTGGAGAATCTCACGTCGGATGTTAGAACCTGGAGGTATCCGCGTTTTGTACAAATGATGATTGATCGTGCATACCCTGGAATTGATAGAAACATTAAGGGTGATCTTCTTGTTCAAGCTCACATGTCTAATAACACTTTGAAGAACCTTGTCAAGTATCATCCTAATCATCCAGAGCCTGATCTAGTGATTGAAAACTTCGGATTGCTTAGAGATGCGAACTATGTGGATCCTGATCCGGAAAATCATCAGAATTGGAGAAATCAAGAGGAAATGAAAGAGGCGTTGTATGCTGTAGAGTTGAAAATACTTCAGAGTTTCAAACCAACCAAGAACGAGTGGTATGTAAAGGAGTCAGGACGTAGACATAGATTTGCAACTCCTGTAGTTGAAGGTGAAGGTTCTTCGTCAAAACCGAAGAAGATACAAAAGAAGAAAAAGCAAACAATGTTAATTGATGAATCTGATGAAGATGTTCCTGAGATGAATGTTGAAAGTGAACAAGAGACGACTGGTGCTGAAAACATTGTAATTGAGACAGATTTGTTTACAACAGAAGCATATTTTGTTGATAATGTCGTGGAAACGGTTACTTCTGATGTTCAAAAGGAAAAAGAGAAAGTGTTAGATGATGTTGAAGGTGACGACGTTGATAAAGACACTACTAGTTCTTCTAATTCGTCTGAATATGAAGTGATAGATGCTAAAGAACGTGAAAGACGAATGAGAGAAGAGGTAGAACAGGAGAAGTTGATTAGAAAGAGGAAGAGGGAAGAGAAAGAAGATGCACCTTATGAACCTTCTCCGGAGCATGTTTCAGTGTCACAATCTTCTCCGAAGGGTAAAAAGAAAGTTGCTGGTCGAAAGAGAAATACACCAAAGATTAAAGTGTCGAAGCGCCCTCAGAAGATCATACATATGCACTCTACACCTCCACGTCAACCAACACCTCCACAATCTCCAATACATCAATAATCTCCCAGACAATCAACACCACAACAATCACCAAGACAACCTACTCCTCCATCACACTCAACACCACCCAGACAACCTACTCCACAACGACAACCATCTCCTCTGTTTCAATCAACACCACCTCCACATCAACCATATTATTCTTCGCAAGATCTCTTTGGCACATCTCCACTCACCCAAGCACAACCTGGTTCTTCAAGTAGAGGTCTTCCGATACCGCAAGATAATCTGCTAGACGTTGATTTCGACTTTGCAAATAATTCGCAAGTGTTGAAATTGGAAAAGAGAATTGAGGATGTGATAGCAGAGAATAAAAAGTTGGTGGCTGAATGCAAAAAGATTGCTGATAGAGAAAAGACTCTTGCTGGTAAGGTGCAAAGGTTGGAAGGTGAAAACAAAGTGTTGACATTGAAAATTGAAGTTGATCAGACGGAAATCGACGTTTTGAAAGTTCAAGTGTCTGAATTGGAAGAAGAGAAGAATCGTCGAGAGAGTGAAAATGAATACTATAAGTTGAAGAATAAAGAACTTATGGCTGCTAAAGCGCTACATGAACATAAGTTCTACATGCTGAATAGAGTTGTGGAAAGTATGTTAGAGACATCAGTGGAACAGAAATATGAAGAGTTAAAGTTAGAAGATCTTCGTGCTGAACGTAAAGCAGAATTAGAAAGGCAGATGAAAGATAAGGGTAAAGGGGTGGAAGGAAGTTCTGAAATGTCTATTGTACCTTCGATGGTGATAGATAATCCTGAGCCTATATCTGCAGTTCCTGGCATAGTCGAAGAAGAAGTTCCATCGCCTAAATTAATTGGTGGCGAAGATGAAGAGGATGATGAAGATGATGATGAGGATGAGTTTGTTTATTCTGCAAGCAGTCATAGTTCTAAAGGTGATGATGATGCAGCAGGAGGTTCAGGTGTTAGAGTAACTGAAGCCTCAAAAGAAAAAGTCGTTGAAGATCTGTTAAACGACACAGTCAATGAAGAAAGTGGTGAAGCTGAGAGAAAGGGGGAGTCGAGTAAGACTCAGATTGTAGAACATCATGAACCTTTGTTCTTACGTTTAGATGTGTATAGGGAGATGTTAAAAGATGTAAATCCCGAGATTCCAATTGATCTTGAAGCAGATTTGGAATCGTTTGATATCAATAAACAGCAAGATTATAAGTATGATTATGTTGAAGATGCTGATATCTACGATAGAGTTGAGGTTGAAGAGTGTTCGGATAATGAAGAGGTTTCTGAAGATACTTCTAAACTTCCAACGTTAATGGAGTTCTTCGCTGCTGAAAATAGAGATGAATTACGTCAGAAAGTGACTGAAGCAGTGAATGATAATGTGTTTGAATGTTTGAGGAAAGAAGCTGAGCAAAAAGGCCAATCTAATGCTGATAAAGAAGGACAATCGAATGCTGAAGAAATTGATCGTTCTAAATGGTTTAAAGTCTTTCATGAAAGAAAATTCAAGAGACCGCTGAAGTTCTTCCAACGAGATCGAAATGTTTTGCTTGGCGATATTATTAGTTGGGGTTTTCTTCCACAAGTCAACGCTTATGCTATTCGAAGAGAATATGGCGTCCAGTATTTTGCACGTTTATATGATATAATGTCATTACCGTGGTGGGACGTTGATGAATTAGCAAAAGTGAGGGTCTTAGAGTACAAGGTGAGACAGAATGATATCGCGATGTGGGGTTACATCAAATATGAACAATTAAAGCCATTTCGAAAGTGGAAGCCTCATCGTCCAAAGCGTGTTCAGAGAATTGATCCGGAAACTGGAGCTGTAGAAGTTATTCTGAATGTAAAGCCTCCGCGTACAATGAAGACAATTCCGATGCCAGAAATGGAGCAGGAATTTTATAAAGGCTTTATTGACTGGGTTTACAGTTGCAGAACGACTGAAGCAATAATCACATACAGAGCTGGTGGAGAGCTGAGGGATATTCATGTTTACAACCCGATGTGGTTAGTTAATTGTTCAGCGAAAGACATTGAATGTCTATTCATTCACAAGATTCACTACTCTCCGGCAGATAAAGAGCAAGCTCTTCAGTTTCAACGTGTTGTATCTCTGTGTGTTCAGAAAGGAATCAACTCTGAAAACAAGTGGAAATCTTCGTGGTGGTCTTTAGAAGAGAAGATGAAGAAGAAATCAAAGCGTGAACGTGAATGTGAGAATCAAAAGATGGAAGAAAATAGAGGAAAGTTTATGAAGCAACAAGAGAAGGAAGAGAAAGCGAGGAAGAAAGAGAATGAGAAGATCAGGGTTGCTCTGAGCAGAAAGCCAAAACCAAAGGAAGAGAAATTCAAAGCTATCTGAAGACCTACATTCAAGACAAAGACTGCGGCTTCATCCAAGGGGGAGTTTGTTGATACACAATGTCTAAAGCCTGCGTCTTTGTAATGCTAGTTTAATGTATAGGGTCCAGATAGGTCATTTTGTGTTAGTACAGGGGGTTAAAGTGTAAATTTATGAATTTCATGTTGTAGGTCCGCTTTTGTGGCATGTGTCCACAAAAGCGAACCAGCTTAGTTGTCTGGACCGCTCTTGTAGACATGTCACATGAGCGGACCACTTTGTCTATAAATACCCCCGTAGTAGTCTTCATTTGTAATGTCTTCGGGAACTCAACGTCAAACTGCTGTCCGTACGAAAAGCGTTATAAAGTGAAGAAAAAGTATTATAAGTGTGAATTCTCTGTTTCTACTCCATTCTGTTACGTTTTTCTTTGTATCATGCTGAAAATGTGTTTCCGCCACATTTTCAGTAAGCACTAGCTCTGATTGACTCACTCAAGAGGTCAAAACTGATCCTACAGCTATTGTAACAACTGGTGTTCCAACCACTGTTGAATTTACAGCAGAAGTTATAACAACTGTTGTCTTCTGCCTTTTGACAGGAGGTGATTTTGATTTTGGTGGTGATGGTGGTAAAGCAGTGGATGTAGTGTGTGTTGAGATGGTGTGTGTTGAAGTGGGAGCAGATGTTGAAACTACTGAAGTACCAACAGCAGCTGATACAACAGGAGTTACAACAGCTGTTTTAGGTGGTGGTTTTTTAGCAGACTTTGAACGTCTGACTGGAATGGATTTGGGTAGCCTTACTTTTCTTGTAGGCTTCTTCTTTTTATCAATAATATTTTCATCATCTCTTGACCCTGAAGTACCCTTATCCGGATAATCCACCCTGGCTTTCTTTTTGGCCTCTCTATCCCTTTTCACACATGCAAGTGCTTCCGCAAGTGCATTTGTGGGCACATCAATTTTCTTACTCCCATCTGGCAAAGGAATCTGTTTGGTCATATTTGAATTGCCTGGTGCAAGGTAGAGACCATCTGTTATTCCTTTCCGTCTCCACTCCTGAATTTTCTCCCCCTTTTTGGCATTATCTTCGGGGAGTTGATCAATAAAGAACACTGGTGGAGGGGCAGTGCCAGAGGTGTGCAGGATCTGAGTTTTGAGAGCCTTTAGATCAGCCTGAGTGTCTTTGAACCTAGACTCCATAGCATTTCTCAGCTGGTGGACATGTTTTTCATGTTGCTGATCTGCTATTTGTGCTTGATGATGGAGAAAAGGTTGGAATAGATTCCAGAGCTCATTTGTAGCAGGTGCCTGTTGGAGAGCAGGTGCTTGAGGTGGAACAGCAGTGGATTGTACCTTTTGTACCTGTAACAATTGTTGGAGCATATCTTTGAGCTCTGCAACAGAGTTAGCAAGTTTTTCAACACGAGCCGTCAATTTCTGGTACTTTAAATCATCACCCAATTGAATGGGATCATCTGATTTCCCACTAACAGTGGTTTTATCAGTGGTAGAGGTAGGGAGTTTACTCCAAACATTAACCACTGATGCCCCTTTTTCTTGGTACTGCGGTCTTCTTCCTTCAACACTTGACAACCTTTTGATGTTGCCAGTAGGATAAATAAATCCACTGTTGGTTGTCAGAGGTGCTATAAAAGGAATTGCCTCCAAGGAAGTCTTATTGATGTAACCACTGTCCAACTGTAAACCAGTGGGTTCAACAGTTGTAGTGGCTGCTTCACTTGGATTACCACAAAGAGTTACTTGTAACTCAATGGGTGTAACCTCCTCAGGTTGTGTTGGTGGGTTAGCAATGAATGATACAGCAGGCTCAGTCATTGGTTGAGGCATATTCTCATTGACAGGTGATTGAGAAGGACTGAGTAATGCCTGGTTCAAATCAATTGCATCCAACAGTAGTTGTGTTTTTGGTGGAATTGTGGATGTGATGGTTGGTGTAGAAAGCGGACTTGCTCCGGGCATTAAGCAGTGGATGATGGAAACGAGTGTATCCAGAGCATCATAATGTGGTGGCCCTTTGTGTACAACCTGTTCTTTTTGTGAAGAAGCAGGAGGAGTTATGGTTATGGGTTGAGATATTTGTACCAACTACTGTGAGGAAGAAGCAGCAGTGGTTTCTTGTGACATTTGTGTTGTCACAGGCATTAACTCTGGTATCTCATCCTCCAGAGTTGCCGTTTTGATTGGTTTGGGGGGTTTTTGATTTTTCTTTTTGTAAAGCCTTTTGGGTTTTGTAGGTGTGGGTTTCAAAACAGTTGGTCTGCTGCTTTGATCACCTAGAGCAGTAGGCTCAGCAGCAGATACCTGAGGAGCAGTGGTAGCTGCTAAATTCTGCTCAGGCACCCCTGCTTGTGTTTTGCAAGGTGCTAACATACGTGAAAAAGTTTCAGATGTTAGGCAGTTTATTACAGTTATCTCACCTTGGTTTATTAAAGCTAAATCATCCTTACTGAATTTCTTTGCAAAATAGTAACTTAAAAACCTTGGAAATAGTAAGAATGATTTGGTTTCAACATTATTAACCAAATCTTTAAAGATTTCCTGAGAATAGTTAAAATTTTCTTCTTGAAGAATTGCATATCCCAGATTTTGAATCTTTATAGGGATCTCATTAAAAGAAGTGGTTTTGTTTGAAACACATAGTAGGAGGGTATGAAATAGGAATCTGGGTGCAGGAGGAAAATAACCTTTTTCTAAGGTTAGTTTCTTCATCATTGTGGCTTCATACCCTCATTGAATAAAGTCAATGTGCAACTCGTTTTTAGTGAAGGAAGTTTTACCTGCCTGATCATCGAGTTGGAAAACTTCGGAGATGGATTGTGGCGTGATTTGGACCTTTTTACCCTTTATAGAAGAGTGTATGGTGGTTGCAATGTCTCCTTGTTTGTCAAGGGTTGCATTCTTCCAAAACTCCCTTTGGGTCGCCAAATAGATTGGTGCATCGGCGGTGAACAAAGTTTTGTACTTTGATTTTGCTATGATGTTGATGATGGAATCGAAAACATCGGTGGTTCCTGGTTTTGTTAGAAGACCCAGGAGATTGTGAGATGATTTGTGTGGAATTTCAGTGGAAGTTGCCTTTTGAGAGGCTGTTTTCGATGATTTTGATGTGGGTTTTACAGATGACTTCGATTTTGTCATTTTTGAAACGAATGATCGAAGGAATTTGTGAGAGATAAGAAGAAAAACTGCTTTGAGAAGAGAATTTTTAAGAATTCAATTCGACAGTAAAACCCTGTTTTGATGGTGAGTGGGGAATTTTATAGGAAAGAGAATGAATGCTGACATGGCAGCCGTTACAAAAGGTTTAACTGCTATGTACTGCCCAAGTGACAACCACTGGTGAAAATGAAGGACAGTACTTTTGATGAAAGCAACTTATGAAAGCAGTGGAAAGGGGGCAGTGGATGATTTTCACTATCAGTGGATAGCATATCAGTGGATAAGACACTGCTTTTGAACAACAGAGGTTATCAAGAAATGAGAGAACAGAGGTTGCCTTTCAGCAGTGGGGAGGCTTTATGAAGTAGAGCAGACTTTTGAACAATCAGTGGTTATGGCAGACTTTTAAGGATTTTAATGAAATTTTCATTTTTAGCTATTTTTAAGGATGGATTTTTGATTTTCTGAAAACATTTTGTTGCTTTTATTCATAGAAAAACAAGATGTTGCTTGTTATTCCATGTTTAGCATCCCAATCCTAGAGACCAAGTTTTCAAAAGTGGCTGTATCAAGTGCTTTTGTGAGCACATCTGCCAGCTGGTCTTTAGTTGGGACATGATGCAGAGAAATCAAACCTTTTTCATAGCAATCCCTCACAAAGTGATGTCTGATGTCGATGTGCTTTGTGGTAGAGTGGGAAACTGGATTTTTTATGATATTTTCTGCTGCCTGGCTGTCCAACATGAGTGGTGTCTTTAAGGCAGTGATACCAAAATCCAGCAACTGATTTTGAAGCCACAGGAGTTGGGCTGTACAGCTTGCAGTAGCAATGTATTCAGCCTCAGCAGTGGATGTTGAAACTGCTGCTTGCTTTTTGCTTTGCCAAGAGACTAAGCAATCACCTAGAAACTGGCATCCTCCTGAAGTGGACTTCCTTGTGGTGTGACATCCAGCAAAGTCACTGTCTGAAAAACCTGAAAGCTTGATATTCCCATTAGCTGGATACCAGATACCAAGTGTGGGAGCACCTTTTATGTATCTGAGAATCCTTTTTACAACAATGAGATTTGATTTTCTGGGAGCTGATTGACTTCTTGCACAGACACATGTTGCAAACATGATGTCTGGTCTAGATGCAGTTAGGTACAATAGAGACCCAATCATGCTTCTATAAAGTGTTTGGTCAATCAGTTCATCCTTTTCATCAGACATGACCAGCTTATTTGTGGCCATGGGTGTGCTGCATGGTTTACAATCATTAATATCAAATTTAGTTAAAAGTTCTTTAGCATATTTGCTTTGATGAATGAAGGTTCCATTTTGCAATTGCTGTACTTGGAGACCAAGAAAGCATTGCAGCTCACCCATTGCACTCATTTCAAACTCAGCTGTCATGAGTTCTCTAAACTCTTCACACATTTTGGTACATGTGCTTCCAAAAATAATGTCATCCACATAAATTTGGACAATCATTAAATCTTTCCCTCTCCATTTAAGAAATAGTGTTTTATCAATGGTACCTCTTTTGAAACCATTTGAGAGTAGAAAGTTGGAAAGAGTTTCATACCAAGCCCTTGGTGCTTGTTTCAGGCCGTACAAGGCTTTGTTTAGCATGTAGACATGATTAGGATAAAATGGATCCTCAAAGCCTGGAGGTTGACATACATACACCTCTTCTTGCAATGTACCATAGAGGAAAGCACTTTTGATATCCATCTGAAACACCTTCATGTTGTGGTTGACAGAAAGGCCAGGAACAGTCTGATAGCTTCCAATCTTGCAACAGGGGCGAATGTTTCATCATAATCAATCCCCTCTTCCTGTCTGTAACCTTGAACCACAAGCCTGGCTTTGTTCTTGACAACAATGCCCCTTTCATCTGTTTTGTTCTTAAAGACCCACTTTGTGCCAATGGGACTAACCTCTTTTGGCAGTGGTACAAGCTCCCATACTTGTTGTCTTTTAAACTGTTGGAGCTCCTCTTGCATGGCTTCTACCCAGCTATTGTCTTTTAGTGCCTCTTGGTACTTGACTGGCTGATGGAGTGATAGAAAACCAGTAAAAAGACAAATGTTTTGGGTTTGGCTTCTTGTGAGCACCCCTTCATTTATGTTGCCAATGATTTGATCAGGTGGATGAGATCTCAAGAAGATTAAGGCTCCTTGGTATGGTATGATGGCATTTGTTGGTGAAGGCTGCAAATGTGTAGCATCTGAGCTAACCACTGCTGGAGACTTTGATGACCCAGCAGTGGCTTCAAAAGGTGGTGGAATGGGTGGTAATGAAGTGGACCACTGCTGACTTTTATCCACTGTTTGAGGACTTTTGTCAGCAGTGTTTGAGGATGTGGAAGCAGTGGTAAATGGGCTACTTTGGTCAACAACTGTTGAGGTAGCAGTGGTTGAGCTTTGGCGGCTGTTCTGAACAACTGATGCTTTTCCATTTGTGGCAGACCTTTGAGGGATGATGATTTCATACCCATAGTCTGGTGTTGTATCCTCTGTTGGACCTGCACTGTTAGTCTTGACAGCAGTATTTTCAAAAGTAAACTTTTCAAGATCAAACAGATCAGCAGGATTTGCTGGGATTTTCATTGATGAAAGTTCATTGAACTTTACATCCAAAGTCTCCTCCACTACCTTGGTCCGTGCATTGAACACTTTGTAGGCCTTGGCAGTGGTTGAGTATCCCAGAAAATAACCACAATCAATTTTGGCTGCAAATTTTGAAATGGAATCTTTTAAGTTCAAAATAAAGCATGGGCAGCCAAACACCTTGAAGTATGAGATCAGTGGTTTGATTTTATACAGAATTTCATAGGCAGTCTTTTTGTGCCTGGGGTTTATTAAAACTCTGTTCTGGACATAGCAAGCAGTGTTTACTGCCTCTGCCCAGAAAGTTAATGGCAAACCTGAATCTGCAAGCATAGTTCTGGCAGCCTCAATCAAAGTACTGTTCTTTCTTTCAACAACCCCATTTTGCTCTGGTGTTCTAGGGATGCTGTACTGCCTTACAATCCCTTTCTTCACACAGAAGGCATCCAACTCCTTATTTTTAAATTCTGTGCCATTGTCACTCCTAAAGCTTTTTACTGGAAGATCAAATTGCTTTTCAACCTGTGTCACAAAGTCTTGCAAAATGCCTGCAGTTTCATCTTTAGAGTGCAAAAAGAAAGTCCATGTAAACCTAGAAAAGTCATCAACTATAACAAAACAATATCTTTTCTTTTTGAGGCTCATGACTTGAACTGGGCCAAACAAATCCATGTGTAGCATTTGCAAACACTGGGTTGTTTTGGACTCTTCAATGGACTTGTAAGAACTTTTATGTTGTTTTCCTTTTAAACACGAAATGCAATGTTCAGGACATGAAAACAATTTTTGTGGTAGGCCTCTCACCAAACCATTTTTTGAAATTTCTGTTATTGTCTTAAGATTTGTGTGCCCCAGTCTTTTGTGGCAAAGTTCTGTCTCTTTGTTAGCGGCAGCTGAGAACAGACAGGCATCAGCTCTAGGACACTCTTTAGACATGTCAACAACATAAACATTGCCACTTCTTTTAGCAACAAGTTTAGTTTGACCATTTTTGATTATTGCTTCAATCTTTTTGACCATTTCTGGTCCAACAATCCTACAACAGTCTTTTGTGAAGAATGACCCAAACCCTTTGTCACTCATTTGAGATACACTCAGAAGGTTGAATTTCAGATTGTCTATTAGATTGACATTTTCAAATTTTACATTACCAGATTGCACTGTTCCAGACCCCAGAACTTTCCCTTTACTATTATTTCCAAAGGATATATCACCCCCTCCATGGATTTTAAAGTCTTTGAGGAGGGCTTTACATCCTGTCATGTGCCTGGAGCCTCCACTATCTACATACCAAAGGCTATCAAAGCATGCAGAAGCTCCCTGCACATGAAGTAAAAGGATTAGTTCATTAAGGACTCCAAAGCCAACAGGGCTTTGGATGGAGTCTCAACAGTGTCTGGTATGGATGCAGTGTGATGAACAGTGGTTAAGTCAGGGGTTTGGACAGTTTTAGTACTGTTTCTTGCTAACCACTGTTGAGGGTCTTGCCCAATCACCTGCTGATACCCAAAAGGATGCCTATTCACTCTGGGTTTAGAGGGCTTTTTGTAGACCTCATAAACGTGTGGAATCCTTTGGTAAGACTGTTTTTCCTTGCCTTTTCTGAACTGATTGGCAGGAGGTGCATCAGTAACCTGAACATCTCTTTTGACAGATGTTTGGTTCAGCTGTTTTGTGACAGTTGTTTGAACTGGCACAAACAGTGGTTGTTTCTTTGTGAATTTGACAGATGGTGATGATGCTGATGAACTCAAAGATGTTTTAGCCATGTACTCATTCTTCTTCTCATTAAAGTTTTTGAGATACACACATGCCTGAGTTTTATGGTTTGTTTTACCACAAACACTGCAACTTTCAGCTGAAGTAGTGACACTTGTTTTAGTTAAATCATAAGCTTTTAAGTGGAAGCAATCTTTTGTTAGATGGTTCCTCTTCTCACAGAATTCACAAAACAAGTTATCAATTTTTTCTTTCTTCTTCCTCTTTTCAGATTCCTTTGCAGCTGAGGTTTTGACCACTGCTGGGATGTCCTTAAGAGGAATGACTTTAGCTTTTGGAGCTTTAACACCATCAGTTGATGTAAAGTCCATTGGCTTGAAATTTTCAAGAATATCACACTCATCAAACCATTTTGGTTTAAATTGATGGTTTTCAATCTCCTCAAAAACAGAGGGGCCCATAGGTCTGT
Organism: Helianthus annuus; assembly: GCF_002127325.2. Classification (NCBI taxonomy): domain Eukaryota; kingdom Viridiplantae; phylum Streptophyta; class Magnoliopsida; order Asterales; family Asteraceae; genus Helianthus; species Helianthus annuus. Next base: position 75,826,389 of record NC_035447.2, on the reverse strand, counting down.
CAAGTGTGATTTTGTTACCAAGTTTGTCAGTGATTTTCACTTCTTGGCCATTCTTGTTTGTGGGGATGAACTCAGCAGTTACATCAGTGGTTGAAACAGATTTTTCAAAAGCAGTGTTTTCATCATCATGTTTTCTATAACCAACCCCAAATTTCACATTGCTTTTTATCTGTTTCTCAAGCATAACTTCATACCCTTTGCATGATTCCACCCATCTCTCACATGTGATCTGGGTGGATTCTAACTCCTTTTTGCAACCATGGTATTTTTCTACCAAGGTTTGAAGTTGGGTTTTGGTTATGCTTTGCTCTTCTTTCATGCTGCAAATCTCTTTCTCTTTTTCAGCCAATTTGTTTTTAAGTTCTTTTAGAGACCTTTCAAATATGACTTCATCAGATAAGATTTTATCACGAAGGTTTTCATTCACCTCTTTGATGTTAGCAAAAGCAATAATGCAATTGTCAGAACACAGTTTTTCAAGAACTTGAGGTGATACCTTTGCAGCAGCCATCATTGCACAATCACATTTAGGATTTTCCTCATCTTCAGCTCTCTCTTCTATCTCACCTGTCTTTTCTTCTTCGGACCATGGATCTGTCAGTGGTTTAATCAGGGTGCCTGAACTTTCTTCCAACAGTACTTCATTAGCCACAGCAGTAACCACTTCTTCAATCACCTCATCCACTGTTTCAGAGACTAGCTGTTCCTCTTCAGATTCAACACCCTCCTGTATTGACTCTAATGCCATCAAACAAAATTCATCATGAGAAGAAACATTAGAAGCATAAAGTGCAAAATTTTCATCATTGAGGTCTTCAGGCATACTGCTCCAGTCAACAAATTCTTGAGTAAAGAAACTTTGTTGATCTGGTTGTGTTGCTACTGGAGCAGTGGTTTGTGGTGCAGGTTGCACTTGTGCCTGGGGAGCAGCTGTTTGAACATATTGGATCTGTGGAGCAGCTGTTTGGACATAATGCACTGGCACAGGAGCAACAACATAGTGAGCAGTGTTCACATGTGCTGTTGGGGCATATTGGGCATAGTGCACAGTGTTTTGATTTTGAGGTCTAGGATTTGAACTAGGGTGGGTGATTATGGGACCAGTTGTTTGACTCCTACACTCTCTAGCAAAATGTCCTAACCTGTTACACTTATAACACTTGATTTTCGATTTATCCAACCCAACCCTTGGATTCCCATGCAACCCTGGGAATTTTCGCCCTGTTCTTTTATAAAACTTGCTAGTTCTAACACTTAGCAAGGACAGTTGGTGCAGGATGTCCATTTCCTCTAGATCAGTGGGGTCGAAATGCTGTAGATCATTGAGTTCAGAGCTTAAATTGTCTGACATCTGTTTTTCATTTGCAGTGAATGCATAACCTGTAGAGTGAGGATCATGGTTGTTAAAATTTGCACCAGCAGTTATGTCAATGAAGTGATCATAACCCTGATCCTTACCATTACCACCAGATTCTTCTTGACCCAGAAGAGCAGTGTTACCGAATGAATAATCATCAACGGTTTTCCCTGACTCTTGTAACTTCCTTTTCTGGTTCAACTCCCTTTCGTAGGTCAGGAGTCGACCATGGAGTTGGGTCAAGGTCAGATCCTTGAACTCAGGTGAATTTCGGGTGACAAAAGCTATGGTGTCCCATTTTCTGGCAGTGACCTGAGGAACCTGCTATTTTGAGTTGAGTTTGCAAAAGTGGTTTTACAAAGCCTCAGTTCACTGATGAGACAACTGAAACGCTCAAATTGTTGCGTAAGTGATTCACCTTTAACATGACAAAATGTTTCATACTGTTGTTTAGGATTTCCCTATTGTTTTCTATGACTTCTTCGGTACCCCCAAACTGTTCCTTAAGCGCGTCCCACAACTCTTTGGCACTGTCACAATGTAACAATCCATCATATATTTCGTTGGGCAGCGCTGATGCTATGATACTAAACGCTTTAGCATCTAGTTCAAATTTTTGATAATCTGTTTCAGTATAATTTTCAACAGGTTTTGGAACTTGTTTTTTAGCATCTTCAGCGCTTGGCACTGTAGGAACATGAGGACCAAAGATGACAGACTTCCAACAACCTGTGCTTTGTTGAGCGAGGATGTGACCCATCCTCCTCTGCCAGATGTTGTACTCATTTCTTTTTAGCATAGGTGGTTTAAAAAGCGAACCAATGTTGTTTTTATCGTCCTGAGATTGTGACGTCATTCTTGTTGTTTTACAGGTACTGAGAAACCAACTTTAATGGTGATTAATCCTTACTCTGTTTTTCAACGACGAACAAACGATCAGTATCAACTGTTTTAAGCTGAACTATTTACGTCAAAATGATTGTTAAATCAAATTTGACTGTCCAAGCTCTGATACCAATTGTTGGATCTGAGTTTGATTTTGATTATATTTTATGTTTGTAAATAAGATGAAGATGGATGAGTGTGCAGCGGAAATTAAGATGAAAACAAACTTTGCATATAATCAAACGAGAGTAATACTTTTATCAAACATCTTTACACAATGAACCGAAAGATTGAATTTATTTCAAACACGATTACAATGATTGATGAATGAATGCAAACTCCCCCTCAGCCAGAGCTCAGTAGTTTGTTCATGCAAAGAAGACGAATGATGCAAAGAGCTGATAGAACAGTACAAAGTACTAAACTATTTATAGGCACTTGCAAACTACTGAGCATCTTAGCTGACGTCACCATGAAAGTGACATCTAACCTCCTAACAAACTCTAACCTCTGATCTATACAGACACTGCTTGTGTTAACAACTGCTAATACATTCTATTACAAAACAGACTTTAGAACAGCTGCTGCAACCTTCTACTGCTGTGAACCCAGCAGCACTTGTCCGGATCAGCAGTGCTTGACTCAAGGCAGTAGATTGAATCAGCAGGACTTTAGTCTTCCATCAGATCTTTAGTTGAGCAGCAGTTATGGGTCAGCAGTTTAGCAAGATCAGCAGATAGAAGGTCATCAGTAGTTGTAATCACTTTCAAGGGGAGAGATTTGTATATCAACATCTGCTTATTCAGGATCCACTGCTCTGATCCAGTTTTGGCTTTAATTATATGTTCCTCTGATAGGGTTCAATCCCAACATTTACCACTTCAGCTAAATCTCTTAATCTTCAAAAACCCAACAGCCAATTGATAGAAACTTCGAATCACCACACCGGTAAACTTTATGTCTATGAATACCCACAAAAATATGAAATCACGTTTTCCTTAATCATCTTTAAGCACACTCCTGAATGATTGTTCAGTGTAAACGGTAATGTCCACAATCAGTAAATCTTCATCAGATAACAAATCATCTGATAACACATTCAGATCTCAAAAACATTCTTCCACGATCAGATTCACATTCTTCCTCTTTAGTCACGATAACAGATGTATAGTCTTCTCCATTAGTCCCACCAGCAACTTAATCAACAAACATCATCATTTCCCAGCGGTTAGTCTAGAAAACAACTCGCCTGCCCAAAGATTAACCATTCTGACACTTTAGAGTATCACAAAGCTGTGATGTCTTTTAAGTTTCAGCAATACTAATGCATCTCCTGACGCTAATCCTGCTAACCGGCTTGATGAAGACACGAGACTCAAACCCCTAAGACATCAATCTGACCATGATCTGTAGAATCTGAACTTCCTATGATCATGAAGTAACATAACCAGATCCTATGCATCCCTGGACAATCTGAAGTCAGAACCACCCGAACACTGTTGCACGCCTGAATTTCAAAAATGCCTGAATTTCAATATATTCTGATGAAATTTTTGTTCCCACCTCATTTTTGCAAATTCTGACTTCTCTAACCTTATCACTGAATTTCCTCCTCAAACTTGGCAAATTCAGTCCTCTTTGTACTTCGAAAAACTCAACTATGCGGAAAATGTGACATTTTGCTCCACAAAAGTCAGTTTTTCATCAGTGCGGATTTTTCGATTTGGCCCATTAATAGTCACTTAACCAAGATGATAAACATTCTGCATAGGTATCGTGACTTCCCCACTATCTTCAACATTGTGTGATCGCATCATCAAATCTATTCTCGGAAGCCCTAGACGATGTCCCCGAACAGCCCGTATTTGTCGTTAAAATCTCGAAAAATCTTAATCACCAAACTTTTTCTGGACACTTATCTCATCATGAGATTCCAAGATCCGGTGAGCTTGACGGAGTTTTGGCCCTAATAGAACCGATTCGGTAGAATATTATTGTTAAGAAAGGAGTTGAAGTAGAATAGACATTGGTTGAATGCTTCATTCATTCATACCGAACAAGTTTACAACTTTTACAAGCTGGTGAAACTCTGGAGAAATTTTGCCAACGTTTCCCCTCTGGGAACCAAAGCTTAACAAATGAGGAGCCCAAGTCCTATATTTATAGGCATTGCCCATTCGCGCGAACCTGCGTTGGACGAATGGGCTCACTCATGCGAATGTGACTAGGACGAATGTGATATCCCATCCGTACTAATGTGCCATTCGTATGAATAGGTACATACATTACAATTCCGGTCCTTTTCACACTAATGTATACAATATTCAACACACGCTCTATCTAGCCTATTCGTACAGTGGCGGACAAACAAAATATGCACCAAGAGATTCCCCCTTTGCCGTCATTGTCAAATCTTGATCTTTGAAAATAAGAGTCGTGTTTTGAATATTCTGCAACTTCAATCAGGCATTTTGAAATCTTCAATCGATTCCCCCTTGATTGATGATTCGGGCTTGCATTATCTTCATTATGTAAAAATTCCCCCTAAAATGAATCTTCAGGTCTTTGTTTGCACGGTTCACGACCCTTCCTCTAATTTGCTGTAATGCAACCTTCACGATTAATCACCAACTTGAAACTTATCAAGGAAGCTTCTCTGTTTTGGCTTTAACCACCTCCGCGTTCGGTTTTTGATTTACCATTTTAACTCCATCGCGCATTCCACTTGCTCGATCATCTAATCTTCAAAAACCCAACCGGCAATTGATAGAAACTTCAAAAACCACACTCGTTAACTTCAAATTTGTGATTACCCACGAAAATCTGAAATCCCGTTTTCCAAAATCATCTTTAAGCAGCCTCTTGAATGATTGATTAGCGTAAACGGTAATCTCCACAATCAGCAAATCTTCATCGGATAACAAATCATTTGGTAATGCCTTCAGACCTCAGAAACATTCATCCATGATCAGATTCACATTCTTCCTCTTCAGTCCCGATAAAAGATATATAGTCTTCTCCGCTAGTTCTGGCAGCAACTTAATAAACAAACATCATCATTCCCCGGTGGTTAGTCCGAAAAACAATTCATTTGCTCGAAGATTAACCATTCTGACACTTTAGACTATCACAATGTTGTGATATCTTATAAGTATCCACAATACAGTTGCATCTCCTGACGCTAATCCTGCTGTCAGGCTTGACGAAGACCCGGGACTCAAACCCTAAGACGTTAATCTGACCCTGATCTGTAGAGTCTGAACTTCCTATGATCATGAAATCACGAATCTAGATCCTTTGCATCCCCAGACAATCTAAAGTCAGAACCACCCGAATGCTGTTGCATTGTCATGAATTTCAAAAATGCTGGAATTTCAATATATTTCAATATATTTTATGAGATTTTTATTCCCCCTCATTTTTGCAAATTCTGACGTCTTATCACTGAATTCCCCCTTAAATTGAGCAATTCAGTCATTTCTTATCTCTGAAAAACTTGACGATGCCGAAAATGTGTCATTTTGGCCTCTAGAAGTCAATTTTTCATCAATGCATATTTTTCGTTAAGGCCCATTAATAGTTAGATAATCCAAATGATAATGATTCTACACTATTATCATGACTATCCCACTAATTTCCACAATCTGTGATCACATCATCAAATCTATTCTCTGAAGCTCCAGACGATGTCCCCGAACAACCCATCTAGGTTGTTAAAAACTCGAAAAAAAAATTCAATCACCAATTTTTTCTGGAGACTCATCTCGTCATTGCGTTCAAAAAATGTCTTTTTTAAGCATTTGCTCATTTGTGCGAATGGGGTAGGTCTATTCGTGCGAATGGGCTGATTTTGGAACGAACGACATTTCGAACAAATGGGAATCTTCTCTCATCCGTGAGTCCAATTTGTACGAATGGGAGTTGCCACTTCGTATGAACGGGAGTGCACATTCGCGCGAATGACACTGATCCTATCTCATGAACATTCCCAATCACATTTTTTGATTCACAATCTTTATTTCTGCGAATTTCATAATGAAACTCCATAGATATGTGCGAAAATCAATCATGAACCTAATGATGTTTTCAATTTCAAAATCTATCCGTGAATTGACCTTCAATTTGATGCTTATTTGATGTTTTATATCTAAACCCCCTAAAAATCCAAAATTCATGAGCGTAGGTGATTCAATCAACTGTTAGATCGATTGAATCGGTAACGTAGCTCTGATACCAATTGGGATTTCAGGATCTGGCGAGCTTGACGTAGTTTTGGCCCTGATAGAACCGATTCGGTAGAATATTATTGATTAGAAAGGAATAGAAACAGAATAGATATTGGTTGAATGTTTCATTCATTCATACCGAACAATTTTACAACTTTTACAAGCTGGCAAAACTCTTGAGAAATTTCTCCAGCGTTTACCCTCTGGGAACCAAAGCTTAATAAATGAGGAGCCCAAGTCCTATATTTATAGGCATTGCCCATTCGCGTGAACCTGCCTGGGACGAATGGGCTAACTCGTGCGAATGTGACTAGGACGGATGTGATGTCCCATCCGTACGAATGTTCCAACGGGTACAAACATTACAAATCCGATCCTTTTTCACACTAATATATACAATATTCAACACACGCTCTATCTATCCTATTCGTATAATGGCGGACATACAAAATATGCACCAACACATCATCACGATCAAACAATGCCTTTTTTAAGCATTTGACTCATTCGTACGGATGAAGTAGGTTCATTCGTGCGAATGAGATGATTTTAGAACGAATTAGGATTAGTTCATGTGGATAAGATCTCCTTTGTACGAATTAATGTCTTCCGTGCGGATGAAGGTTGGTTCGTGCGAATGTAGGACTAGTTCGTGCTGATGAACACAATTTGTTAAACGGATAAGGTTTACATCCGTGCGGACGTAGTTCCTTCGTACGGATGTAAGACACCTTTGCACAAATGTTGTCTCATCCGTTCAAACGTTGCTGATTCAATTTTTCATCTAAAATCTTTATTTCTACGAATTTCATGATGATTCTTCACAGACATGGTCGAAATGCACTATTAATCAATCTTATGGTCTCAATTTTACTTTTTGTTCATGAATTGACCATTTATTTGATGTTTAACGTCTAAAACCCATAATTCATGAACGTAGGTGATTCAGTCAATTGTTAGATCAATTGAATCGGTAGAGTAGCTCTGATACCAATTGAGAGTTCCGGATCCGGCGGGTTTAGACGAAAGTTTGGGTAGAAAAGAACTAATTCGGTAGAATATTATTAAGAACAGAGTAGAAGCAGAATAGTCGAATGATTCATTCTCCAGCATTTCCCCTCTGGGATCCCCAAAACTTAACAACTTTGAACACATGAGCAGTATTTATAGGGATGACTCATCCATGCGAATGAGTCTTGTCCGTGCGGATGAGCTTCATCCGTGCGGATGAGTCTCATCCGTACGAACCACTCTTGAGTTCTAAAGTGTCATGTGTTCGTTTCTAACACACACTATACAATATTCAACACACGCTCTATCTAGCATATTCGCACAATGACGGACACAAAAAAATATGCACTAACACCCTTTGCATCGTACAGACCGTTTATTTTCCGCCCACCAACATTGAATCCACATGCGCTTCTAAATTCTTAACTCCCATCTTAACCAACAGGCGTAATCTAGCTAGGAAAGTATGGTATTCCGCCTCATTGTTTGTGCTCTTGAAGTCGAGGTGGATGATGTATGTACTCTTGCTTACCTAGGTTAACTAAATGAAGGCTAGCACCTGCGTCGTCCTCATTCGAGGCTCCATCTGTATAAAGATCCTAGACTTTGGTGGAACTTGTTGGCCTAGGTGTTTGGATGGATTCGCACTCTTTAACCTTAACTGTTGGTACTTCGGTAACAAAGTCTGCTAGCACTTGTCCCTTGATCGCAGGTCTTGGTTGTAAATCGGATTATGTCTCCCCAGCTTAATAGCCTATTTTTCCAGTCTCCGTGAGATTTCTGGCTTTGTCAAGATGTGACCAATGTGATAGTTGGTGAGGACGTTGATGACATAACCTGCGAAGTATCGACGCAGGCACCTAGAAGCATGTACAAGCGCGAGCACTAGTTTTTCCATGATCAAGTACCTGGTTTCGGGATCAGTGAGCATTCTGTTAACATAGTATACTAGGGTTTGAACTCCCTTCTGATCGACAAGGAGCACCGCGCCTACGACTTTGTCTGAGGCGGACATGTATATGGTAAGTGGTTCTTTATCGCGCGAAGTTGTGAGCGTGGGAAGATAGATCATACATTCCTTCATCTACTTGAATGCTCTCTCTGATTTAGTTGTCGATTGAAATTTATTTTTCTTCACGTGGTTCCTTAGTGTACTAATGAAGCAAAAAGACTTAGCAGCATGGTTTGCTAAAAATCTATTGAGCGCGGTAAGTTGGCCAGCCACCCGCTTCATGTCTTTGATTGCTAATGGTGATGGCATGCGCTCAATCACTTGTATCTTTTTAGGGTTAACTTTGAATCTGCCTTTTGTGATAACAAAGCCTAAGAAGTTCCCTTCTTCCATGCCAAAAGAACACTTGCTCGGTTTACGCTTCATGTTAACACTGTGCAAGGAACTAAACATTTTCTCGATGTCCTTTAGCATTAAATCTTCTTCTCTGCTCATTTTGACCAAGTCATCGATGTACACCTCAACATGTTTTCGGATATCTTCTCCAAAAGTCATGTCCATCGGCCATTGGTATGTGATGCCCGCATTGCAAATTGTACGGTTTGTACGGTTAGAATTGTGTAGAAACAAGAAAAACCGATTTCCCAGATATCTAGCGGATCAAAAACTTGATTCATAATTTCACTATTTCATTGATAAACGGGCAGCATAACAGTACAAAGATTAAATCCTATCAAAAGCTCGAAATATGAAAGTTGTCCCATATGTGCATGAGCCTTGGTATTTATAAGCCAAGCATGAGCATGTGCTCATGTGCACGTATTTGGTCAAGTCTCATACGCACGTATGTGCTCATGCGTGCGTATGAGCCTTGTTTTACAAAATAATCAATTCCAAACATTTAAACACTCTATTATGCTACCCTATACATTAATCTAGACACAACTAAGATGTAGGCATTAGACATTTTGTATAAACAAACTCCCCCTTGGATGATGCCGCAGTCTTGTTTTCGTTGGTCTTCAACCTTTGCTTCTGAAGAACTTCTTTCTGTAATCCTGTCTGCGCTTTTCAAATCATTCAATTTTCGTTTAATATGTAATATGAGGTTTCTTCATGTACTGAAATCTTGTGATAGCAGCTTTCTGAGTTCGATCAACAATCTTCTGCAATCTTTTCTTTTCTCTCGTATCTTCTTTCTTCTCGACCGTTCTCCATTTCGTCTCCCACATCCTTCCAGAATGTATATCATAAGCATAACAAACCTTCACAAATCTCTGATATTGTAATGGTTGCTCTCAATCAACCATCAAAAATTAAATCTTGCTGCAGAACAACATCTCTATAACTTTTTCCGACATATTCACTAACCACATCAGATCGAATAATCTGATCGTCCTCCAATTACCATCTTTGCATAACACGATCACTGCTTCTCCTGTTTTCTCATCATAGTACGACCATCTAACTTCACTATGAATATCCTGTTCCATCTTAAGCAACGGTATGTTTCTTATCGTCTTCGGTCTTTTATACTTCAATGTCACTTTTGGTTTACCAGTTTCCGGATCTATTTATGTCTTTGATACGATTCACTTCGATTCCTGAGGTTTCCACCATTTGAAATGATTTCTTGCTTGTTGCTTAATAAACCTCAGAATGTGTTGATTATATTGACTCAATTCATAGTTTATCAACCTTAGCCAACATAACTCAGTCACATCCCACCACGGCAGACTTTTAATATGATTAGTATTTCTAAAATATTGTACGTCGTATTCTCTTCGTATCGTTATCACCTTCAACTTTGGAATCCAACTCCAACTAATTATATCTCCCAGTAAGACATCTTTATTTCTCGTGAAGAATGCCAATGGTCTTCGATATTTTCTTTCAACCGGAATAACATTGAACCACTTCAATCTTTCTAGTAAATTCTCTTTCTTGTCAATCACTGGAAACGTACCACGCTTTTCTTTTATTTCCTTAATTTTCCTCTTTATTATATCATTAGATTCTTCAGCGAACATCTCTGTAAATGTAGGAAACTACTCATTCAAATTATTAGTATAGCGAACCAATGTTGTTTTTATCGTCCTGAGATTGTGACGTCATTCTTGTTGTTTTACAGGTACTGAGAAACCAACTTTAATGGTGATTAATCCTTACTCTGTTTTTCAACGACGAACAAACGATCAGTATCAACTGTTTTAAGCTGAACTATTTACGTCAAAATGATTGTTAAATCAAATTTGACTGTCCAAGCTCTGATACCAATTGTTGGATCTGAGTTTGATTTTGATTATATTTTATGTTTGTAAATAAGATGAAGATGGATGAGTGTGCAGCGGAAATTAAGATGAAAACAAACTTTGCATATAATCAAACGAGAGTAATACTTTTATCAAACATCTTTACACAATGAACCGAAAGATTGAATTTATTTCAAACACGATTACAATGATTGATGAATGAATGCAAACTCCCCCTCAGCCAGAGCTCAGTAGTTTGTTCATGCAAAGAAGACGAATGATGCAAAGAGCTGATAGAACAGTACAAAGTACTAAACTATTTATAGGCACTTGCAAACTACTGAGCATCTTAGCTGACGTCACCATGAAAGTGACATCTAACCTCCTAACAAACTCTAACCTCTGATCTATACAGACACTGCTTGTGTTAACTACTGCTAATACATTCTATTACAAAACAGACTTTAGAACAGCTGCTGCAACCTTCTACTGTTGTGAACCCAGCAGCACTTGTCGGATCAGCAGTGCTTGACTCAAGGCAGTAGATTGAATCAGCAGGACTTTAGTCTTCCATCAGATCTTTAGTTGAGCAGCAGTTATGGGTCAGCAGTTTAGCAAGATCAGCAGATAGAAGGTCATCAGTAGTTGTAATCACTTTCAAGGGGAGAGATTTGTATATCAACATCTGCTTATTCAGGATCCACTGCTCTGATCCAGTTTTGGCTTTAATTATCTGTTCCTCTGATAGGGTTCAATCCCAACATTTACCACTTCAGCTAAATCTCTTAATCTTCAAAAACCCAACAGCCAATTGATAGAAACTTCGAATCACCACACCGGTAAACTTCATGTCTATGAATACCCACAAAAATATGAAATCACGTTTTCCTTAATCATCTTTAAGCACACTCCTGAATGATTGTTCAGTGTAAACGGTAATGTCCACAATCAGTAAATCTTCATCAGATAACAAATCATCTGGTAACACATTCAGATCTCAAAAACATTCTTCCACGATCAGATTCACATTCTTCCTCTTTAGTCACGATAACAGATGTATAGTCTTCTCCATTAGTCCCACCAGCAACTTAATCAACAAACATCATCATTTCCCAGCGGTTAGTCTAGAAAACAACTCGCCTGCCCAAAGATTAACCATTTTGACACTTTAGAGTATCACAAAGCTGTGATGTCTTTTAAGTTTCAGCAATACTAATGCATCTCCTGACGCTAATCCTGCTAACCGGCTTGATGAAGACCCGAGACTCAAACCCCTAAGACATCAATCTGACCATGATCTGTAGAATCTAAACTTCCTATGATCATGAAGTAACATAACCAGATCCTATGCATCCCTGGACAATCTGAAGTCAGAACCACCCGAATACTGTTGCACGCCTGAATTTCAAAAATGCCTGAATTTCAATATATTCTGATGAAATTTTTGTTCCCACCTCATTTTTGCAAATTCTGACTTCTCTAACCTTATCACTGAATTTCCTCCTCAAACTTGGCAAATTCAGTCCTCTTTGTACTTCGAAAAACTCAACTATGCGGAAAATGTGACATTTTGCTCCACAAAAGTCAGTTTTTCATCAGTGCGGATTTTTCGATTTGGCCCATTAATAGTCACTTAACCAAGATGATAAACATTCTGCATAGGTATCGTGACTTCCCCACTATCTTCAACATTGTGTGATCGCATCATCAAATCTATTCTCGGAAGCCCTAGACGATGTCCCCGAACAGCCCGTATTTGTCGTTAAAATCTCGAAAAATCTTAATCACCAAACTTTTTCTGGACACTTATCTCATCATGAGATTCCAAGATCCGGTGAGCTTGACGGAGTTTTGGCCCTAATAGAACCGATTCGGTAGAATATTATTGTTAAGAAAGGAGTTGAAGCACAATAGACATTGGTTGAATGCTTCATTCATTCATACCGAACAAGTTTACAACTTTTACAAGCTGGTGAAACTCTGGAGAAATTTTGCCAACGTTTCCCCTCTGGGAACCAAAGCTTAACAAATGAGGAGCCCAAGTCCTATATTTATAGGCATTGCCCATTCGCGCGAACCTGCGTTGGACGAATGGGCTCACTCATGCGAATGTGACTAGGACGAATGTGATATCCCATCCGTACTAATGTGCCATTCGTATGAATAGGTACATACATTACAATTCCGGTCCTTTTCACACTAATGTATACAATATTCAACACACGCTCTATCTAGCCTATTCGTACAGTGGCGGACAAACAAAATATGCACCAAGAGATTCCCCCTTTGCCGTCATTGTCAAATCTTGATCTTTGAAAATAAGAGTCGTGTTTTGAATATTCTGCAACTTCAATCAGGCATTTTGAAATCTTCAATCGATTCCCCCTTGATTGATGATTCGGGCTTGCATTATCTTCATTATGTAAAAATTCCCCCAAAAATGAATCTTCAGGTCTTTGTTTGCACGGTTCACGACCCTTCCTCTAATTTGCTGTAATGCAACCTTCACGATTAATCACCAACTTGAAACTTATCAAGGAAGCTTCTCTGTTTTGGCTTTAACCACCTCCGCGTTCGGTTTTTGATTTACCATTTTAACTCCATCGCGCATTCCACTTGCTCGATCATCTAATCTTCAAAAACCCAACCGGCAATTGATAGAAACTTCAAAAACCACACTCGTTAACTTCAAATTTGTGATTACCCACGAAAATCTGAAATCCCGTTTTCCAAAATCATCTTTAAGCAGCCTCCTGAATGATTGATTAGCGTAAACGGTAATCTCCACAATCAGTAAATCTTCATCGGATAACAAATCATTTGGTAATGCCTTCAGACCTCAGAAACATTCATCCATGATCAGATTCACATTCTTCCTCTTCAGTCCCGATAAAAGATATATAGTCTTCTCCGCTAGTTCTGGCAGCAATTTAATCAACAAACATCATCATTCCCCAGTGGTTAGTCCGAAAAACAATTCATTTGCTCGAAGATTAACCATTCTGACACTTTAGACTATCACAATGTTGTGATATCTTATAAGTATCCACAATACAGTTGCATCTCCTGACGCTAATCCTGCTGTCAGGCTTGACGAAGACCCGGTACTCAAACCTTAAGACGTTAATCTGACCCTGATCTGTAGAGTCTGAACTTCCTATGATCATGAAATCATGAATCTAGATCCTTTGCATCCCCAGACAATCTAAAGTCAGAACCACCCGAATGCTGTTGCATTGTCATGAATTTCAAAAATGCTGGAATTTCAATATATTTCAATATATTTTATGAAATTTTTATTCCCCCTCAGTTTTGCAAATTCTGACGTCTTATCACTGAATTCCCCCTTAAATTGAGCAATTCAGTCATTTCTTATCTCTGAAAAACTTGACGATGCCGAAAATGTGTCATTTTGGCCTCTAGAAGTCAATTTTTCATCAATGCATATTTTTTTGTTAAGGCCCATTAATAGTTAGATAATCCAAATGATAATGATTCTACACTATTATCATGACTATCCCACTAATTTCCACAATCTGTGATCACATCATCAAATCTATTCTCTGAAGCTCCGGACGATGTCCCCGAACAACCCATCTAGGTTGTTAAAAACTCGAAAAAAAAATTCAATCACCAATTTTTTCTGGAGACTCATCTCGTCATTGCGTTCAAAAAATGTCTTTTTTAAGCATTTGCTCATTTGTGCGAATGGGGTAGGTCTATTCGTGCGAATGGGCTGATTTTGGAACGAACGACATTTCGAACAAATGGGAATCTTCTCTCATCCGTGAGTCCAATTTGTACGAATGGGAGTTGCCACTTCGTATGAATGGGAGTGCACATTCGCGCGAATGACACTGATCCTATCTCATGAACATTCCCAATCACATTTTTTGATTCACAATCTTTATTTCTGCGAATTTCATAATGAAACTCCATAGATATGTGCGAAAATCAATCACGAACCTAATGATGTTTTCAATTTCAAAATCTATCCGTGAATTGACCTTCAATTTGATGCTTATTTGATGTTTTATGTCTAAACCCCCTAAAAATCCAAAATTCATGAGCGTAGGTGATTCAATCAACTGTTAGATCGATTGAATTGGTATCGTAGCTCTGATACCAATTGAGATTTCAGGATCTGGTGAGCTTGACGTAGTTTTGGCCCTGATAGAACCGATTCGGTAGAATATTATTGATTAGAAAGGAGTAGAAACAGAATATAAATTGGTTGAATGTTTCATTCATTCATACCGAACAATTTTACAACTTTTACAAGCTGGCAAAACTCTTGAGAAATTTCTCCAGCGTTTACCCTCTGGGAACAAAAGCTTAAAAAATGAGGAGCCCAAGTCCTATATTTATAGGCATTGCCCATTCGCGTGAACCTGCCTGGGACGAATGGGCTCACTCGTGCGAATGTGACTAGGACGGATGTGATGTCCCATCCGTACGAATGTTCCAACGGGTACAAACATTACAAATCCGATCCTTTTTCACACTAATATATACAATATTCAACACACGCTCTATCTATCCTATTCGTATAATGGCGGACATACAAAATATGCACCAACACAACATCACGATCAAACAATGCCTTTTTTAAGCATTTGACTCATTCGTACGGATGAAGTAGGTTCATTCGTGCGAATGAGATGATTTTAGAACGAATTAGGGGTTCATGTGGATAAGATCTCCTTTGTACGAATTAATGTCTTCCGTGCGGATGAAGGTTGGTTCGTGCAAATGTAGGACTAGTTCGTGCTGATGAACACAATTTGTTAAACGGATAAGGTTTACATCCGTGCGGACGTAGTTCCTTCGTACGGATGTAAGACACCTTTGCACAAATGTTGTCTCATCCGTTCAAACGTTGCTGATTCAATTTTTCATCTAAAATCTTTATTTCTTCGAATTTCATGATGATTCTTCACAGACATGGTCGAAATGCACTATTAATCAATCTTATGGTCTCAATTTTACTTTTTGTTCATGAATTGACCATTTATTTGATGTTTAACGTCTAAAACCCATAATTCATGAACGTAGGTGATTCAGTCAATTGTTAGATCAATTGAATCGGTAGAGTAGCTCTGATACCAATTGAGAGTTCCGGATCCGGCGGGTTTAGACGAAAGTTTGGGTAGAAAAGAACTAATTCGGTAGAATATTATTAAGAACAGAGTAGAAGCAGAATAGTCGAATGATTCATTCTCTAGCATTTCCCCTCTGGGATCCCCAAAACTTAACAACTTTGAACACATGAGCAGTATTTATAGGGATGACTCATCCATGCGAATGAGTCTTGTCCGTGCGGATGAGCTTCATCCGTGCGGATGAGTCTCATCCGTACGAACCACTCTTGTGTTCTAAAGTGTCCTGTGTTCGTTTCTAACACACACTATACAATATTCAACACACGCTCTATCTAGCATATTCGCACAATGACGGACACAAAAAAATATGCACTAACACCCTTTGCATCGTACAGACCGTTTATTTTCCGCCCACCAACATTGAATCCACATGCGCTTCTAAATTCTTAACTCCCATGTTAACCAACAGGCGTAATCTAGCTAGGAAAGCATGGTATTCCGCCACATTGTTTGTGCTCTTGAAGTCGAGGTGGATGATGTATGTACTCTTGCTTACCTAGGTTAACTAAATGAAGGCTAGCACCTGCGTCGTCCTCATTCGAGGCTCCATCTGTATAAAGATCCTAGACTTTGGTGGAACTTGTTGGCCTAGGTGTTTGGATGGATTCGCACTCTTTAACCTTAACTGTTGGTACTTCAGTAACAAAGTCTGCTAGCACTTGTCCCTTGATCGCAGGTCTTGGTTGTAAATCGGATTATGTCTCCCCAGCTTAATAGCCTATTTTTCCAGCCTCTGTGAGATTTCTGGCTTTGTCAAGATGTGACCAATGTGATAGTTGGTGAGGACGTTGATGACATAACCTGCGAAGTATCGACGCAGGCACCTAGAAGCATGTACAAGCGCGAGCACTAATTTTTCCATGATCAAGTACCTGGTTTCGGGATCAGTGAGCATTCTGTTAACATAGTATACTGGGGTTTGAACTCCCTTCCGATCGACAAGGAGCACCGCGCCTACGACTTTGTCTGAGGCGGACATGTATATGGTAAGTGATTCTTTATCGCGCGAAGTTGTGAGCGTGGGAAGATAGATCATACATTCCTTCATCTACTTGAATGCTCTCTCTGATTTAGTTGTCGATTGAAATTTATTTTTCTTCACGTGGTTCCTTAGTGTACTAATGAAGCAAAAAGACTTAGCAGCATGGTTTGCTAAAAATCTATTGAGCGCGGTAAGTTGGCCAGCCACCCGCTTCATGTCTTTGATTGCTAATGGTGATGGCATGCGCTCAATCACTTGTATCTTTTTAGGGTTAACTTTGAATCTGCCTTTTGTGATAACAAAGCCTAAGAAGTTCCCTTCTTCCATGCCAAAAGAACACTTGCTCGGTTTACGCTTCATGTTAACACTGTGCAAGGAACTAAACATTTTCTCGATGTCCTTTAACATTAAATCTTCTTCTCTGCTCATTTTGACCAAGTCATCGATGTACACCTCAACATGTTTTCGGATATCTTCTCCAAAAGTCATGTCCATCAGCCATTGGTATGTGATGCCCGCATTGCAAATTGTACGGTTTGTACGGTTAGAATTGTGTAGAAACAAGAAAAACCGATTTCCCAGATATCTAGCGGATCAAAATAGGTGTGATCCATATTGTGATTGGGTAAGACACTTGATTCATAATTTCACTATTTCATTGATAAACAGGCAGCATAACAGTACAAAGATTAAATCCTATCAAAAGCTCGAAATATGAAAGTTGTCCCATATGTGCATGAGCCTTGGTATTTATAAGCCAAGCATGAGCATGTGCTCATGTGCACGTATTTGGTCAAGTCTCATACGCACGTATGTGCTCATGCGTGCGTATGAGCCTTGTTTTACAAAATAATCAATTCTAAACATTTAAACACTCTATTATGCTACCCTATACATTAATCTAGACACAACTAAGATGTAGGCATTAGACATTTTGTATAAACAAACTCCCCCTTGGATGATGCCGCAGTCTTGTTTTCGTTGGTCTTCAACCTTTGCTTCCGAAGAACCTCTTTCTGTAATCCTGTCTGCGCTTTTCAAATCATTCAATTTTCGTTTAATCTGTAATATGAGGTTTCTTCATGTACTGAAATCTTGTGATAGCAGCTTTCTGAGTTCGATCAACAATCTTCTGCAATCTTTTCTTTTCTCTCGTATCTTCTTTCTTCTCGACCGTTCTCCATTTCGTCTCCCACATCCTTCCAGAATGTATATCATAAGCATAACAAACCTTCACAAATCTCTGATATTGTAATGGTTGCTCTCAATCAACCATCAAAAATTAAATCTTGCTGCAGAACAACATCTCTATAACTTTTTCCGACATATTCACTAACCACATCAGATCGAATAATCTGATCGTCCTCCAATTACCATCTTTGCATAACACGATCACTGCTTCTCCTGTTTTCTCATCATAGTACGACCATCTAAATTCACTATGAATATCCTGTTCCATCTTAAGCAACGGTATGTTTCTTATCGTCTTCGGTCTTTTATACTTCAATGTCACTTTTGGTTTACCAGTTTCCGGATCTATTTATGTCTTTGATACGATTCACTTCGGTTCCTGAGGTTTCCACCATTTGAAATGATTTCTTGCTTGTTGCTTAATAAACCTCAGAATGTGTTGATTATATTGACTCAATTCATAGTTTATCAACCTTAGCCAACATAACTCAGTCACATCCCACCACGGCAGGCTTTTAATATGATTAGTATTTCTGAAATATTGTACGTCGTATTCTCTTCGTATCGTTATCACCTTCAACTTTGGAATCCAACTCCAACTAATTATATCTCCCAGTAAGACATCTTTATTTCTCGTGAAGAATGCCAATGGTCTTCGATATTTTCTTTCAACCGGAATAACATTGAACCACTTCAATCTTTCTAGTAAATTCTCTTTCTTGTCAATCACTGGAAACGTACCACGCTTTTCTTTTATTTCCTTAATTTTCCTCTTTATTATATCATTAGATTCTTCAGCGAACATCTCTGTAAATTAGGATAAAATGGATCCTCAAAGCCTGGAGGTTGACATACATACACCTCTTCTTGCAATGTACCATAGAGGAAAGCACTTTTGATATCCATCTGAAACACCTTCATGTTGTGGTTGACAGAAAGGCCAGGAACAGTCTGATAGCTTCCAATCTTGCAACAGGGGTGAATGTTTCATCATAATCAATCCCCTCTTCCTGTCTGTAACCTTGAACCACAAGCCTGGCTTTGTTCTTGACAACAATGCCCCTTTCATCTGTTTTGTTCTTAAAGACCCACTTTGTGCCAATGGGACTAACCTCTTTTGGCAGTGGTACAAGCTCCCATACTTGTTGTCTTTTAAACTGTTGGAGCTCCTCTTGCATGGCTTCTACCCAGCTGTTGTCTTTTAGTGCCTCTTGGTACTTGACTGGCTGATGGAGTGATAGAAAACCAGCAAAAAGACAAATGTTTTGGGTTTGGCTTCTTGTGAGCACCCCTTCATTTATGTTGCCAATGATTTGATCAGGTGGATGAGATCTCAAGAAGATTAAGGCTCCTTGGTATGGTATGATGGCATTTTTTGTTGAAGGCTACAAATGTGTAGCATCTGAGCTAACCACTGTTGGCTACTTTGATGACCCAGCAGTGGCTTCAAAAGGTGGTGGAATGGGTGGTAATGAAGTGGACCACTGCTGACTTTTATCCACTGTTTGAGGACTTTTGTCAGCAGTGTTTGAGGATGTGGAAGCAGTGGTAGATGGGCTACTTTGGTCAACAACTGTTGAGGTAGCAGTGGTTGAGCTTTGGCGGTTGTTTTGAACAACTGATGCTTTTCCATTTGTGGCAGACCTTTGAGGGATGATGATTTCATACCCATAGTCTGGTGTTGTATCCTCTGTTGGACCTGCACTGTTAGTCTTGACAGCAGTATTTTCAAAAGTAAACTTTTCAAGATCAAACAGATCAGCAGGATTTGCTGGGATTTTCATTGATGAAAGTTCATTGAACTTTACATCCAAAGTCTCCTCCACTACCTTGGTCCGTGCATTGAACACTTTGTAGGCCTTGGCAGTGGTTGAGTATCCCAGAAAATAACCACAATCAATTTTGGCTGCAAATTTTGAAATGGAATCTTTTAAGTTCAAAATAAAGCAAGGGCAGCCAAACACCTTGAAGTATGAGATCAGTGGTTTGATTTTATACAGAATTTCATAGGCAGTCTTTTTGTGCCTGGGGTTTATTAAAACTCTGTTCTGGACATAGCAAGCAGTGTTTACTGCCTCTGCCCAGAAAGTTAATGGCAAACCTGAATCTGCAAGCATAGTTCTGGCAGCCTCAATCAAAGTACTGTTCTTTCTTTCAACAACCCCATTTTGCTCTGGTGTTCTAGGGATGCTGTACTGCCTTACAATCCCTTTCTTCACACAGAAGGCATCCAACTCCTTATTTTTAAATTCTGTGCCATTGTCACTCCTAAAGCTTTTTACTGGAAGATCAAATTGCTTTTCAACCTGTGTCACAAAGTCTTGCAAAATGCCTGCAGTTTCATCTTTAGAGTGCAAAAAGAAAGTCCATGTAAACCTAGAAAAGTCATCAACTATAACCAAACAATATCTTTTCTTTTTGAGGCTCATGACTTGAACTGGGCCAAACAAATCCATGTGTAGCATTTGCAAACACTGGGTTGTTTTGGACTCTTCAATGGACTTGTAAGAACTTTTATGTTGTTTTCCTTTTAAACAGGAAATGCAATGTTCAGGACATGAAAACAATTTTTGTGGTAGGCCTCTCACCAAACCATTTTTTGAAATTTCTGTTATTGTCTTAAGATTTGTGTGCCCCAGTCTTTTGTGCCAAAGTTCTGTCTCTTTGTTAGCGGCAGCTGAGAACAGACAGGCATCAGCTCTAGGACACTCTTTAGACATGTCAACAACATAAACATTTCCACTTCTTTTAGCAACAAGTTTAGTTTGACCATTTTTGATTATTGCTTCAATCTTTTTGACCATTTCTGGTCCAACAATCCTACAACAGTCTTTTGTGAAGAATGACCCAAACCCTTTGTCACTCATTTGAGATACACTCAGAAGGTTGAATTTCAAATTGTCTATTAGATTGACATTTTCAAATTTTACATTACCAGATTGCACTGTTCCAGACCCCAGAACTTTCCCTTTACTATTATTTCCAAAGGATATATCACCCCCTCCATGGATTTTAAAGTCTTTGAGGAGGGCTTTACATCCTGTCATGTGCCTGGAGCCTCCACTATCTACATACCAAAGGCTATCAAAGCATGCAGAAGCTCCCTGCACATGAAGTAAAAGGATTAGTTCATTAAGGACTCCAAAGCCAACAGGGCTTTGGATGGAGTCTCAACAGTGTCTGGTATGGATGCAGTGTGATGAACAGTGGTTAAGTCAGGGGTTTGGACAGTTTTAGTACTGTTTCTTGCTAACCACTGTTGAGGGTCTTGCCCAATCACCTGCTGATACCCAAAAGGATGCCTATTCACTCTGGGTTTAGAGGGCTTTTTGTAGACCTCATAAACGTGTGGAATCCTTTGGTAAGACTGTTTTTCCTTGCCTTTTCTGAACTGATTGGCAGGAGGTGCATCAGTAACCTGAACATCTCTTTTGACAGATGTTTGGTTCAGCTGTTTTGTGACAGTTGTTTGAACTGGCACAAACAGTGGTTGTTTCTTTGTGAATTTGACAGATGGTGATGATGCTGATGAACTCAAAGATGTTTTAGCCATGTACTCATTCTTCTTCTCATTAAAGTTTTTGAGATACACACATGCCTGAGTTTTATGGTTTGTTTTACCACAAACACTGCAACTTTCAGCTGAAGTAGTGACACTTGTTTTAGTTAAATCATAAGCTTTTAAGTGGAAGCAATCTTTTGTTAGATGGTTCCTCTTCTCACAGAATTCACAAAACAAGTTATCAGTTTTTTCTTTCTTCTTCCTCTTTTCAGATTCCTTTGCAGCTGAGGTTTTGACCACTGCTGGGATGTCCTTAAGAGGAATGACTTTAGCTTTTGGAGCTTTAACACCATCAGTTGATGTAAAGTCCATTGGCTTGAAATTTTCAAGAATATCACACTCATCAAACCATTTTGGTTTAAATTGATGGTTTTCAATCTCCTCAAAAACAGAGGGGCCCATAGGTCTGTCAAGTGTGATTTTGTTACCAAGTTTGTCAGTGATTTTCACTTCTTGGCCATTCTTGTTTATGGGGATGAACTCAGCAGTTACATCAGTGGTTGAAACAGATTTTTCAAAAGCAGTGTTTTCATCATCATGTTTTCTATAACCAACCCCAAATTTCACATTGCTTTTTATCTGTTTCTCAAGCATAACTTCATACCCTTTGCATGATTCCACCCATCTCTCACATGTGATCTGGGTGGATTCTAACTCCTTTTTGCAACCTTGGTATTTTTCTACCAAGGTTTGAAGTTGGGTTTTGGTTATGTTTTGCTCTTCTTTCATGCTGCAAATCTCTTTCTCTTTTTCAGCCAATTTGTTTTTAAGTTCTTTTAGAGACCTTTCAAATATGACTTCATCAGATAAGATTTTATCACGAAGGTTTTCATTCACCTCTTTGATGTTAGCAAAAGCAATAATGCAATTGTCAGAACACTGTTTTTCAAGAACTTGAGGTGATACCTTTGCAGCAGCCATCATTGCACAATCACATTTAGGATTTTCCTCATCTTCAGCTCTCTCTTCTATCTCACATGTCTTTTCTTCTTCGGACCATGGATCTGTCAGTGGTTTAATCAGGATGCCTGAACTTTCTTCCAACAGTACTTCATTAGCCACAGCAGTAACCACTTCTTCAATCACCTCATCCACTGTTTCAGAGACTAGCTGTTCCTCTTCAGATTCAACACCCTCCTGTATTGACTCTAATGCCATCAAACAAAATTCATCATGAGAAGAAACATTAGAAGCATAAAGTGCAAAATTTTCATCACTGAGGTCTTCAGGCATACTGCTCCAGTCAACAAATTCTTGAGTAAAGAAACTTTGTTGATCTGGTTGTGTTGCTACTGGAGCAGTGGTTTGTGGTGCAGGTTGCACTTGTGCCTGGGGAGCAGCTGTTTGAACATATTGGATCTGTGGAGCAGCTGTTTGGACATAATGCACTGGCACATGAGCAACAGCATAGTGAGCAATGTTCACATGTGCTGTTGGGGCATATTGGGCATAGTGCACAGTGTTTTGATTTTGAGGTCTAGGATTTGAACTAGGGTGAGTGATTATGGGACCAGTTGTTTGACTCCTACACTCTCTAGCAAAATGTCCTAACCTGTTACACTTATAACACTTGATTTTCGATTTATCCAACCCAACCCTTGGATTCCCATGCAACCCTGGGAATTTTCGCCCTGTTCTTTTATAAAACTTGCTAGTTCTAACACTTAGCAAGGACAGTTGGTGCAGGATGTCCATTTCCTCTAGATCAGTGGGGTCGAAATGCTGTAGATCATTGAGTTCAGAGCTTAAATTGTCTGACATCTGGTTTTCATTTGCAGTGAATGCATAACCTGTAGAGTGAGGATCATGGTTGTTAAAATTTGCACCAGCAGTTATGTCAATGAAGTGATCATAACCCTGATCCTTACCATTACCACCAGATTCTTCTTGACCCAGAAGAGCAGTGTTACCGAATGAATAATCATCAACGGTTTTCCCTGACTCTTGTAACTTCCTTTTCTGGTTCAACTCCCTTTCGTAGGTCAGGAGTCGACCATGGAGTTGGGTCAAGGTCAGATCCTTGAACTCAGGTGAATTTCGGGTGACAAAAGCTATGGTGTCCCATTTTCTGGCAGTGACCTGAGGAACCTGCTATTTTGAGTTGAGTTTGCAAAAGTGGTTTTACAAAGCCTCAGTTCACTGATGAGACAACTGAAACGCTCAAATTGTTGCGTAAGTGATTCACCTTTAACATGACAAAATGTTTCATACTGTTGTTCAGGATTTCCCTATTGTTTTCTATGACTTCTTCGGTACCCCCAAACTGTTCCTTAAGCGCGTCCCACAACTCTTTGGCACTGTCACAATGTAACAATCCAGCATATATTTCGTTGGGCAGCGCTGATGCTATGATACTAAACGCTTTAGCATCTAGTTCAAATTTTTGATAATCTGTTTCAGTATAATTTTCAACAGGTTTTGGAACTTGTTTTTTAGCATCTTCAGCGCTTGGCACTGTAGGAACATGAGGACCAAAGATGACAGACTTCCAACAACCTGTGCTTTGTTGAGCGAGGATGTGACCCATCCTCCTCTGCCAGATGTTGTACTCATTTCTTTTTAGCATAGGTGGTTTAAAAAGCGAACCAATGTTGTTTTTATCGTCCTGAGATTGTGACGTCATTCTTGTTGTTTTACAGGTACTGAGAAACCAACTTTAATGGTGATTAATCCTTACTCTGTTTTTCAACGACGAACAAACGATCAGTATCAACTGTTTTAAGCTGAACTATTTACGTCAAAATGATTGTTAAATCAAATTTGACTGTCCAAGCTCTGATACCAATTGTTGGATCTGAGTTTGATTTTGATTATATTTTATGTTTGTAAATAAGATGAAGATGGATGAGTGTGCAGCGGAAATTAAGATGAAAACAAACTTTGCATATAATCAAACGAGAGTAATACTTTTATCAAACATCTTTACACAATGAACCGAAAGATTGAATTTATTTCAAACACGATTACAATGATTGATGAATGAATGCAAACTCCCCCTCAGCCAGAGCTCAGTAGTTTGTTCATGCAAAGAAGACGAATGATGCAAAGAGCTGATAGAACAGTACAAAGTACTAAACTATTTATAGGCACTTGCAAACTACTGAGCATCTTAGCTGACGTCACCATGAAAGTGACATCTAACCTCCTAACAAACTCTAACCTCTGATCTATACAGACACTGCTTGTGTTAACAACTGCTAATACATTCTATTACAAAACAGACTTTAGAACAGCTGCTGCAACCTTCTACTGCTGTGAACCCAGCAGCACTTGTCCGGATCAGCAGTGCTTGACTCAAGGCAGTAGATTGAATCAGCAGGACTTTAGTCTTCCATCAGATCTTTAGTTGAGCAGCAGTTATGGGTCAGCAGTTTAGCAAGATCAGCAGATAGAAGGTCATCAGTAGTTGTAATCACTTTCAAGGGGAGAGATTTGTATATCAACATCTGCTTATTCAGGATCCACTGCTCTGATCCAGTTTTGGCTTTAATTATATGTTCCTCTGATAGGGTTCAATCCCAACATTTACCACTTCAGCTAAATCTCTTAATCTTCAAAAACCCAACAGCCAATTGATAGAAACTTCGAATCACCACACCGGTAAACTTTATGTCTATGAATACCCACAAAAATATGAAATCACGTTTTCCTTAATCATCTTTAAGCACACTCCTGAATGATTGTTCAGTGTAAACGGTAATGTCCACAATCAGTAAATCTTCATCAGATAACAAATCATCTGATAACACATTCAGATCTCAAAAACATTCTTCCACGATCAGATTCACATTCTTCCTCTTTAGTCACGATAACAGATGTATAGTCTTCTCCATTAGTCCCACCAGCAACTTAATCAACAAACATCATCATTTCCCAGCGGTTAGTCTAGAAAACAACTCGCCTGCCCAAAGATTAACCATTCTGACACTTTAGAGTATCACAAAGCTGTGATGTCTTTTAAGTTTCAGCAATACTAATGCATCTCCTGACGCTAATCCTGCTAACCGGCTTGATGAAGACACGAGACTCAAACCCCTAAGACATCAATCTGACCATGATCTGTAGAATCTGAACTTCCTATGATCATGAAGTAACATAACCAGATCCTATGCATCCCTGGACAATCTGAAGTCAGAACCACCCGAACACTGTTGCACGCCTGAATTTCAAAAATGCCTGAATTTCAATATATTCTGATGAAATTTTTGTTCCCACCTCATTTTTGCAAATTCTGACTTCTCTAACCTTATCACTGAATTTCCTCCTCAAACTTGGCAAATTCAGTCCTCTTTGTACTTCGAAAAACTCAACTATGCGGAAAATGTGACATTTTGCTCCACAAAAGTCAGTTTTTCATCAGTGCGGATTTTTCGATTTGGCCCATTAATAGTCACTTAACCAAGATGATAAACATTCTGCATAGGTATCGTGACTTCCCCACTATCTTCAACATTGTGTGATCGCATCATCAAATCTATTCTCGGAAGCCCTAGACGATGTCCCCGAACAGCCCGTATTTGTCGTTAAAATCTCGAAAAATCTTAATCACCAAACTTTTTCTGGACACTTATCTCATCATGAGATTCCAAGATCCGGTGAGCTTGACGGAGTTTTGGCCCTAATAGAACCGATTCGGTAGAATATTATTGTTAAGAAAGGAGTTGAAGTAGAATAGACATTGGTTGAATGCTTCATTCATTCATACCGAACAAGTTTACAACTTTTACAAGCTGGTGAAACTCTGGAGAAATTTTGCCAACGTTTCCCCTCTGGGAACCAAAGCTTAACAAATGAGGAGCCCAAGTCCTATATTTATAGGCATTGCCCATTCGCGCGAACCTGCGTTGGACGAATGGGCTCACTCATGCGAATGTGACTAGGACGAATGTGATATCCCATCCGTACTAATGTGCCATTCGTATGAATAGGTACATACATTACAATTCCGGTCCTTTTCACACTAATGTATACAATATTCAACACACGCTCTATCTAGCCTATTCGTACAGTGGCGGACAAACAAAATATGCACCAAGAGATTCCCCCTTTGCCGTCATTGTCAAATCTTGATCTTTGAAAATAAGAGTCGTGTTTTGAATATTCTGCAACTTCAATCAGGCATTTTGAAATCTTCAATCGATTCCCCCTTGATTGATGATTCGGGCTTGCATTATCTTCATTATGTAAAAATTCCCCCTAAAATGAATCTTCAGGTCTTTGTTTGCACGGTTCACGACCCTTCCTCTAATTTGCTGTAATGCAACCTTCACGATTAATCACCAACTTGAAACTTATCAAGGAAGCTTCTCTGTTTTGGCTTTAACCACCTCCGCGTTCGGTTTTTGATTTACCATTTTAACTCCATCGCGCATTCCACTTGCTCGATCATCTAATCTTCAAAAACCCAACCGGCAATTGATAGAAACTTCAAAAACCACACTCGTTAACTTCAAATTTGTGATTACCCACGAAAATCTGAAATCCCGTTTTCCAAAATCATCTTTAAGCAGCCTCTTGAATGATTGATTAGCGTAAACGGTAATCTCCACAATCAGCAAATCTTCATCGGATAACAAATCATTTGGTAATGCCTTCAGACCTCAGAAACATTCATCCATGATCAGATTCACATTCTTCCTCTTCAGTCCCGATAAAAGATATATAGTCTTCTCCGCTAGTTCTGGCAGCAACTTAATAAACAAACATCATCATTCCCCGGTGGTTAGTCCGAAAAACAATTCATTTGCTCGAAGATTAACCATTCTGACACTTTAGACTATCACAATGTTGTGATATCTTATAAGTATCCACAATACAGTTGCATCTCCTGACGCTAATCCTGCTGTCAGGCTTGACGAAGACCCGGGACTCAAACCCTAAGACGTTAATCTGACCCTGATCTGTAGAGTCTGAACTTCCTATGATCATGAAATCACGAATCTAGATCCTTTGCATCCCCAGACAATCTAAAGTCAGAACCACCCGAATGCTGTTGCATTGTCATGAATTTCAAAAATGCTGGAATTTCAATATATTTCAATATATTTTATGAGATTTTTATTCCCCCTCATTTTTGCAAATTCTGACGTCTTATCACTGAATTCCCCCTTAAATTGAGCAATTCAGTCATTTCTTATCTCTGAAAAACTTGACGATGCCGAAAATGTGTCATTTTGGCCTCTAGAAGTCAATTTTTCATCAATGCATATTTTTCGTTAAGGCCCATTAATAGTTAGATAATCCAAATGATAATGATTCTACACTATTATCATGACTATCCCACTAATTTCCACAATCTGTGATCACATCATCAAATCTATTCTCTGAAGCTCCAGACGATGTCCCCGAACAACCCATCTAGGTTGTTAAAAACTCGAAAAAAAAATTCAATCACCAATTTTTTCTGGAGACTCATCTCGTCATTGCGTTCAAAAAATGTCTTTTTTAAGCATTTGCTCATTTGTGCGAATGGGGTAGGTCTATTCGTGCGAATGGGCTGATTTTGGAACGAACGACATTTCGAACAAATGGGAATCTTCTCTCATCCGTGAGTCCAATTTGTACGAATGGGAGTTGCCACTTCGTATGAACGGGAGTGCACATTCGCGCGAATGACACTGATCCTATCTCATGAACATTCCCAATCACATTTTTTGATTCACAATCTTTATTTCTGCGAATTTCATAATGAAACTCCATAGATATGTGCGAAAATCAATCATGAACCTAATGATGTTTTCAATTTCAAAATCTATCCGTGAATTGACCTTCAATTTGATGCTTATTTGATGTTTTATATCTAAACCCCCTAAAAATCCAAAATTCATGAGCGTAGGTGATTCAATCAACTGTTAGATCGATTGAATCGGTAACGTAGCTCTGATACCAATTGGGATTTCAGGATCTGGCGAGCTTGACGTAGTTTTGGCCCTGATAGAACCGATTCGGTAGAATATTATTGATTAGAAAGGAATAGAAACAGAATAGATATTGGTTGAATGTTTCATTCATTCATACCGAACAATTTTACAACTTTTACAAGCTGGCAAAACTCTTGAGAAATTTCTCCAGCGTTTACCCTCTGGGAACCAAAGCTTAATAAATGAGGAGCCCAAGTCCTATATTTATAGGCATTGCCCATTCGCGTGAACCTGCCTGGGACGAATGGGCTAACTCGTGCGAATGTGACTAGGACGGATGTGATGTCCCATCCGTACGAATGTTCCAACGGGTACAAACATTACAAATCCGATCCTTTTTCACACTAATATATACAATATTCAACACACGCTCTATCTATCCTATTCGTATAATGGCGGACATACAAAATATGCACCAACACATCATCACGATCAAACAATGCCTTTTTTAAGCATTTGACTCATTCGTACGGATGAAGTAGGTTCATTCGTGCGAATGAGATGATTTTAGAACGAATTAGGATTAGTTCATGTGGATAAGATCTCCTTTGTACGAATTAATGTCTTCCGTGCGGATGAAGGTTGGTTCGTGCGAATGTAGGACTAGTTCGTGCTGATGAACACAATTTGTTAAACGGATAAGGTTTACATCCGTGCGGACGTAGTTCCTTCGTACGGATGTAAGACACCTTTGCACAAATGTTGTCTCATCCGTTCAAACGTTGCTGATTCAATTTTTCATCTAAAATCTTTATTTCTACGAATTTCATGATGATTCTTCACAGACATGGTCGAAATGCACTATTAATCAATCTTATGGTCTCAATTTTACTTTTTGTTCATGAATTGACCATTTATTTGATGTTTAACGTCTAAAACCCATAATTCATGAACGTAGGTGATTCAGTCAATTGTTAGATCAATTGAATCGGTAGAGTAGCTCTGATACCAATTGAGAGTTCCGGATCCGGCGGGTTTAGACGAAAGTTTGGGTAGAAAAGAACTAATTCGGTAGAATATTATTAAGAACAGAGTAGAAGCAGAATAGTCGAATGATTCATTCTCCAGCATTTCCCCTCTGGGATCCCCAAAACTTAACAACTTTGAACACATGAGCAGTATTTATAGGGATGACTCATCCATGCGAATGAGTCTTGTCCGTGCGGATGAGCTTCATCCGTGCGGATGAGTCTCATCCGTACGAACCACTCTTGAGTTCTAAAGTGTCATGTGTTCGTTTCTAACACACACTATACAATATTCAACACACGCTCTATCTAGCATATTCGCACAATGACGGACACAAAAAAATATGCACTAACACCCTTTGCATCGTACAGACCGTTTATTTTCCGCCCACCAACATTGAATCCACATGCGCTTCTAAATTCTTAACTCCCATCTTAACCAACAGGCGTAATCTAGCTAGGAAAGTATGGTATTCCGCCTCATTGTTTGTGCTCTTGAAGTCGAGGTGGATGATGTATGTACTCTTGCTTACCTAGGTTAACTAAATGAAGGCTAGCACCTGCGTCGTCCTCATTCGAGGCTCCATCTGTATAAAGATCCTAGACTTTGGTGGAACTTGTTGGCCTAGGTGTTTGGATGGATTCGCACTCTTTAACCTTAACTGTTGGTACTTCGGTAACAAAGTCTGCTAGCACTTGTCCCTTGATCGCAGGTCTTGGTTGTAAATCGGATTATGTCTCCCCAGCTTAATAGCCTATTTTTCCAGTCTCCGTGAGATTTCTGGCTTTGTCAAGATGTGACCAATGTGATAGTTGGTGAGGACGTTGATGACATAACCTGCGAAGTATCGACGCAGGCACCTAGAAGCATGTACAAGCGCGAGCACTAGTTTTTCCATGATCAAGTACCTGGTTTCGGGATCAGTGAGCATTCTGTTAACATAGTATACTAGGGTTTGAACTCCCTTCTGATCGACAAGGAGCACCGCGCCTACGACTTTGTCTGAGGCGGACATGTATATGGTAAGTGGTTCTTTATCGCGCGAAGTTGTGAGCGTGGGAAGATAGATCATACATTCCTTCATCTACTTGAATGCTCTCTCTGATTTAGTTGTCGATTGAAATTTATTTTTCTTCACGTGGTTCCTTAGTGTACTAATGAAGCAAAAAGACTTAGCAGCATGGTTTGCTAAAAATCTATTGAGCGCGGTAAGTTGGCCAGCCACCCGCTTCATGTCTTTGATTGCTAATGGTGATGGCATGCGCTCAATCACTTGTATCTTTTTAGGGTTAACTTTGAATCTGCCTTTTGTGATAACAAAGCCTAAGAAGTTCCCTTCTTCCATGCCAAAAGAACACTTGCTCGGTTTACGCTTCATGTTAACACTGTGCAAGGAACTAAACATTTTCTCGATGTCCTTTAGCATTAAATCTTCTTCTCTGCTCATTTTGACCAAGTCATCGATGTACACCTCAACATGTTTTCGGATATCTTCTCCAAAAGTCATGTCCATCGGCCATTGGTATGTGATGCCCGCATTGCAAATTGTACGGTTTGTACGGTTAGAATTGTGTAGAAACAAGAAAAACCGATTTCCCAGATATCTAGCGGATCAAAAACTTGATTCATAATTTCACTATTTCATTGATAAACGGGCAGCATAACAGTACAAAGATTAAATCCTATCAAAAGCTCGAAATATGAAAGTTGTCCCATATGTGCATGAGCCTTGGTATTTATAAGCCAAGCATGAGCATGTGCTCATGTGCACGTATTTGGTCAAGTCTCATACGCACGTATGTGCTCATGCGTGCGTATGAGCCTTGTTTTACAAAATAATCAATTCCAAACATTTAAACACTCTATTATGCTACCCTATACATTAATCTAGACACAACTAAGATGTAGGCATTAGACATTTTGTATAAACAAACTCCCCCTTGGATGATGCCGCAGTCTTGTTTTCGTTGGTCTTCAACCTTTGCTTCTGAAGAACTTCTTTCTGTAATCCTGTCTGCGCTTTTCAAATCATTCAATTTTCGTTTAATATGTAATATGAGGTTTCTTCATGTACTGAAATCTTGTGATAGCAGCTTTCTGAGTTCGATCAACAATCTTCTGCAATCTTTTCTTTTCTCTCGTATCTTCTTTCTTCTCGACCGTTCTCCATTTCGTCTCCCACATCCTTCCAGAATGTATATCATAAGCATAACAAACCTTCACAAATCTCTGATATTGTAATGGTTGCTCTCAATCAACCATCAAAAATTAAATCTTGCTGCAGAACAACATCTCTATAACTTTTTCCGACATATTCACTAACCACATCAGATCGAATAATCTGATCGTCCTCCAATTACCATCTTTGCATAACACGATCACTGCTTCTCCTGTTTTCTCATCATAGTACGACCATCTAACTTCACTATGAATATCCTGTTCCATCTTAAGCAACGGTATGTTTCTTATCGTCTTCGGTCTTTTATACTTCAATGTCACTTTTGGTTTACCAGTTTCCGGATCTATTTATGTCTTTGATACGATTCACTTCGATTCCTGAGGTTTCCACCATTTGAAATGATTTCTTGCTTGTTGCTTAATAAACCTCAGAATGTGTTGATTATATTGACTCAATTCATAGTTTATCAACCTTAGCCAACATAACTCAGTCACATCCCACCACGGCAGACTTTTAATATGATTAGTATTTCTAAAATATTGTACGTCGTATTCTCTTCGTATCGTTATCACCTTCAACTTTGGAATCCAACTCCAACTAATTATATCTCCCAGTAAGACATCTTTATTTCTCGTGAAGAATGCCAATGGTCTTCGATATTTTCTTTCAACCGGAATAACATTGAACCACTTCAATCTTTCTAGTAAATTCTCTTTCTTGTCAATCACTGGAAACGTACCACGCTTTTCTTTTATTTCCTTAATTTTCCTCTTTATTATATCATTAGATTCTTCAGCGAACATCTCTGTAAATGTAGGAAACTACTCATTCAAATTATTAGTATAGCGAACCTCTGCGTCATCAAAATCATCTTCAATCTCAACTTGATCATAATCATTAGCAACTGCAACCGGTTCGAATATATAAGCTTCTTGTTTATAATTGTTTTCAGCATCATTCAGTTCGTCTTTAAATTCAAATACAAACTCTTCTTCATCAATTTCACACTACTTTGCTAATTCTTCTTTGGTATAATTGTGAACCTATTCTCCATCTTCAATATCATACTTAGAATCCATAAATTGCTCAGCTATTAGACTAGCAGGAATATACGTGATCGGTACTGCGTTTGTGGTGATTCATGTAATATCCTCACCAGCATCTTTTAATCCTTCGCCTGTCTCCCCTGAACTTCAGATATATCTTCAGTTAGGTCAACTTCATTTTGTTTGTTTAGTAAGTTCTGGTTCTGTTGTTGTTGTTGTGGTTGTTGTTGTTTTACTAGAAGTTACACCAGCATCTCCACCTTGATCATCGTCATCATTATCATCATCATTCTTGAAATCATCAGAATCACTGAAATCACGTTTTTCTTCATCATCATCTTGTTCTTTTTCTTCATCATCATGTTTGTTGGTGCATTCATCTGTCGAATTCGTCTTGTATTGAGTCTAGTATTAGAATTGTTAGATCAGGGCACGTTGTACGAGAAAATAAGAGGTTTTAGGTTGAAATTGATCTGATTCCGCTTGAGTGGGTGATTCTGCTTGAAAATGACATGTGACATTTTCAAGCGAAATCAGAACATTAGTGATTTCGCTTGAAATGCATCTTGTCACATTCAAGCGAAATCAGATCCATATATATATCACCTTCAAGCGAAATCATTAGGAATAGTTCATTCTTCCGGTACCGAAGTGCTGCCGAAGTGCTGTCTGATTGTAATCAGTGTGAAATCAATATACAAGGCAATTTTAAGTGAAACACGGTGTTTTTCAAGTCCGTTTCTTTGTTTCCGCCTCTGAAACGGATAAGAGCTCTTTTGATTGACTCGTTTGGGTCTCAAAATGATCCTACAATGTTCTTTGTTCTCTGGACCATACAAAGCATCTGTAATCTTCTTATCTAGTGAAGTAAGCTCTGGTCCAACAGATTGCTCAGCTTCAATTTCTAGTACAGATACAACAACTTTAGCTTCAGGTTCAGTAACAGACACATGCACTATTTTACTTGAAGGTTCATTAGTAGCTTCTAGAATACCATCCACAGGCTTCTTTCTATCAGACTTGAATTTTGCAGATTCAGCTACTTTTACTGCAAGAACTGCATTCTCTATTTCTAATCCTTTCATCAAATCAACTTCATCATCTAGATTAATCTGCAACTTGTTCTCCAACACTTTGAAATAATTTCTACACTTGATCAACAAACTTGCATGATGACCTCTTTGTTCAGTATTCAAATCAATCTGAACTTATTATTTCTCGTTCTGAGTTTGTAGATTCACATTCTCAATCCTCAACCTCTCATTCTCTTCAACCAACCTCTCAACTTATTTCTCAAACTCTACTATCTTCTCGTTATTCGGCTCATTAAAATAATCATAATCAATATCCATATCATCAAGCCTTGGAGTCTGTTGATGAGTAGAAGAAGGTCCAACTTATTCAGGCTTTTTCGGTGTTGTCCTCGATGTTCGTTGAGACGATAATGATGTTGGATTTTTAATACGAGTACTCTGAGTAATCTGGATATCAATAACTTCTTCAACTACCAGAGTTCCTTTCTTCACAACAACCAGCAATTCATCAGCTGGTTTATCACCTTGATCTCATGCGCAAGTATGAGCTCATACGCAAGTGTGAGCTCATTCGTAGCTCTCATGTGCACATGTATGCACATGCGCTTGGCCTCATGCGCGCGTATAAGCTCATACGTGAGACTCATGCATGCGTATGGGCTCATGCGCTCCAACGCGCTAAATCCAATTTTTCGATCCAAAATCTTTATTTTTTCGAATTTGATGATGATTCCACCATATACATGTGCGAAAATCAATTTTGATCAATCATATTGCTTCAATTTGACTATTTATTTGTGAATTTACCATCAGTTTTGATAAAAACATGTTTGCACCTTCGTTTTTACATCTAAACCACAAAATCATGAGCGTAGGTGATTCAACTGATGGTTAGTTCGACTGAATCAGTACCGTAGCTCTGATACCACTGTTAGAACATGGACCGTTGCTTCCTACGCGTTTAGACGGAAGTTTGGATAAGATAAAATTAATTTGGTAGAAATATCGGCAGCATAACGCTTAGAATAACCATATGTAAAAGCTTTCATTCCATACCGAAAGAGTATACATTGTTGATAAGCTCTAGAGAGCATCAACACATCTCTCTAGCTGATTCCCAAAACTTAATGATTCCATGCGCATGCGCGTAATAATTATAGGCCTCTCATGAACATGAGGCTCAAACGTGAGTATGAGCACATCCTTATACGCACGCATGACTCAAGCATCGTATGAGTGTTTTCCTTACCAAATTAACACTTAAACTTATACAATATTCAACACACGCTCTATCTAGCCTATTCGCACAGTGGCGGACACACACAATATGCAACAACTTAAACTGAAAGGCATTTTGGTGTAACAGAAGATTCCCATCTTTATTCTGAATGTTGTTTGTCTTCATTTGCCAAGGCTATTTACAAATGGTAATAGCCTTTGTAACAATCCAAAAAGAACTTCCATCAAAATGGCGCAAGCGAATCTATCTTCTTATCAATCTCTGGCAAGGAATAACAATCCTTGGACATGCTTTATTGAGGTCCTTGTAGTCAACGCACATGCGCCAACCTCAACTAAACTTTTCCGCCATTACCGGTTTCTCCACCCATGTTTAATACCTGACCTTGCGCAAGATACCCGCGTTGAGCAGCTCTATCACTTTCTCGTTCATTACGCAAGTTATTTTTCTAGGCCAAGGTTGCGCTTCTTCTGAACTGCACATATGTTTCCATGTATAGTTTGTATAATAATTTGAGTCATTTTGTGTTAGTTTACCATTGATTTTGTATATTATTATGTCTTGTGTGCTTTGCAGGGTTTCAGGAGTAAAAATGAGCTAAAGCGTTAAAAAAACAAGCACACATGAGAAGGTTTGGGCTTCGTGAAGGATCTCATAGAATTGAAATTGATATTTAAGAAGACGAGATAATAGAGAATTGAATTACGAATTCGTAGGCAAAAAAGGTGAAGAAAACGGAGTTGAAACGAGAAAGTTATGGCAAAAATGGTTTTGTCAGTCCGCAAGCTGGTCCAGGAGACCCAAAGAGCCTGCGCGACGCGGAGTGGAAGCCTGGTCAGTGCATAAAAGTCCATAATCTGACCCTATTTAAGCCCATAATTAACCCTATTCAATCCCTGGACAACCCTAGATAAATTGAGAGCTTTTTGCACGAGAATTAGAGATCTTTTGGAGCATAATCGATCAAGACAAAGCATCGGTTGAAGTTGTGAAGACGTGGGATCCTGTTGGCTCGTGTGTTAAGTTTCTAGGTTTACTTGTTCTCTTGTTTATTGCTTTGATTATGTTTTGCTACTTTTGATGAATCTTATTCTTGACTTTTTAAAGATGTTAAGCTAAAACTTCATAAACTACCTAGGTTAATGATGAACATGTGTTAAAGTTGTGATTTTTATCTAGATTATGAACTTGTTTATGTATTTTCTATTAGAGTAAAGACTTGTTTGTTGTGATTCGATGTGTATGCGTGTCCAAACTTGTTTGATTCATGTTTATTGCTTCACATGTTC
Source organism: Helianthus annuus (assembly GCF_002127325.2). Lineage (NCBI taxonomy): Eukaryota > Viridiplantae > Streptophyta > Magnoliopsida > Asterales > Asteraceae > Helianthus > Helianthus annuus. The sequence continues at coordinate 75,790,132 of NC_035447.2, read as the reverse complement.
TTGTTGAATGTCGTTCATATAATAGGTTCATGTTAGATCTGTGTTCATGATTATTTTGTGGTTAATTGGCCAATATACCATAGAATTAATATCCATGTAAGAAGTAGGTCTAGGTGTTCTACTAATCTTAATAACCGCGAGGTGCGAGATTATCAGTACGTCTAGGTTGGTAAATTGCTAGGTTTAGGTGCTTTGTGAGGAGTACGACTTAGTTGCCTTTTCAATTCTTGCTTATCGAGTCGAATCATGTTTCCATGTTACCCTTGATTTTCATGTCGTGAGGTAGATTGTCGAATAAGGGTACTTTAATAGAATAGTTAGATAACCTTGAGGGAGTCTAAACAAAGCGGTAATTTAGCATCCTATTAGAGTTCCATATGCATCTTCTCGAGAAGAGTTGAGGGTCCTGTATGGTTTCTCGATAGGTTTAATCCATTATGTTCCTAGTTCCATAATAGTTCGTGTCCGGTTGAAAGATAACTGACAACACATGGGATTCCAACCTAGGTAGTCCTTTTATCATCATCTGAGTTAAATCCAAGTTCCAAGTTGCGTCTTAATTCGGTTAAATTAGTTACTCTTTAATTAATTTCAATTTTATAATATTAGGAAACCTCCAATCAATAAAACAATTAAGTCGTGTCAGTCTAATAATTAGTAGTCAAGTCTAGTAGATGTAATTAGAAAGTCTCGTGGGTTCGATACTTGGACTTACTTAAGCTATACTGCATTGACTGGTACACTTGTAGGTTATGTGGTCTAAGTTTCAGATAATCTGTTTTATAAATTTAAAATTTAATGTGTCTAGTTTAGGTTAATATTAGTTAGCTTTTAATTGACCACAACAAGCACATCATCCCTCGACACCCTTATCATATCAGCAGGGGTCCAAGCAAAAATTTTTATAACATATGTTACAATTACCACCAAACTTATATTCGTCTATCATTTTCTTACATAAATTTTTATAGAATATTATACATACAAAGTTTAAGTTTATTTCCCACTTACGCTACAAACTATCAAACATACTATTAGTGCCATCACCACATATTTGTAATTGCCACCTACCACCACCTTGCTCGACTTTCTACAATCACCCCATCCTTGTCTTTAACATGTGGAATCATCACAGTAATTGTCACCATCATCACCATCCACAACAAATTGAGCAAAACCTAAGAAACCTGAACTTGTAGCCTAATTAAAATATACATAAGCGCATAAGTATCAAAGCATAAGAAAACAAAATATCTTCGGGCAGGGCATCTAAACTTTTGATGAGTTATAATGGGAAATGAAAATTTTGGGGGTTTATCTGGGATAAAGCTATACTAATTGAGATAATCTTATCGATAAGATTTGATGAATGCAAACACATATAAAACTAGAATGGCTTAAACATGCATGCACACATACAGTGATATTTTTCGACGGAAGGTACATGTGCCATCAAACTTTCAATTAGTTCTTAACATTGTAGCAAGTTTCCATGATATAGTGAAAACTGATATAGGCGTATAAATGTATAATTTTCTTCCATGAGTGGATTACTTTGCATGTAATGTTAAACCCAAAATTTGTTGGAACTTTCCATTAAAGTCACCATCAATTAATGTTTAGGCATCTAATGACCCAAGTTTCAAGTCGTTAGCCCCTCAATAAGTTAAAGACACCAATAAAATTCTTATGTAACTTGTTTATATATGCGATGTGTTTAAAGAATAAGCCAAATATAAAACTGTAACAAATTACAACCTCATCCACAAACCTAAGTTCCCAATCAAGGAATTGACATTTATCTTGTTAGTAAAGTTTTATATCATTTCCAAAAGTTATAAAAATATTACAAGAGTTTTGTGAGGATACGCATATTCATCTGTCAACTTAAAAATTTACTATATTTGGAAGTTCAAACCATGGATGGAAAACTAGTTAGAAACACACAAAATCAATTGAAAATAGTTAGAAACATACAAACACAGTTGAGCATAGTATCCAATATCTTAACATAATGGAATAACACAAACGAGTTTCTTTGTATAACATAATAGAATATCTTAGCATAGTGTTGAGTGGATTGAACAAAACATTTGAGACTTCATCTTTTGGAGTATGTCGAACAGAAATTTAAATTCTAGAGTATGTGTTGTGGAATAATCAAATAGATTGGGAATGAGTTACCAAGAGTAGTCAATTATCGATTCATCTCCCCATTTCTCCATCATTTGCTTTTTTGTGTTTTAATTACCTAGGTGAAAGTCTAGCGATTGATGATTAATCAAGGAATTCACATTTCACTTGGGTAGATGGATGAAAGGTTCAACGCATGCGTTATGGTGACAACTCTAAATCCCTTATGTAAAACTAAGTGTGTGTATGTGTAATGTTAAATATCAACATTGATTTTTAGGAGTTATAGCCCTAGTTTTCAGGGCCGTCCTGTTAGGCTTATCAACCTAGGCTAAGGCCTCCAATTTTATTTTCTATTCATATATGATACTTGTTTTTGGCTCATTAAAACAAAGTTTCTAGGTCCAAGATTTAGGATTTTATTCTAGGAGTGCATACTATCCAAGCATGCTTCATTCCAGAATCCAGAAGCAGTGACACAACACACCAACCCTCGTTACTTGCAGTGTCTTTTGAATAGCCAATGTGCAACTGACTGCTGATTGGGCGAAATTAGGTTCGACATTAGGGGTAATCATCGCCATGGTTATTCAATGTCTCAAATCTCAATCTCAATTGCAGATTCTCAATAGGTAACGACTAATTTTTCATCATATACTAATCAGTATGCATGTGTGTGTGTAGAAAGTTTAAAATACAAGACTTCCTTATCATGTGAAGATACGCTACCAACAACGTAATGTGCGTAATTATGCAAATAACATATGTAATTATGCATGCATGCATGCATGTATGTATGTATGTATATATGTATGTATCTATGTATGTATGTATGTATGTATGCCTGTGTGTGTGTGTTGTGTGTTATGTGTTGTGTGTGTATGTATGAGCAACCATAAAAAATAACTAAACCACTAATCAAATTTGCGAATTGAATTATTTAATCTATAATATTTGTGATTTTGATTTGTTATTTGCGATTGTATTAATATTTTTTAGGTTTGTCAAGTATTCAAGAGTCAAAAAAGATATTGAACAATTTGTTATTTGAATTGTTGATTTGCTGGCTTGGAAGACACTACTCAGGTAAGATATACAAAAGGGTTGATTTGTTATTTTCTTTATACCAATTCAATAGAATGCCTCCAAAAACGTTGGACCGGTCCTACTAGTTATTTGTAGTGCCTATAGGTCGCCCTACCCCTCAGATATATAAAATAGATTGATATGAACATCTTGTTTGTATTTACCCGCAAAACCAAAAGGCATAGTGGTGCTTATTTATCCAAAATAAATAGAATGTCAATTGATTGGGAATTAATTAACTCAAAGAAAACACAAACATTAGAACGCTAATTGATTGGGAATTTAAGAATTAGAGTTTTTGAAAGAGAAACAAAGTGAATCCTAAATCATTAATACCGTTAAATGAATGACACATGAAACTATAAAAAAGTGGTATATCTAGCTTAATTTGAAACCCAAAGAAGGTAGATGATTACTCGGGGAGTGACACGTAAAGGAATAACAAACAATAAGGAAAGACTACAAAGAGAATATTGAGAAATGCCTAGAATATTTTATAGGATAAAAATGCAATCCAATATAATCCAAACTAGAAACATCAGGCAATCATCAACTTGTTCGACGGTAGTATAATTATAGGCCTATAGGTATGACAAGCACATGCATCTTCTCGGTTTGGGGTTTGGATGATGGATATCCGCATCATACAAACATTACTTAACCATGGGGGTTGAGCCAAGTGAACATATCATTAGGGTTGATTGTGATGATACGTCATGTGATTGTTTTCATGAGGTTCTTTTATGAATCTTGTTATGAATTGTACAACATGTTTTATTTAAACCTATGTATCTCCTCAACTACTTGTAGACTTTTAGTTGACAATTTTCTACTTTTTTAAGGTAATCACGCTTAAAGCTAGGATCAAGACAAGCTCACTTAGAATTGGCCTAGTTATCAAATAACTACTTGTAGACTTTTAGTTGACAATTTTCTACTTTTTTAAGGTAATCACGCTTAAAGCTGGGATCAAGACAAGCTCACTTAGAATTGGCCTAGTTATCAAATAAACAAGACTTTATTTCTTTTCGTTGTTTGGTTCTTAAACATGTTTGTTTGATTTTTAAAACATTGGAATTCATTATGCGTATTTAATAGTAATCATGGTTTATTCTTAATGCCTTGGTCTTTGTAATAATTGGTCACGTACAATGGTTTTCGCACGCGGTAAAGGTGTGACACAGATTCTCGTATGGCTTAAAATTCCTACTTCGGTTTTGGAACTATTAGTTATGGAAATCTTTAATTGGCTAGACAACTTGAACGGAACAAAGGAGTGGAAAAAACTCTTTGCGGTGATCTTCCTTACGACCATTTGGGAGATATGGAAGGCAGGAAATGAAAAAGAATTTAACAACTCGTTTATTCCTCTAACTTTATCGGTGTAACTTATCAAAGACTACTCTTTTTTATGGATCCGGAGTCAATATAAGTCTTGTAATTCAAAACTGGGATATGTGGTGTGATTTTAATATTAGTGACATGTTGTAATTATTGAGCAAATTTTACAGCTTCTTGCTAGCCCGTTTTCTATAACTATATATAGAACTTGTATATATAGAAGTTCTGGACTAAACATAAATTATTTAAATCTCATATGATGTTAATTTCATCACTGAAGCAACAATAACTTTTGCTTATTTTTTAGAACGATAACTTTCTTGTATTAGGCTACCACATTCTCCAAATTGTGGAGCCCCGTCGCCCCACTCCGTCCAGACTATGTTGTCTTAACCAGTGCATGCTGGCTTCAGAGTTTGCCTTGGGGTTTTCCCCGGGAAACCATACCGCCGATTGTCACTTGACAGCTGTTGTGCCACCACAAGAGCTTAACACTCTCTGGCATGACATATAGACGAAACCCAGGTGGGCTCAGGATGGAACTTGGCACTTCTACAAAGAGGCTAGGCTCTATCCATTGTTGCCTAATCTACCAAAGTTACAGAAGTGTGAATTGAACTTGGTGTCCATTGGAGAACTCAAACCTCCATACCACTAGGCCACAAGTGATGGAGTACGACTTTTGCTTATTCACTTGCTTTGTGTTCACGATATTCATAACTTAAAAGTGTTCCTTAACATGGAGTCAGATATGAAAGACTTGGAACGTACAGTTCGAAAATTTGTATTTATGGAAAAAAATTAGAGATGGGGACAATTAAAGACTTGTTACAAAATATATACATTTGTACAAACCCGTTATAGAGAAGATGAAGAAGAACCCCTAGAGCATGAGCATGTGCCGAATAATTCCAAGTATGGACGTGCATGTACAATAGTGTGTCTTACCTAAGGGAGAGTCTATGGGTTTTGGACGGTTATATTTTTCCTTTTTGTAGTTAATTTTTATTGATTAAAGGAAACCAAGGTATTTTTAAAAGGGCGAAATGATAATCTTGAATTTCCAGCTTGGTTGTGAAGTCTAACGAACGAGAGAGTTAATTGGTACAATTTAAGTAGGAATGAGATTATAGAATGTAACTTCAAACACAATTACATAACACGTGTAAGATAAGATATATATCACTAGGGCTAGATGCTCCTATAATAATTTGCATGAGTTACAAGTTATAATAACATTGTTGTTTCAGATTCGACAAACGTAATACTAGAATGCTTTTATTACTTGAACCTGCACCACTTATGCAAAAATCATAGAACAAGAAAAAAACCATCTCACACTAAAATAATAACTATGCTTTTATCTCACCCCAAGAAAGAAATCACCTATGATGTAAGTGCATATGTCATTTCATAAACAATAGCATATTTTAAATTACATTGTTTTCCCATTTATTCTCCTTGAGCCACATATGCAATAAGACATGAAGCCAAGGGAGTGACAGCCGAGAGCTAAAAGCCATTGAGGACAACTTTTGAGTGGCTTAGCCAAGTACCCACCCACCCACAGAAATGGGAATCAATACCACCCAATTGGAGACTTTATCCGAATCCAGAGGCCCCTCTAATCCAGCCAAAAGAACAAATAATATTTATAAAATGTGTTTGTTTACTAACTTTAAGGTGGACAGGTTTGGGATCAAAACCCTCCCCACATCATAATTCATACCCCTATTTTCTTTGATTTTTATGTTCACACCTAGACTCAAGTTCATCCCCTCTCTTTGTTGCCAAATTAGGAAAGCCGATTCCTACACAACTTCTCATGTTAGCTTTGTTGTTCACATTAAATGGCGGAAAGCAAATGTGTTGTTAACACACTACAAGTTAACATTTATGGAAAAGATGCCCATAAACAAATTTAAGATATTTAGCTAATGTCTTTGTTTTAGTATAATGACATTTTATGATATGATCTAGAAGCATATCCGTTATACCTGTTGATAAAACTGCTATGAGATATTTTGTATTTTCGTTTATGTTATTTGTTACATGTGTTCTTTTATATATTTGTACTTTCTGTGTATATATAGATGTAGTTATTCCAATACAAAAAAAAAAACATGTATGGTGATCAAAATAAAGAGTAAATAAAAACATGTGTGAGCATCTTCAAAGATTGAAACCAAATGGTATTGAATTTTCATTAATAGATTAGAGGTACGTAGTAATCTTATTGATCCCCTTGTAGATTAAGAAATATCTTTATAATTAAGTGTGGATGATCTTGACACACAACAACTACTAGAGTTTGAGGTATCGGTGGATTTACAGGGGGGTCAGGAGGGTCACTTGACCCTTTGGCCGGAAAACCTACTGTATACCGAATTAATGAAAACTATAAAAAGAATATAGGTTGACCTTTTCGATTTTCTCTGATAGAGTATCTAAGCTTAAAAATGAAAAGTGGTTTCAAAGATTTTCCGACAGGAAGTTGGCAGCCGGTGGTAGTATTGGCATTGTGAGGAAACTACTAGAGTATTAAGAGTGCGATAGAACGGAGAAAAAGATAAGACTATTTTTTTAGAAAGACAAATTTCTTTTTAATTTACCACCACATCATTGGTAGAAGATAAAGACTGTTGACTTCATATATTAATACAAGGCTTCGTGGGCTTTAGAAAAAAAAAACAAAAAAAAAACAACAAAAAACTCAAGTCATTTAAAAATTAAAAGCCAACTATAAACTTTTAATGTAATTTTAGTTTTAACTTCTTACTTTTAGTTTTGTTTGGCTTAGTATTATTTATAAATTAATTGCATACTGATATTCTCCTTTTTCGTGTGTACTTGACATGATTTAATTAGATATATTAGTTTAGTTTGTCATAAGTTCTTTTTCCTTTCAATTACATGTAGTCAATGTTGCAGAAATCGGCCTAGGCGACCCATTAATCGGCGTCTAGGTGCTAGGCGGTGAGTTACTGATTAATTTTTAGCTAATCGGTCCAATTAGGCGGATATGGTTAAAATCGGTCTTAGGCGGTCAAAATCGGACTAATCGGTCCATGTTTTACAGCCCATCAAACACAAAATTTGACCCATTTTTGAATCTGGCCCATTGTTTTACAGCCTAAATATTACTTATAAACCTATTTTAACATTTAATTTTAGGTATTTTAACATTTAACCCCCTCTATCTTTCACTAGTTTACATATGGTTTCTAAACTTTTAAATTAATTAATAAAAAGTATAAAGTTATCTCCTAAACTTGTAAATTTATTAATAAAAAGTATAAAGTTATCTCCTAAACTTGTAAATTTATTAATAAAAAGTATAAAGTTATCTATATATATAAAAAAATTTGTAAAATTATACTTAAAAAGTCTAATCCGATTAATCCCTATTAATCCCGATTAATCCCTAGGCGGTATCTCACCGTTCGACTAGCGCATAGCGCCTTCTACAACATTGTATGTAGTAACGCTTATTCGAAAAGCCACCTTTCTATAAACGGAAATCAAATATCAAGACTAAATCAAATTCATTAAATGCAAATGAAAGTAATAATAATAGAAGTCGAAAAAAAGATATATTATGGGAAGATAATAGTGACTTCGAAGTTAGGGGAACTCGAAGATTACAATTATCAATTGTTGTAAAAAAGTAACTAATGTACACTAGCAAATTACGAATATAAAAGTATTCTATTACGACACTCCGATAAAAATGTTCCTAGTTTGAGACACATTATTTACAGGTTGGCTAAACGTATCTCACCCCTTCGAAAAATGTAAATCAATGATGTTTTAATAAAATGGAAGAATCTTGGTGCTCTAACAATTTAAGGACGGGTAAGAAAAGTAAAATGAAAATATAATTATCATAACCTTCGTAAACTTGTCCATTCAACCTGATTACATCTGAGTTTTCAGTTTCGTCTCACCAACATAAACAAAGGTCGATACCAGAAGGTATTTTCAATTTGGTCACCTTAAAATAGACACACCCACGTCACATTTTGTAACCTTTGCATAGACCAAATGATTCAAAACCCATGGAGGGCAGAACCGTAAATATAATAAACTAACAAGGGCATTATGAGAATAATTGTTTTATAAATAAAGGCACACCCTTGCACATCCAAAGTAACAGCAGACTTCTTAGTCTTCACTCCACCTTTATAAATAAAGTCTCCCTTGATCTATCTACCCATCCTAAGACATATTCCACTTGTTTCACCAAACAACATGAAAACTCAAACTCAAGTTGATGATCAGTTGGTTCTACTCTCCCAGTACTATCCTGCGATATATGACCAGCTAATACCGGAACAAGGTTTGAACTTTTATAGATTATTAAAAGAAAGTTACACTAAGTGATTATGCATTTGTAAACTTTGATGTTAATTTGATTGTTAACTTGTAATAATGTTTAGTGGAAGTTGTGAAACCACGAAGAAGACGGAAGAAGACCAAATCGGAGAGCAGCACAGGGTTTAAAAAGAGGAAACTAAGTGATGAACAAGTGAGCCTTCTTGAGCAAAACTTTGGAGATGAACATAAACTGGAATCAGAAAGGAAAGATAAACTCGCGTCTGAACTTGGGCTTGACCCTCGCCAAGTTGCTGTGTGGTTCCAGAACAGGCGTGCTCGATGGAAGAATAAGAAGCTCGAACAGGAATACTCGAAGCTCAAGAACGATCACGATTCAACTGTTCTTGAAAAATGTCGCCTTGAAACTGAGGTAACCCTTTTTCTATGATGCAAATATCATCATGATAAAAAAAAAAACCTGGTTTGTGTTTAATTTGTTGTCACACACTCTTTGGTTTTGATCTATAGGGAATGTAAACAAGATTGTTTTAAGTATTGTTCGTACATTTTTTAAATTTTATATATGTAACTTTTTTATAATGTTCTGAAAAATAATAAAAAAGATAGATAATATAATGATGACAAGTGGCCAAAATAGTGTTAGAATTTTTTAGTTGGTTTCTCATTTACTGGTTTATAGAGTAGAATAACATGACAGTAATTATTTTCTACTACTTCTTTATGTACACTTAAGAAGACTTTTATCCACTTAAACCTAAAAATAAGCCTCCTTATTTTGGAAATTCATGGGACTCAAGGCTCGAGATAAAAAGTTACATCATGTAATTATAACATAACTAATATCCCATTGGCCAGGCAAAAGGTGTTAAAATCACAAGTGTGCCACCACATATAGTTTTAAAGGCTGTCCTACACTATAGTTTGTGGACACGCACATGTCTATAGCAGGTGGGACAGGTCGGGCAGGGTAACGGGTCAAAACATCTAACATTAAATATCTCCCCACGTGAACCTTCATCTTCCGTACTAATATATTTTTCACATTTTTCTAAGATCCCAATCGTGTAATTTTTACAGGTGTTAAAGCTTAAAGAACAATTATCTGAGGCTGAAAAGGAAATACACAGGCTGGCGGAGCGGTTGGATGGAACATCAAGCACGAGCCCGAGTTCATCCTTTTCTATGGAGGCCATGGAGCCACCATTTTTTGACGGATTTGGGATGGAAGGTTTGGAGAATGTATTTTGTGTGCAGGATAACAGCTATATACATGGATTCGATTGGCTCAACATCTAATTGTTAGGGAAGATGTAATTAAATAATTTTAGTATGAATTAATCTAGGATTGTAGATAGTAACTATCTAATGTACATCTTTAATTATCTGCGGTTTCTAGTTAATGTTCACTGTGTTTTATTGACTAGCAAATGTTGTGTCATGACTAGTAGTTTGTCATAAACGTTCTCTTCTGGCAGAGTTCTAGTGGGCTCCATGTGAGAGAGTAATTTATTTATTTGTTAAAGAATCGAACAAAAATTGTAACCATGCTGAAAAAGCTGAGGGCAATGTGGTCATTTGATTGTTAGAAGATGCATGCAAATCCATGCATATTGAATGGTCATTTTGTACGTGTATGACCACAAGATGTTCCAATATGGTTCACAATTGTACCCCAATGGAATGGAATGGAAAGTGTACCAAACTAATGAGAGCCCTACAAAAGACTATCTACTGTCAACAAATAGAATTATTGTATGAAAACAGTTTAGACTATCCCCACTGGGAGGGTCCGAGTCCGAGGGCGCCCCTGCCCTTCCACATCCGCATGTCACGCATTGACATGTGCGAACCATTTTTCTTCTTCTCCCTCCTTTTAACGAGCATCACTTTCTATTTCATCACACCCTCTCTCTCCTTCCCTCTCACAACTTTAATCCTTGTATGCAGGCATCACACCCAAGGGCTCTTCTCATCAATGTAGCTCCTTGAAACAGTCGCGGATCCAAGAATTTTTTAAAGGTTCCTTGTAGTAAATTTTCACTAATTCTCACCAATCTTTTCCAAATCATACAAGGTTTCCACTAATTTTTTTTCAAACCGAGGGGGTTCCTGGGAACCCCCAAAACCCCTTGAATCCGCCCCTGCTTTGGAAAGCCGCTGCCAAGTAGAATACAAGCGGCCTGCAAGGGCCCACTGGAAATAGTATAGGTATCTTTTATGGATTAAAAATCTTAGGTAACGTAATTATCATGAATTTTCATGAAAAGAATGTGTCTAGCTTCTGTCTACAACTAGAAATAGTTTAAAGATTAGATTTTACATGTGTTTTCATCATTCGGTTAATCCACGTTATTTAAGATGCATAGTGTGAATGTAGGGAACTATTACTCCCAAAAAGTCAAAACAAAAAACCAGACATGGAAGTCCGTTTCTAAAATTAACAGTCATGTTCAACTGTTGAAGCTATGGATGTTCTTGTTTATGAATAATGTGAAGGGCTTTTCAGTTTCTATAACACAAAGACAATGACATGAAGATATGACAATTGGGGGCCCATGCCATTTAGATGGAACCCAACAACATAAACTGAAAATGGCAAATAACCTCCCACGAACGAAAATACAAAACCATTCATAATAAGCATATTAATAAAAGAAGCTTATGTTGATGCTTACCCGATTTGCTGACGAATAGGATTACCGAATTCGTTGAATGAAGCGAAACTTGCAGAGATCGTCCTCGCCGAATACACTTAGATTCCTCTTGAAATCATGATACACTTTCAGATCAAACTACAAACTATTTGTGGGTACACACAAATGTTTAATTAGATAAAATCAAAAGGTTTTACAAGAACCAACTTGATTTTTGTATGAGAAAAAAAACTTGTGCCATTCATACATCTGTTCGTATATCACGACAATCACCGTTGCATCTAATTCATTTTAATTTTGTCGACTAAATCCTTATTTGTGGCTCCGCATGACCCATCGGTTTATGGGTTTTCACCAAACAGGCCCAAAAGTTATAGCCTAATCCTAATCTATATCTATACTTTATTATAAAGCATGGGAGAGAGACATTTTAAAATACTCAAAAATTAAGAACTTTTTCCCTCTTAATTTATAAATGTACCCCTAAAAAATAATGGTAAATTGGTCTTTTAAACAATAGTTATATTTCACCCATGGCATTATAGCCTAGTGGTATCTTGGTGGTGGGATAAGGCTTATGACCATTAGGTCATGGGTTCGATTCCCACAAAGGGGGTTTTTCCCAGATTTATTAGGTTTCCTCTTGAATTGGTGTATAGGCATTATTGTCTAGTGGAGATGGATATGATCGGGTGGTTCTGCTGGTGGCACGATGATACTCCAGTGGTCCGTCAGTGATCCAAATTTGCCGTTCAAAAAAAAAAAAACAATAGTTATATTTCAGGCCCTCATATTATTACACTTAAATCCCTGAGTTTTAACACAATTACAGGTAATTAGTTACATTTTTTCCTTCCACAACAAACTTGTAATTTTTTCCCCTCAAGACTTCTCTTTTTCTGATTGCTAGTTGTTGATGCAACAAACACGGGACCAAGGATGGTAGCTAAGCTGGTTAGGCAAAAGGGCTGAAGGGTTCAGTTTTGCCTAACGCAGGTCGCGGGGTCCCTCCACGTTTGCAAAACGTGGAAGGAGGTTCACTAGTATGTTTTTGTTATTTGCTTTGAGGTTCTTTCTCCGAGGCCAGCTCGGATCCAGAAAAGAAAGCAAATGGAACGAATGTGAGATGAATCAGGTGAAGAGTTGTTTGGAAGTGACAAAGAACTCTTTGAATGACTAGAGATTAAGGAATCTCTGTGTTTTCGGAATGTCTTTGAAGTGTTCAGGAGCTGTCCTCTTATAGTGGAAGACTCTTCCTGAAATGGCATAAACTATACTAGCGAGACCTGTTTGCATATGGAGGGTTTCCCCTTTTGGGGTTGAAGGCTTTGGACCCCTGGTTAATAGAGTGTGCCTGTGCAGACCTGCTCTGACTTTGTGAGTTGGTGAGCATGGGTTGGTGAGACTAGTCCTTGGACATGACTGATTACTGTTTCTCGATTTCCTCATTTTACAGCTTTTCATCCGATGAACCTTTCAACCTTTTAAGCTCTTTGCATATTAATCATTTTGTTTATCCTTGGGCTACCCCCGTCGTCAGCCCCCCAAGTCAGAGGTTTTTGGGGTAGTATACTCAAAGACTTCTGACTTTTATGCACGTCTTTTAAAGGCTTCAAGGGTTCGTTGCTTGGAGGCTTGAAAGGTTTGAGGCAGTTACTTTTTTGAATTTGAAACGATTTGACAGTTGATTTGATTGACATGTGTCAGGCGGCGGTTTTGCAGGTACCATTTATTTACCTTTATTACCCTTACTTTATTATCATATTTATTTTGTGTTTGGAAAATTTCTTCACTTTACTCTCAATCATTCACAGTATCCTTCCTCAGGTTAGTTTCTCTCCTTCATTTTCGTTTTTGCTTTGTTCAATCATGGGTGCCCTTAAGGATTTAGCGAGGTCATTTTCTCGAATGACACAAGAGGAAGTAGACCTGTTTTGCCTTGAATATGGTATTGATAAAAAGTTTAATCCAACCGCCCCTTCTTGCGATGTTTCTATTGACAAACCGATTCCTGGTTCGATTGCTTTGTATTGTCGCCATTTTCAATGGTCCAATCTTCGTTACCCTTTTTCGTTTTTTGTTCTAAACTTGCTTGAGTATTACCGAGTGTCTTTTGGGCAAGTTCATCCAAAAGGAATGGCTAGGGTTTTGCACTTTGAAGTGCTCTGTCGTGCTCTTGGCTATGATCCCTCTCTGTTGCTTTTCCGGAGGTTTTTTCGCTTAGCCAAAAATGGCGATTGGTTTACTTTTGAAACGACAAAGGTTGATACTTGTCTCATTTCATCCATGGTTACAACCCTTGGATCCTGGAAGGATCAGTTTTTCTGGGTTTCTGATTCTATCATTCCTTTCAAAATGGTATGGAGGCGTCCGGATGCTGTTCTCAATGATCCGGAGCCTTCTGAGTCTGAATTGAACGATGCCTTTCTTTCAGCCATTCGGGGGTGCCCTTCGAGGGTTCGTCCCTTTCCCGAACATTTGTTAGTGCTTTTAGGGGTTAGTAATATTTGGGCAAAAGCCGATCGGGATCCGGTGTTAATGAGAAATGGCCTTGGTATGCATTTTCCCCTTTTATGCCTTTTTACTTTACTTTGTTTGTGACTTATTTTTCTTTATTTGTTTTTTGCCAGTTATGTCTGCTTTGGATTTTATCAAAAGTGACGACACGTCTGATGTTGTTTTTGAGGATGCCCCGACTGTTCCGGGTGAGAATGTTGTGGTGAGAACTTCCGAGCAAAGGTTTGAGGGCACGGGTTATGCTAATGTTGCCAATGTTAAGGGTTTTACCAAGTCTACTGCCCCTAAGTCTTCAAGTCGCCGATCTTCTCGTCGTTTGCTGAAAGCTGGGCCTCAATCCACTTCCACTGAGCCAGTGGATTTGACTGATGATATTGAGGTTTCGGAGGATCAGGTTGAAGCGGGTGTTGAACAAGATAAGGAGTTGGTTGTTCATGGCAAGAAGGTTCGAGGTAAGAAGGTTATTCCTGTTCAAGAATCTTCAAGCAGGGACGCTGGAGGGTTGGACCCTGAAGGTGTTTATGTGCCTGCTTGGCAAGTGAAGAATGATGATACTTTCAAGGATGCGGCCGTTTGTGAGGATGCTCTTAGTCATCTTGCTCCTCCCTCTGTTCGTGAAACCATTGCTGAGATGGACGATGACTTTATGTTATCTCGCATGGTTTTGACCACTTGTAACCTTGCTGCCATGCTTCCCCAAGGGATTACTCGCTTTCGCCAAAGGATGCGGGAGTATGAGGATTTTTCTAAAAAGAAGGACAAGATGAAATCCTCCCTAGCATCAATGAAGAAGGAAGTGGCTGGGTTTGCAGAGAAGGAGGCAGCGTGGAAGAAGGAGATTGATGGTTTGAAGAAGATGCATGATATTGAGATGGGTGACCTGAGGAAGAGCTTTGAAGCAAATTTGTTGAAGTTGAAGGCTGATCGAGAGGCCTTGTCCGTCCAGCAGCAGGCTTTTCGTGAAGAAAAGGAAGGCTTGAAAGCTTCAGTTGGTCAGGTGACTGCGGACAATCAATGGTTGATCGAGCATGGTTTCCAGCAGGTGGTTACTTACCTTTTGCATTCCAAGGAATTTAACTCTGCCCTTGGTGATGTTTACACAAAGCTGCTGAACCTGGGGAAGCATCAAGGCCTTACTGCTGGCTATAAACTTCATGAATCTGGACAACCTTTGGAGAAGTCCCCCATGTTTCGCCCCGAGGCTTCTGATATCTTCAAGGCTTCTGTTGAGCAGATGGAGAGGCTAACCTACCCTTACATTCATGAGGTATCCTCCTGCTTTGGTAAGCCTTTGTCTGTTTTACAGGGATTGAAGCCTGAGGGTTTGAATGAGAAAGTTTGTGCCGAGGTTTTGGATTCCTTGTCAAGGAAGAGTTCATACTCTGGGGATAGTGATGATACCCTCTCGAGTTTGCCTGAGGCTTCGAAGGATGCCGGTTTAGAGACCTCTGCGGTTGGTGGTGAAGAAGGGGCTAAGATGAAGAAGACTAAGAAAGCCAAGAAGTCTAAAGTTGAAGGTTCTAAGCCTTCTATTAACTGATATTTATTCGTAGCTTTCTTAGCAAACACTTTTATGTCTGTAATGGTTTAAACAATGTTAGGTTTTTGGGAACCCTTAAGGTTCCTGTGGTTGGTTGGGCCTGTATGGCCATTTGAACACTGGTTTTACTTGCAAGTCACTAGGGCTTGCTTTGACTATTTTCTGAAGGTCTTTTATGGCCTTCCTAACTATGACATGATGGTTGTTGTTTGTGTTATCTTTGTTTGCTCTAGTTGCTTGGTTTGTCTTGTGAGGTTTCAACCCTTCAGGCTTTTTGTGTAGTTGTTAGTGGGTTGAAGCCTTTAACCTTTCAAGCTTGTTTTCTGTTGGCTTGAAATTTGGGTACCTTTTGGTTTGGTTTGCATGGTTAGTTGATAAGTTCGTTTAACTTTTGTCCCTTGTTTTTATTTTCTTGCCTTGCCTTTGTTTACTTTGTCTTTATGTTTTTTACACTTTAAAGGGTTCAGTGCTGCAGTCACTTTGCCTTAGTGTTTATCATCAAGACGTAGTATCTATCCTTTTCTTTATTTCGTTGTAATTTGTTTGATTTCGTAAGTCTATTTATTGAGTACTCTTTTTAGACTTAAGGAACGATTGGTGTAGGCTGTTCGAACCTGTCTATGAGACATTGTTGTTTTTCTTTGATGAGTCTCATGGAGTTGTGTTGATCTAGGAACTCACCCCTTATATAGGTCCATTCAACCCTTGAACCTATTGAGCGATATGGCCTGGGAGCTCATCCCCTTACATGGCCCTTGCCATGGAGTTTTTGCTAGGTTCTCAACCTGATATTAGGATAGAAAGACAAGTTTGATAAAGTAACTTCATTCATTCAAGCAACATCTGCTTTTACAAAAGGTTTTTGTTTTGCTACAAACCAAACTTTCTAAACATAGAATTTTCTCAAGGTTTTTCCGTTCCAGTGCCTTGGGAGCCTTTTGCCTTCCAGATCTCCCAGCTTGTAGGACCCTCCTTTGTGTGCTTCGAGGATGGTGTATGGACCTTCCCATTTCGGGCCTAGTTTCCCTTGATTTTCTTTTTTGCTTGCTTCGTTGTTTCTGAGGACTAGATCCCCTGGCCTGAATCGTTCGTTCTTGACCGTCTTGTTGTAATAGCTTTCCATCCTTTGCTTGTATTTGGCTTCTTGTATTGCTGCTTGATCCCGGGCCTCCTCTAGGAGTTGTAAGTTCAACATGGTCTCTTGTGTGTTTACCTCGGGATCCATGTTGACAATTCGTTGGGTTACAACTCCTATTTCAGCGGGGATTACGGCTTCGGATCCGAATACCAAGCTGTAAGGTGTCTTTCTGTGACTTGCTTTTTCTGTTGTTCTGATTGCCCATAGAACGCTAGGCAATTCTTCCAGCCAATTACTTTCATATCTCCCCAATCTTGTTTTGATGCCTTCCACTATGCTTCTGTTGGTCCTTTCAACCTGACCGTTTGACTGCAGGTAAGCTACTGAGCTGAAGATTTGGTTGATCCTGTACTCCTTGCACCAAAGGCTGAAGGGTTTCTCAGCGAATTGTTTCCCATTATCGGTGACAATCACCCCTGGCAGCCCATAGCGGCATATGATATTCTCCCATACAAAGTCTATGATTTGCTTTCCTGTGATTTTGGCAAGGGGTTTGACCTCTGGCCATTTGCTGAAGTAGTCAATTGCTACCAACAGGAATTTTACTCCCCCTTTGCTTGGAGGGAATGGTCCAACAATGTCCATTCCCCACTTATGGAATGGCCATGCTGAGGTTATGGGGACCAAGTCATGCTTGGGACTTTTTGGTATTGGGGAGTGGATTTGACAGGCATCACATTTCTTCAATTGCTCGACGGTGTCACGATGCATTGAAGGCCAGAAATATCCCAAGTTCATGAGTTTTGCAACCACCGACCTAGCTCCAAAATGAGCTCCGCATATCCCTTCATGCACTTCCTTAACCAAATACTTGCTTTGTTCAGGGCCTACACACCTTAGCAATGGTGCAAGGTAACCTTTTTTATAGAGAGTTTCTCCTTGCAACACATATTGTCTTGCTTTGATCTTGACCCTTTCAGCTTCCGTTTGATCATTAGGCAGTTCATTGTTTTGAAGGAATTTTTTGATAGGAGTCATCCAATTTGGATCTTCCTCGGTGACCACATCTTGTACTTCCAATTCATCAATCGACCGGGCCTTCAACACTTCAACCAACACCTTTTTTGTGAGGTGGGCGAATGTGAGAGATGCCAATTTGCTCAAGGCATCGGCCTTTTTGTTTTGGGATCTCGGAATCTGTTTGATGTTGCATACCTGGAAGGTGTTCATTAACTCCTTAGATTTTTCTTTGTATTTTCTCATGTTTGGCTCCTTGGCGACATAGCTGTCATTAACTTGGCTTGATACTAGTAGTGAATCAGTGAACACTTCAAGCTTTTTGACTTTCATTTCTTTGGCTAGCCGGAGACCAGCGATCAGTGCTTCGTATTCAGCCTCGTTATTGGTGGTCTGAAAGTTGAAACGAAGAGCATATGTGAATTCTAGCCCCTCAGGGTTGATTAGGATTACACCAGCTCCTGACCCTTCAACGCTTGAAGCCCCATCGGTGAATAGTTTCCAGGCTTCAGGGTTGGAGGGTTCAGTGGTTGTGGTGTTTACTTCTTCAGTCTTTTGGCTTGGGACTTCGACCAGGAAGTCAGCCAGGACCTGAGCTTTGATTGCTTTTCGTGGGACATAGGTGATGTTATGTTCACCTAGTTCCACTGCCCATTTTGCCAATCTACCTGAGTTTTCAGGTTTTTCAAGCACATTCTTGACAGGTTGGTCAGTGACCACTTGTATAGGATGTGCTTGGAAGTATCTTCTAAGCCTTCTGGCTGTTTGGACCAAGGCTAGGGCGAGTTTTTCAAGGGGAGGATATTTGGTTTCAGCTAGTTTTAGAGTTTTGCTGAAAAAATAAACGGGTACCTGAGCCTTGTCTCTTTCAATAGTGAGAACTGCACTGATGGCTTCGTCGGCAACTGAAAGGTACACTGATATGAGCTCCCCAGTTTCTGGTGCTGCAATATCTGGTAGTGAAGCAAGGTGCTGCTTCATTTGATTGAAGGCTTCCTCAGCTTCATCGGTCCATTTGAAATCTCTTTTATCGGAGCAATTCTTGAGCGTCTTGTAGAATGGTAGAGACCTTTCGGCCAGTTTTGAGGTAAAACGCTTCAAGGCTGCAAGCTTCCCGTTCAAGCTTTCAACCTCCTTCTTGGTTCTTGGTGGTTTAGCTTCAAGGACAGCTTTTACCTTGTTAGGGTTGGCTTTGATACTTTGCTTTCCAACGATGTGGCCTAGGAATTTTCCTTCATCAAACCCAAACGAGCATTTTTCCGGGTTAAGCTTCATGTTAATCTTTCTAAGGTTTTTGAAGGTTTCTTGGATATCGTCAAGCATTTGGTATTCCGTTTTGCTTTTGATCACTAGGTCATCGACATATGCTTCCATGTTTCTACCGATTTGGCTTTCAAAGGCCTTGTCGACGAGTCGTTGATAGGTGGCACCCGCATTCTTGAGGCCAAAAGGCATCTTTTGGTAACAAAAAATGCCCTTGTCGGTGTGGAAGGCTGTCTTTTCTTCATCCTCCTTCTTCATGAGGATTTGGTGATAACCTTTGTATGCATCGAGAAAACACTTAAACGGATACCCTGTGAGAGAATCAACCTTGAGATCGATTTCCGGGAGAGGGTAGCAATCCTTGGGACAAGCCTTGTTAAGATCTTTGAAATCTATGCACATTCTCCAAGAGTTGTCGGGTTTTCTGACCATAACAGGATTTGCAATCCATGATAGGTACTTGACCTCTCGGAGGATGCCAGCTGATACAAGTTTTTCGACCTCCTGGCAAGCTGCCAGGCTCCTCTCGGGTGCCAAGCTTCTTTTCTTTTGAACCACCGGCTTTACATTGGGTGGTATCCTTAGCTCGTGTTCAGCAATGCTTCGAGGGATCCCAGTCATATCTTCGGGAGACCAGGCGAATACATCGCTGTGATGTTTCAGCAGCTTTTCAAGGTATGAAAGGGTCTCTTGAGAAAGGTTGGGGTTGACCCTTATTCGTTGCTTGGGGTATTTAGGGTTGATGACTAACCCTTGCTTGTCTTTCTCACCGCTCGAACTTTCCCCTTCAATTAGATAAGCTTCCTGAGAGGGCTGAAGGGTTGCAATTCCTCTTTCAGTGGGAAATTTGACAGTGCCATGGCCAACGGACACTGCCATGTAGAATGCACATTGTCCGGGCCTCCCTATGATTACGTCATAGTTGGAAGGGATGTTGATAACCACGAAGGTTAGTGATCGGGTTCTTTCCTTTGATCCCTCCTTAAGACAGACATCAAGGGTTATTTGCCCCAAAGGCTTCAGGGTTATATCAGCGATACCCTTTATGGAGGTCCCGGAGGGTTGAAGCCTTGAACGCTCCTCGTCGCTTAGTTGATTGAAAAACTTCTCGAACATGATTTCAGTGGCTGCTCCCGTGTCTATGTATGCTTTGCATGTTTGTAAGGTACCCACGATGGCTTCAACCACAAGGGGACCAGGGAGTGGGTCCTTCCTTGTTGGGGGGAAGCAGACACACTGAAGCTCCCAATCCTCCAACCGTCGCTTCTTGTAAGGGACCTTTTCGTCAGAATATACCATGTTTACTTCCTTCCCTTTGCCTTCAGCCATTTTGTCTCGAACCCCTTTTACCAAATGGGCGAGTTCTCCTGACTTAACAGCCTCTTCAATTCTCTTTTTCAATTGGAAGCAGTCATTGATGTGGTGTCCCTTTTCTTCATGGAATTCACAGAACTGAGAGGAGTTCTCATTTTTTCGACTCTTGGGAAGAGGTCTGGGAGGTCTAAAGTTTTGCTTGACTTCTTCCGTCGCCAGGATTTCTTGAGGGGTTTTGGTGAGGGGAGTGAAACTCATTCCTTTATCTCTGCTTGAAGGGTTTCGCCCTTCAACCCTTCGAGGGTCTGAACCCTTTGAGCGTCTGTCGTAAGAGTTAAAGTTTCCTCTCTTTCTGGCTGGGCTACTGCTTCGCCAGCCAGGACCCCTTTTCCTTTGTTCTTTGATATCCACAGCTTCCTCTCCCCGAATATGAGCCTCGGCTCTTTCGAGGGCTTCTTCCAAGGTTTTGGGCAGAGATTTATTAAAATCTCGTGTGAGATACTTGGAGGTTATGGCGTTCATAAAACCGGCAACCCTCATTTTCTCATCAGCCCCCACATAGGTTAGCCCTTCTTTCTTGTATCGTTCAATGAATGCCCGTAGGCTTTCATCATCTCGTTGTTTTATCTGAAAGATCACTGTTGCGTCTTTAACGTACCTCCTTTGTTGGGAGAAGTTTGCCAGAAAGCCTCTGCTGAGATCGTCGAAGCTTCGAATGCTTTGAGCAGGTAGGTCGTTGAACCAGATTCTAGCGGACCCAACAAGAGTCTGCATGAACATTAGGCAGCATTCAGCGTTCGTCCATTTTTCTATTCGAGCAGCTCCAGTGAAGATCTGAAGATGATCTTCGGGATCTTCAGTCCCATCATACGTTCTGATGTGAGTTGGCATCTTAATTTTAGACTGAAAATCATAATCAGCTATCTGTCTAGAAAAGCATGAAAGGTTACTCGGCTTGTAAGGTTTAGCCAGGTCTTCTTCATGTCTTGTACCTACGTTGTTGTTATTGCCATGGTTTCCCTGGGTGGCAAGCACTTGATTGATGAAGTGTTGCCAGGGGAAGTTGGCCATCATCTGAGACATCATGTTGGGTATGAAATTGAAACCTTGAAGGCTTCCCGGACCAACTGAGCAACTTACCCCAAGAGGGGTGCTGGCAACGGCACTTCGTGCTAAAGGGAGCACGGATAGGGCTTGCTCCCATGTGGTAGTTAGAGAAGTGGGACAACTGGTCACCGGGGATTGTAGGAGTTGGTCGAGTGTTAACTCGTGTCCCAGAGGAGTACCACTAACAGTTGGTTGGGAAGAGAGAATAGGATGAACAGTGGGGTTTGTCACAGTGGACAGATAAGGGTGAAGGTTTGAAGGGTTGCTGGGACCGGCTTCACTTCTTGTAACGAAGGGTGGTAGAGGTGGCCCAGGAGACAACGTTGGCTCAGGTTCGTCGTAATCTAGACGAATCCTTACACCTTTTTCCCTTTCTCTGTTCACATGTTGGTTAAGAAGTGATCTTAGCTCAAGGAAGTTATTAGCGACCCCCTCGGGGGTAAGTTCAACACGTGCCGGAGTGTCTGACACACCAACGTTGGGAGACGGAGCTCCAGATCTGGATGGGGTTGGTGTGTTAAAGGTAAGAAACTCGGGTGTACTCCCCGGAGTTGAAAAAGGCGTTGTTATTGTTATGTGAGCTTGACCACTTCCCGGGGTAGAGGTGTTAGGGATCTGGTTTACCTCTCCCGGAGATCCACTTTCTGACATGGTGGTTTTGAATGAAAGGAGCTACACGTACTAGGTCTCTTTTGAGGAGAAACAGCGGCGTAGCCCCACGGTGGGCGCCAACTTGTTGATGCAACAAACACGGGACCAAGGATGGTAGCTAAGCTGGTTAGGCAAAAGGGCTGAAGGGTTCAGTTTTGCCTAACGCAGGTCGCGGGGTCCCTCCACGTTTGCAAAACGTGGAAGGAGGTTCACTAGTATGTTTTTGTTATTTGCTTTGAGGTTCTTTCTCCGAGGCCAGCTCGGATCCAGAAAAGAAAGCAAATGGAACGAATGTGAGATGAATCAGGTGAAGAGTTGTTTGGAAGTGACAAAGAACTCTTTGAATGACTAGAGATTAAGGAATCTCTGTGTTTTCGGAATGTCTTTGAAGTGTTCAGGAGCTGTCCTCTTATAGTGGAAGACTCTTCCTGAAATGGCATAAACTATACTAGCGAGACCTGTTTGCATATGGAGGGTTTCCCCTTTTGGGGTTGAAGGCTTTGGACCCCTGGTTAATAGAGTGTGCCTGTGCAGACCTGCTCTGACTTTGTGAGTTGGTGAGCATGGGTTGGTGAGACTAGTCCTTGGACATGACTGATTACTGTTTCTCGATTTCCTCATTTTACAGCTTTTCATCCGATGAACCTTTCAACCTTTTAAGCTCTTTGCATATTAATCATTTTGTTTATCCTTGGGCTACCCCCGTCGTCACTAGTAATTTGGGGCTGGACTTGGTTTAAGAATGGTTTGAAATGCTTTGAGTTCTGATGAAGAAAAGTGGTGCACGCCATTCCTCTTTGATGGTGTCTGGGAACTAGGTTAAAAGAAGATTTGCAAGTTTGGAGATGAAATTAAGCGTGGTCGTTAGGTAAAGGCATGACCATGCTTATGTCTTAGACATGACCATGCCTATGTGTGGACATGGCCATGCTTCTCATTCTCATAAAAAAAATCTTTGATAATTCTTATACTTCTATCTCCCAACCCTAGAATTTCACAAATAACACAATTAAGTACTAATTCATATGAAAGTCATCATACACGTACCTAAAATGAGGGAAAATTTGTGCAATAAAGATGTGTAATTTAAAGCACATCACACCTTGTAATTTCTAATATTTTACATTTTCCCCCTTATTGAAGTCTATCAATTATGTTTTATAATATTTGGTTTTTTCCTTACTTGTTTCATTAAACTTAGTTACTCCGTAGTGTGCTGCATATCACATCAGAGCCTTCTATGGCGCCCCATAGCGCCCGGTAACACCGGTACAGTGAACGCTATTGGTATTAAAAATGAATCCTTCACGAAAATTATAATGCTGCAAAATGTTCCATTTTCAAAAAAATTTGACCACGGTCACTTTATTAAAAAAATTAATTCTTTAAACTTCTATAAAATACACCTTTACACCTCATTTTTTTAAAACCTATACTCTCTACCACCATCTACTCTATTTTATACTACCACAATCCACTCTCTTTATTTTATAAAAAAATTATACCATGTATCATGTATCCCTACAACCGCGGTTTTGTTCCTCCGCGTTCAAGTACGGACACGAACCAAACGACCAATCCTAGCCAACCCGTTTCTCCGGTTCCCACTCGACCCACCCTCTACGGATCCGGTTTTGTTGAGTACAATCAAAATCAAACCGGCTTCATGAACCTATTGAACCAACCCCTCTCATGGGACCCAAATCTATACGGTTGGAACCCGAATCACAACATGGGAGGAATCGGGTCGTCTCAAGCCTTCGGCTCGTCACTACGTGAGCCCGACTTTGTTCCGGATACACAAACGGAGCAGCAATCGGTAGAAGAGGAGGCGCAAAAAAACAAAACCACACACAACCATAAAAAGAAAATTGAGGCCGAAACGAAAAAAATGTGCAACCACGGGATGATAAAGAGGAGTATGTATTAACTTGAGCTTGGCTCGACGTGTCGAAGGACCCCGAAATTGGTAATATTTTTTAAACTTTTTTAAGGCTTTTGTATTAATGGGCCAACGTCCCTACCACGGTAGGACCTACTTCGGATCGGTCGGCAAATAAAAGGCCGTCAAAGAGATCGAAAACCACCGGGTCGGTTGAACCCGAAACGCCAACGTTTGACGCTCGAAACATGGACGTAAACGATGTTAATCCGTTATTCACCTGGGGGAGGAGCGGATGAGCCGGCAGAAGAGCTAGCACGATCAATCAGTAGAAGAAGCAGTGCAAGATCGAGGAGGCCGGAGTCATCGTCAGTGGGATCCGACTTGACTAATGCGACCTAGGGGCTCAACATATGCATGAGAACCGGGAAGTGGTCAAGATTATGCGGGATAGACAATGGGAAAAAGACTTTGAATTCTACTCAAAACCGCACGAACACCTAACCGGAAAAACGTTGCAAATGACGATAAAATAGAAGGAGCGAATCGATTATATTGACTACACATGGTATTATTTATTAATTTTATATTGATAAATTATATCTTAAAGTTAATTATAATAGTGGGATCCATATTACTAATACTCTTAAAACACAAAGTCGGTGGAAACCTCACCGGCTTTGCGTCCCTCTCCCCCATACTTTCATGATGTTGCAATTTTAGCCCCTTGACTTTGGTACCTTCAAAGTTTCCTAAAATGGCAAATTTAGTCCTTAAACTACTACTCAATTTTACAAATAGTTTGCTTTTGACACCCCAACTTTGTGGTAGTTTCCTTTTCAGCCCCAACTTTATTATAGTTTCCTTCTTACCCGAAAACTTTATCAAATTTTATCTTTACCCTTTCTTAGCCCTTAAGTTTAGGAAATGCAATTTTTAACCACTTAACTTTTTATCAACTTTGCAAACGCCACTTAAACTCACTCGAGAGTGTTTGGCTTGACGATATAAATTCGAGTTAGTCAGGTCGCATATAATACGTTATGATTGTATGATATAAATTCGATTTACGTTACGTTTTGATCCAATCGCAATGCACCTATAGGATACATTGAGTTCAATCGGATACGTCAAAACGTGTGTTTTCATGTGGTTCACAAATCACATAACGCTTGGACTAATCCATTCAATATTTGCGAAGTACCCGTGCCGCAACGCGCTCGCGGGTCTTATTAATAGTTTGTATTAAAAAAATAAACAAATAAATCCATTACCCATCCTCAACCCTGGGTTATCTTCCTCGTTTACATGTTCCGACGACCATCCTTCTCCGATGAAACATTTTATTTTCAGTTCTTTATCACCTTCAAGGCTCTCTTAAAAAAAACTGATAATTAATATGCAAAAGAGCAGTTTGCAACAACTCCATCGTTCAAACTTCATCAGTTTACACTACCCCCAACACCCTACCAAAGTGACTGGCGCCGGTGTTGCTAGTCGGGTAGGGGAAGCCCAATGTAATTTCACTTGTGGCATGAGCCCCCTAACAGAGTTCATCACTGAAAACATTGAGAACATTCGAGATTATGCAGGATTATACACGAAA
Organism: Helianthus annuus; assembly: GCF_002127325.2. Taxonomy (NCBI): domain Eukaryota; kingdom Viridiplantae; phylum Streptophyta; class Magnoliopsida; order Asterales; family Asteraceae; genus Helianthus; species Helianthus annuus. The sequence continues at coordinate 75,764,605 of NC_035447.2, read as the reverse complement.
GATCCTTTTTTGGCTCTCTCTTTAGCCCTATGTCTCTTATCGCTAGGAGGTCTTCCTCCACTAGCAGGTTTTTTCGGAAAACTCTATTTATTCTGGTGTGGATGGCAGGCAGGCCTATATTTATTGGTTTTAATAGGACTCCTTACAAGCGTTGTTTCAATTCATTCGTTTATTAATATATAGGTAAATAATTATATTTGTTAATGATGAGGATACGTCCTTGGTCGGACCGAATCATCGTTAAGCAAAGAACCGAGCCATAATACATCAAGGTCGGATCGTACCTTGCACCACAAACGGAACGGACAAATGCACTGGTACGCCATAACTAACTAGGGCCCCACGGACATAACCGTCATGACAGTGACTGGTCCGACCCTAACTAACTCGCCACGTCAGCATACCCAAAGACTATAAATACCATACTTGGACTTCCAAAACGGGTAACCGCCACTTTCTCTCTCTACACTCTCCTCTCTCTCTCCCTGACCTACTTCCTCCTCACAAATACTTATTCTCACGCCCGAGCTTGGTCACAGAGAGGCCCCCCTCCCTGTGACGAGGCTAACGGTGTGTTTGTTTCCTTGTGATCTTGCAGGTTCTTGCTAGGTCGTCTGGAGCTATAACTCTAACCAGGTCGGACTGACTGGTTTTTGAGTCTTCAGTGGCGCCATCCCCTCGAATTCACTCAATTCGCTTTTTGTTAACTCTGTTTGTTCCAAGACATGGAATCCACAACAGCTGCTCCAACAAACACTTTCCCGTCGTTCAACGACATATGGGAAGGAAATGTTGCTCCCACAACTGCCTCAACAGCAGTTGCCGCCGCAGTGGCTTCTATGGGAACAGCATCAGCACCTCCAGCTGCAAGTTCTGTAATCGCGAGCTCTGTCACCACGCTCTCGGTTACTGCTCCAGTTGCTACACCACTACCTACCTTTGACAATGCTTTCCTATTGCGGAACGCTGACTTGTTACGACAGTTACAACAGCAGCAGCAGCGAGAAGAAATGTTGCAGAGTCTCCGCACGAACTTGTTCAGCAATGTCTATCCAGGGAATAATCTCGTCTCTGTCGACGCTCTCACCTCTGGATCTATGGTAAGTTCTACAATCTCTACTCCCATAACATGTGTTGCACAATTCTCCTCGTTTACGAACGCTCTGATGAATAACGGTCTTAACGACCTGTTTCGCCAGGGATCTATGGGCTTAAACCCTCAGGATCAGGAGTTGATCATGCCATATCATCCCACGTCTATGACTTCTCAGTCAATGTTCACGATACGGATTGTTAATGCCCCACTCCCGGCTAAGTTGAAAATGCCCCCCACATTGAAATTTTATGATGGTGCGTCCGATCCGGACGACCACATGTTCGCATTTGCCGGAGCAGCTGAGGTCGAACAATGGCCCATGCCGGCCTGGTGTCACATGTTTGCTCAGACTCTCACCGGATCAGCCAGAGTATGGTTCGATGGGCTGCCAGAAGGGTCGTGTCACACCCCGAATTTCCACGTGTCACCGGTGGGCCCGGTGGGGGTATGGTGACGTAGTTGGCATCATCATAGACAAACAACACAATATAATAATGCACAGCGGAAGCAGGGATAGATTCATTTCAACTTTAAATAAAATGTAATATTAAATATCACGAGTAGTTGAAACGGATCCACAGGTGGATCAAATAAAATAAGAAAATTGTTCAACAGTTTTATTGTCGTCCAAGCTTGCGAGACTTATTGTGGACGCTCTAGAAGACAGCCAGCCTAGTACGTGCAGTACCTGCACTTAACCTTTTGGGAAAATACGTCAGTTTACACTGGTAAATACAAATTAACTGACTCATTTTGAAAATGATTGAAAATTGATTTAAATGCACATGGCATAAAATATTTTTTATAACTTGGGATAATTATGCAATATAATCTTGTGAACGAATTACATGTTACTTGTGCGTTCAGTAGCCCGGATCTTGTCCGGGTTAAAGATCAATAGACACACCAAATTAAAGAGTTATACACTGACAGGTGTACGCCTACACCTCGTGCTCTGGTCGTGGCCATCCCGTAAGATGATGCCAAGGATATCCGGGACATGGTCATTAACCCCCCAAAGGCTTAAAGTAAAACAAGACTGTTTAAACGAGCCGATCAAATTATTCAATTGAACACCCAAGGGTGCAAGATTTGTACGCTCGATCAAGCGGTATTCTATATACCGTAACCCAAGCCCGTATAGGGAAAATAAGTTAAAAGTATTTACCTTAGTAAGTATGAATCACAATTGGCAAGTGAGGGTAGCTTTTACTGGACCTCCTATTCTGGAACAAAGGTTTATAATAACCTATTAGATTCCTAACAGGTCTTTTATTTAAGCCTAAGCTTGACCGGTTAGTTTTAAGGACGATACGGTTCAAGCGCACGATTAAGCGAAGACCGGATAGAATGTGATTTAGACCCGACAAGTTTGAATACTTGTATACTATGGGTATACTAAATACATTCTGGATTTTGAGACAAAAATGATAACGTTTGACCCGTTTCGGTCAATTTATGCAAACTAGTTACATAAACCAAACCGAACGCTAAAAGAGCGTTACGGGTAACCAAAAGAGTCATATGCAAGTTCCCTGAGATAATATGCTTTAAATATGTTATAATATCAGCAAGTTATGTTCTATTATGCCCCGAATGAATTTAAACTCAATTTACGCCCCATAAGGGCATTTTGGTCATTTAAAAGATTATAAAAGAGTTAAATTGGAAATCTGAGTTACATGTCTGATTTATACAGTAAATATACTTAATTTGACATATTATAACAATAGAGTATGACCCATATACAAAACTTATCATTTAAAATCAAACTATGCACCGTAGGGGTATTTTAGTAATTTCACAAGGGCTAAAAATGTCAAAACTGGAAACCTGAGTTCAAAAACTTATACTTACTGTTATTAGATAAAAATATGCTAAGAACACCAGTAGGTATTATCCTTATATGTTTAATATGGGTATAGCGCATACTATGCGCTAAAAATGCTTAGAAAGGCGATTTAGAGTCGTTTCCGGGTTTTTAAAAGAAAGCTGGGATTTTTATATTTCTAGAATGCCCAAAATAATTTATTTAACAAATAAAATCAGTAGAAAAAGGTTTGGGTCAAAAGGATTTATAAAACTCATTTTATGGCTTAAACGGTCAAAACCGGTATTAACCGAATCAAACTTAGAGACCTATGATACGATCAGCCAATAATTAAATAAAATCTTCAAAAATCCCAAAATATTATATAACATCAGTTGGTAAAAAGTTTGGTATCAAAAAGTGGGCTTAAATAGGTTATACGCTAATTACGCCGTTTATTTAACATAAAGCTTTAGTTTTACGATATCGAGCATAACTCTAAATCTGGACCTCCAACTGATATCAAATTTTCGGTGCAAGTTTATAAATCAGTAATAAAGGTTTCTACTCTTTCACTTTTCCAAAAATCACGTTTTATAGCAAAAAGGGAAAAATAGTCAACTTTAAGCATAAATCGGAAACATGCATATGAATCGGTCAAGTATTGAATCAAGTCTTAAAATCTCAGAGAGTTGTACATAAATAAAAATGGTCCAAATTAAGCTCAAATGCAGATCTCAAACATGCATGCACGGATCCGAATCGAGAGTCAAAGAAAAAGTCATTTTATGAGACTTTCGGTTCCGATCCGAGTTTATACTAAAGATTGTCGAGTTGATCATGATAAAACATATTCTTACATTCATTATAAAGTTAGTTTTGATGATCAAACTGATTGCATGTCATCTACATTACCATTTATGCTAGATTTCTCAAAAACAAGTTCTGTTGACTTTTTAAGAACAACTTTGACTCGACAATAATCATGCTTAGAGTGGGAATCAGAAAATACCCTTTTGAGGGTTTGTTTCCCACATAAATACCAACTTGTTGGTACTTTCAATTTGAGAAATGACTGAGCCATTTTCGTTTAATCAAAAAGTCAAACTATAGTTACGACGGATTGACTTTCGGCTAATAATCTAAGCTAGAACGAATTAGAGAAGGTTATGAATGCTTACAAGAGTCCTAATGAAGCTTAGAGATCACTATGAAGCAGCCTTGTCGTCCAGAAAGCTCCTGAGTAGCTCTTGTGAATTTTTGAAAGTTGTGTGTGTTCTTGGTTACTACTCAAGACTCAAATTGTGAAGCTTTTGATCTGCTTTTAAGATGTTTCGGGTGTTGGGAGAGAGTCACAAGTGTCCTTACATGCATGGGAGCTGATTGGAGGGTTTGGGAGGTGCTGATAGCTGTAACCAACTCATAAAACTGACCCAAAAGCAAAAATTCACGAATTTCTGTTACTGGCAGTGGGACGCGGCCCACTTAAGGCTGCCCAGGCGGGCCGCCTGGGGTCTGCAGTCCCAAAATTTTGTTTAACATTTGCAGTTTGGTCCCTGCTCTTTGGTTACGAGGTTTTGGCCCTTTATTTTGACCCTTAGACCCTCAAACTTGATTTTTAGGAACCTTGGGACATTTACCAACATGGTAATGTCCTCGGTTAACTTTGCGCTCACCCGAAAAGTCATGAAATTCGACGTTGACGCTTTTAACCCCTCAAGTACGGTTTTGGCCATAACTTTCTCATACGATAACGAAACTTCATGAAATTTTTACCACATATTCTAGTGAGTATATTTTATCATTACAAAGCTTCGGGGCTGCCAAAAGATCACTCAGAGGTATAAATTCAACATGTTGACACTTTCAGTCCCTATAGTTTGTAATTCCTCACTTTCGTGCATTTTCCGCTTCGTATGATCCATGATCTATCCGTTTAGGGTTATAAACACCATGTAGGATTATTATAGAGTCTATTTATCCATTGTTGACACTTTGGACCCTTACGTTCCATAGTTTTCACCGTTTGTCAACTTTAGTCCCTCTAAGGTATGTTTTCGCATATGCAAAGTCTATGACACGTGTCAATGCATCATTGGACGTAAATTTCCGAGGTGTTACATCCTCACCCCCTTAAAAGAAATCTCGACCTCGAGATTTACTGGAACAAATGAGGGTATTTTTCTTTCATCGTGGATTCTACTTCCCATGTGTATTCGGGACCTCTACGTGCATCCCATTTGACCTTAACGATAGGTATGTACTTTCTTCGGAGCTTCTTAACCTGTCGATCCTCAATTGACAATGGTTTTTCCACAAACTTCAAGATCTCATCTATGTGTATATCTGTATGCGGTATGACCAGTGATTCGTCAGCGAAACACTTCTTCAGATTACAGATGTGGAACACATTATGTATAGCGCTAAGTTCTTCCGGCAAGTTTAACTTATAAGCGACTGACCCGACACGTTCGACAATCTCGAAAGGTCCTATGTATCTCGGGCTTAGCTTGCCTTTCTTACCAAATCGCATCACCCCCTTCCAGGGCGATACTTTAAGCAACACTTTGTCACCCACTTCGAAGTGAAAATCTTTGCGCTTTGGATCCGCATAACTCTTCTGCCTATCCCTGGCAACTTTCAAACAATCGCGAATCTGAACGATCTTGTCCGTCGTCTCAAAAACGATTTCTGGTCCTGATAGTTGGACATCTCCAACTTCTGCCCAACAAATAGGCGATCTACACTTTCTACCATATAAGGCCTCAAAAGGCGCAGCCTTTATGCTGGAGTGGTAGCTATTGTTGTAGGAGAATTCAATTAGTGGTAGGTTCTTATCCCAACTACCACCCAAGTCGATCGCACATGCATGTAGCATGTCTTCCAAAGTTTGGATAGTACGCTCGCTTTGACCATCAGTCTGTGGATGATAAGCCGTACTAAAATTCAAACGAGTGCCCAACGATTGTTGGAAACTCTTCCAAAAATGAGACGTATATCTAGTATCTCTATCAGAGATAATAGACACAGGTATACCATGCAGCGCTACAATCTTATCAACATACAATTGAGCTAACATGTCAGAGCTATAAGTTTCCTTAATGGGAAGAAAATGTGCTGACTTGGTTAGCCTATCTACTATAACCCATATAGTATCGTTTCCCTTCCTTGTCTTTGGCAACTTGGTGATGAAATCCATTGTCACCATTTCCCATTTCCATGTGGGAATTTCAGGTTGTTGAAGCAAACCTGACGGCTTCTGATGCTCAGCTTTGACTTGCGCACAAGTCAAACATTTAGCTACATGCTCAGCTACGGACTTTTTCAAACCAATCCACCAGTAGTTTGCTTTTAGATCCTGGTACATCTTATCAGCTCCAGGATGAACGGAATATTTAGAGCTGTGGGCTTCCTGGAGGATAACATCCCGAAGTCCTCCATAAACTGGAACCCATATTCGTCCATTCAGTCTTAGCATTCCATCTTTGTCGTAGGATAACTGCTCCTCAGTTACTCCTAACTTCTCTTCAGGATAGTTAGCTTCCAACACAGCTTCCTTCTGTGCAGCTAACACCCTTTCGTTCAAATTATTCCTTATTTCAATGCGCTTGGCATTGATTCTGATCGGTTTCACTCTTTATTTTCTGCTTAAGGCGTCGGCAACTACATTTGCCTTGCCTGGATAGTATCTTATCTCACAGTCATAGTCATTTAAAGTTTCCATCCATCGCCTTTGCCGCATGTTCAATTCTTTCTGATTGAACAAATGTTGAAGGCTCTTGTGTTCCGAATAGATTATACACTTGGTTCCATACAAGTAGTGTCTCCAAAGTTTCAGTGCAAATACAACGGCACCCAGTTCCAAGTCGTGGGTGGTGTAGTTTTTCTCGTGCACCTTTAGTTGTCGTGAAGCGTAGGCAATGACCTTGCCTTTCTGCATGAGTACACAGCCCATGCCAGTATGTGACGCATCGCAATACACCACGAATTCTTCTATACCATCAGGCAATGTTAACACTGGAGCATTGCTCAACTTTTTCTTCAAAATGTCGAAGGATTCCTGCTGCTTAAGGCCCCAATCAAACTTAATCTTCTTACGAGTCAACGAAGTTAGGGGCGCAGCAATCCTTGAAAAATTTTCGATGAATCGCCTATAGTATCCTGCTAATCCTAGGAAACTGCGAATCTCGGTAGGAGTCTTTGGCTCCTGCCAATTCATAACTGCTTCTACCTTAGCGGGATCTACTTGGATACCACGCTCACTTACCACATGTCCAAGGAATTGGACTTCTCGAAGCCAAAATTCGCACTTCGAAAATTTGGCATAGAGTTTCTCATGATGTAGAAGTTTGAGAATACAACGAAGGTGTTTCTCGTGGTCAGCTTGGTTCTTTGAATAGATAAGGATGTCGTCAATAAAGACGATGACGAATTTATCCAGATAAGGCTTGCAGACGCGATTCATGAGATCCATGAATGCGGCTGGTGCATTAGTGAGCCCAAAAGGCATCACTAGGAACTCGTAATGTCCATAACGAGTCCTAAACGCTGTCTTGTGTACATCTTCATCCTTGACCTTCAACTGGTGATAGCCCGACCTCAAGTCGATCTTCGAAAAGTAGCTTGCCCCTTGCAACTGATCGAACAGATCGTCGATCCTGGGCAATGGATATCTATTCTTGATAGTGACTTTGTTAAGCTCACGGTAATCGATGCACAGACGCATCGATCCATCCTTCTTTTTGACAAACAAGATTGGCGCTCCCCAAGGAGACGAGCTAGGTCTAATAAAACCCTTAGCCAACAGATCATCTAACTGCGTCCTTAACTCCTTCATCTCCGTTGGTGCCAACCTATATGGTGCTCTCGCTACTGGCGCTGCACCCGGAATGATGTCAATTCAGAATTCCACTTGCCTATCCGGTGGTAAACCAGGTAGTTCTTCAGGGAATACTTCAGGGTATTCTGAGATGACAGGGATGTCTTCAATCCTTGGCTTTGGCTCATCAATAGTAACTTGTGCCATATAAATGACACAACCCTTCTGCAGGCATCTGGATGCCTTGAGCATGGACACTTGCTCCGGCAATCCATGCTGGGTATCTCCTTGGATAGTGAGTGACTCACCAGACGGAGTTTTAACTATCACTTGCTTTCTATTGCACACAATCTGGGCTTGGTTACGCGATAACCAATCCATGCCTATCACTATATCGAATCCGGCTAGCTTAAAGGGAAGCAAGGATAATGGGAAAGAATGATTCCTAATGGATATAACACATCCATCTAAAACAGTTGAGGCGGTTTCTATGGTTCCATCAGCTAATTCCACCTCATACTTCACACTTAAGGTTTTAACAGGTAGGTTTAACAACTTACAGAACTTATCATCTACAAATGACTTATCTGCTCCTGAATCAAATAGTACTCTAGCAAAAACATCATTTACAAGAAAAGTACCTGTAATGACGTTGTCATCTTGAACTGCTTCCTTAGCGTCCATCTTGAAGACTCTTGCATTGGTCTTCTTTCCATCATCGGCTTTCTTAGCGTTCTTTGGGCAATTAGGTCGGATGTGCCCTTTCTCATTGCAACCATAACAAGTTGCATCCTTTAGCTTCTTGCATTCCAAGGTTTTATGGTCTGTGGATTTGCAGATTCCACATTGTTTTGCGTGAGACTGGGATTTCGACTCAAATCGACACTTCCCAAAGTGGTTCTTCCTGCAAGTTTTGCATCTGGGCTTCTCTCCTGATTGTTGCCCATCTCTCTTAAATCCCGACCCTTTCCTGTGGTCATTATTCCCTCGGTGTCTTTTCTCCGATCTTCGTGAGGTGTCGTCCTCACGTTTCCTCTTATTCTCCTCCGAGTTCTTAAGAGCTCTCAACCTGACTACATCCTGGGTGAGAGAGAGAGATAGATCAGCTACTGATCTGAACGTTGTAGGCCTCGATGCCTTAACGCTTGCCTTAATCTCAGGCGCCAAACCCCCAATAAAACGGGCAATCCTTCTCGGCTCTGGGGTTACCAAATATGGAACCAATCGAGATAGAGTGTTGAAGGTGGTGAGATATGCCTGGCAGTCGAGGTTCTTCATTACCAGGGATACGAAGTCTGACTCGATCCTTTCCACTTCGTGCTGTGGGCAAAAGTTTTCTTTAATGAGGGCTACGAACTGATCCCATGACATACTGTAAAGTGTGGCCTTACCGGCAGCTTGCAAGAGGGATTTCCACCACGCCAGTGCGTCTCCCTTGAATGATTGGGATACGTACTTCACTACATCCCGATCAGCACACCCGCTGATATCAACAACTGTATCCATTTCATCTAACCAGGTCATGCAGTCGACCGCTCCTTTCTCCCCAGTAAAGTCCCGGGGTTTGCATGAAACGAAATATTTATACGTACAGGACTTGCTGTGCGTTTCATGCTTCTGCTTGATCTCCTTTTTCGGAACACTACTGTGGGTAGAGGAGTGATTATCCTCATCATTCTTCTTTGGCTCATCTTTCTTTGATATATCTTTCTTAGAAGGCGGTTTGCTATGAGCCTCCGAATGATTCTTGGATTTAGAATGTGGTACAGTTCGGGTCCCGCTTGATTCCCTAAATTGCCTATCAATGGCCTTGGAAACAACATTTTCTACCAGTGCTTGTAGCTCCGCACCAGTTACATGAATCTTAGTATTATCTGGGTTTTCCTCAGAATGACTGTTTGTTTCTTCCGACTTGGCCATGTAGCTTTAGGAGCTACATAAAAGTAAGGACAAGGTCTATTTAGAAACCTAACAGTATTATCGTTCTTTACGATTTATTAACCATGGTAATAAAAGCCATATTAGTTAATTTAATCAATTTCATTAGGACTTTTTATTAGCAACTTTATCCTAGAATGAAATATATATATTGGCACAATAGGCCTAGTCACTTGGACAAATTTCTAAATTTTGAATTTAGATTTTAATAGGATGAAAATTTGTATAATTAAACAAATAAATCCTTTGCTTGGCAGGGAGTCTATAAACCACGGCTGCCTTTTTGTTTTATATGACATTAGTTATAACCCGTAGGCATCAAGTCATAATCAGATATATATACAAATATAATCTTTGGATAATTTATTAAAAAGGGTGACATGTGTGATTTTTCGGATCACGCTAGCCAAGAATGTTAACATGTTTACAGATGTTAACAGAGAATCGAATCTTTTTAAACAGGTTTTACCATATTGGCCAGGCCTTTTAATAAGACATTCAAGCTAGGTTTTACCTTTTTAAGATTCTTATTAAAATGGTAAATCAAAATAATAATTGATATTTTTCATTTATTTGTATATTATGTTCATGCATATAGATAAAATGAAAAACTTAAATTAACCATCTTAAATAAAATAGACTAGTACAACTTTGCCCTAAACGGGACTTTTACTCAAATAACATGCCCACGCAGGGGCTAAACCAAATAACAAACAAACAAACCCACGCAGGGGTTAAACAGAAACAACATACCCACGCAGGGGTAGAACAAGAGAAATATGCCCTCGAGCAGAGTACAGAAGATAAATGTCCTCGCAGGGACATGAGTAAATAAGCTAACAAACAAAGGATTTAATAATCCTTCTTGCTTTTTCCCTTGATCAAGTCAACCATCTTCTTAAACATCCCGCGGTTATGTCGGCGATCTTCTCGTAATTCATGCCGCAATTCACGTCGCACATCATTTATCCCTTGAAGGATTTCTTGAACTTGCGGTGGCGACATCATCGGTGCCGGCGGTGGCATCTGATATTGCGGTGGTTGAGGAGGCTGCGGCTGTTGATATCCATGCGATGAGTATCCAAAAGTTGATTGTCCCGTAGCCCAGGGACCTCCAAAAGCACCCTCCTGATTGAGAGGGTTGTAGCCCGAAGCTATCCAGTAGGGATCCCCTGTATAGTCATAACCTGGGGGAAAAGTCGGCTCGAAGGGATTATATGCGGCCGCGCTAGCATAAGCGGGGATTGGGTTCCCAAAATCCTAGGGTGGTGGTGGCGCGATTGGCGCAGATGTTACTTCCGAGACGGGATGCGAAGATTCTCCCATCTCTGGCTCCTCATGAAGGGGCGAGTATCGGCTGCTACCCGAATGTGGAGGGGTGCCGATGCGTATCCCTCCTCGTGTGGACATCCGGGTGTTCCTTCCCCTTCGCCTCTGAGGCGAAGGAGGCAAAACCGGAGGTGGTGACGGCGGCGGAGTGACCACGTCACGCCAGAAACCCTCAGAAGGGTCCTGCTGCTGAGGCTGCTGCTGAAGCTGCTGCTGGGAGTGCAGGGGAGAGTTATGGTAGGACTGGTGCATGGGAGAGTTATGGTAACTAGGGGTAAAAACCCAGTCGTGCTGCTTGAATCTCTCCTCGAAACTGTCGGGACCATTGTAAGGTGATCCCAAAAACGGTGACCCATCAGAGATCTCGATGGGGTGGTTCGGTGTTCCGGACGGTGGCATGGAAGGATCGGTATCCTCATCGACATCCATCTCGTTGCCACCTGGAAAGTGGTCTTCAGGTCCAAGTGGGTTATGACCCACTGGTTCTCCCAAGTAATCATCAGGGTTGTACAGGCCCTGATAGACAGGTGCTGGGTAATCAAAAGGTGATTGATGGTTTTGGAGAGGTATGTAGGATTGATGGGAGTTGTGGGGCTTATTTTCAGAATGAGGCCCAAAGGAGTGGGGAATGGAAGGTGAGGTACTCAGTGAGGCTGAGTGCCTGGCAGGTTCAGCGAACGATCTCCAAAGGTTTCGGGCATCAGTGTTTTGGGGTCCTGAAGGGGTTCGCCTATGCGACGGTCCAGCTTCATGGTCATGTGAGGTCGCGAATGCTCCTCGTCCCCTTCCTCTTACACGTGGCGGCATTTTGAACCTGTCAAAAATCAAACAAGTGGCACAACAAAATATATATAAGACAAAGTTAGAGAAAAAAAAATAAAAGGAATTTGAACATTTCCTAAGTTCTTTGTCTAGACTCGAAAATCGAGGAATGTGCGATTGTGTAACTGAGATTAAACACAAAGGCTAGTGTTTAATTCACTCAGAGTTGGCTCTGATACCAACCTGTCACACCCCGAATTTCCACGTGTCACCGATGGGCCCGGTGGGGGTATGGTGACGTAGTTGGCATCATCATAGACAAACAACACAATATAATAATGCACAGCGGAAGCAGGGATAGATTCATTTCAACTTTAAATAAAATGTAATATTAAATATCACGAGTAGTTGAAACGGGTCCACAGGTGGATCAAATAAAATAAGAAAATTGTTCAACAGTTTTATTGTCGTCCAAGCTTGCGAGACTTATTGTGGACGCTCTAGAAGACAGCCAGCCTAGTACGTGCAGTACCTGCACTTAACCTTTTGGGAAAATACGTCAGTTTACACTGGTAAATACAAATTAACTGACTCATTTTGAAAATGATTGAAAATTGATTTAAATGCACATGGCATAAAATATTTTTTATAACTTGGGATAATTATGCAATATAATCTTGTGAACGAATTACATGTTACTTGTGCGTTCAGTAGCCCGGATCTTGTCCGGGTTAAAGATCAATAGACACACCACATTAAAGAGTTATACACTGACAGGTGTACGCCTACACCTCGTGCTCTGGTCGTGGCCATCCCGTAAGATGATGCCAAGGATATCCGGGACATGATCATTAACCCCCCAAAGGCTTATAGTAAAACAAGACTGTTTAAACGAGCCGATCAAATTATTCAATTGAACACCCAAGGGTGCAAGATTTGTACGCTCGATCAAGCGGTATTCTATATACCGTAACCCAAGCCCGTATAGGGAAAATAAGTTAAAAGTATTTACCTTAGTAAGTATGAATCACAATTGGCAAGTGAGGGTAGCTTTTACTGGGCCTCCTATTCTGGAACAAAGGTTTATAATAACCTATTAGATTCCTAACGGGTCTTTTATTTAAGCCTAAGCTTGACCGGTTAGTTTTAAGGACGATACGGTTCAAGCGCACGATTAAGCGAAGACCGGATAGAATGTGATTTAGACCCGACAAGTTTGAATACTTGTATACTATGGGTATACTAAATACATTCTGGATTTTGAGACAAAAATGATAACGTTTGACCCGTTTCGGTCAATTTATGCAAACTAGTTACATAAACCAAACCGAACGCTAAAAGAGCGTTACGGGTAACCAAAAGAGTCATATGCAAGTTCCCTGAGATAATATGCTTTAAATATGTTATAATATCAGCAAGTTATGTTCTATTATGCCCCGAATGAATTTAAACTCAATTTACACCCCATAAGGGCATTTTGGTCATTTAAAAGATTATAAAAGAGTTAAATTGGAAATCTGAGTTACAGGTCTGATTTATAAAGTAAATATACTTAATTTGACATATTATAACAGTAGAGTATGACCCATATACAAAACTTATCATTTAAAATCAAACTATGCACCGTAGGGGTATTTTAGTAATTTCACAAGGGCTAAAAATGTCAAAACTGGAAACCTGAGTTCAAAAACTTATACTTACTGTTATTAGATAAAAATATGCTAAGAACACTAGTAGGTATTATCCTTATATGTTTAATATGGGTATAGCGCATACTATGCGCTAAAAATGCTTAGAAAGGCGATTTAGAGCCGTTTCCGGGTTTTTAAAAGAAAGCTGGGATTTTTATATTTCTAGAATGCCCAAAATAATTTATTTAACAAATAAAATCAATAGAAAAAGGTTTGGGGTCAAAAGGATTTATAAAACTCATTTTATGGCTTAAACGGTCAAAACCGGTATTAACCGAATCAAACTTAGAGACCTATGATACGATCAGCCAATAATTAAATAAAATCTTCAAAAATCCCAAAATATTATATAACATCAGTTGGTAAAAAGTTTGGTATCAAAAAGTGGGCTTAAATAGGTTATACGCTAATTACGCCATTTATTTAATATAAAGCTTTAGTTTTACGATATCAAGCATAACTCTAAATCTGGACCTCCAACTGATATCAAATTTTCGGTGCAAGTTTATAAATCAGTAATAAAGGTTTCTACTCTTTCACTTTTCCAAAAATCACGTTTTATAGCAAAAAGGGCAAAATAGTCAACTTTAAGCATAAATCGGAAACATGCATATGAATCGGTCAAGTATTGAATCAAGTCTTAAAATCTCAGAGAGTTGTACATAAATAAAAATGGTCCAAATTAAGCTCAAATGCAGATCTCAAACATGCATGCACGGATCCGAATCGAGAGTCAAAGAAAAAGTCATTTTATGAGACTTTCGGTTCCGATCCGAGTTTATACTAAAGATTGTCGAGTTGATCATGATAAAACATATTCTTACATTCATTATAAAGTTATTTTTGATGATCAAACTGATTGCATGTCATCTACATTACCATTTATGCTAGATTTCTCAAAAACAAGTTCTGTTGACTTTTTAAGAACAACTTTGACTCGACAATAATCATGCTTAGAGTGGGAATCAGAAAATACCCTTTTGAGGGTTTGTTTCCCACATAAATACCAACTTGTAGGTACTTTCAATTTGAGAAATGACTGAGCCATTTTCGTTTAATCAAAAAGTCAAACTATAGTTACGACGGATTGACTTTCGGCTAATAATCTAAGCTAGAACGAATTAGAGAAGGTTATGAATGCTTACAAGAGTCCTAATGAAGCTTAGAGATCACTATGAAGCAGCCTTGTCGTCCAGAAAGCTCCTGAGTAGCTCTTGTGAATTTTTGAAAGTTGTGTGTGTTCTTGGTTACTACTCAAGACCCAAATTGTGAAGATTTTGATTTGCTTTTAAGATGTTTCAGGTGTTGGGAGAGAGTCACAAGTGTCCTTACATGCATGGGAGCTGATTGGAGGGTTTGGGAGGTGCTGATAGCTGTAACCAACTCATAAAACTGACCCAAAAGCAAAAATTCGCGAATTTCTGTTACTGGCAGTGGGACGCGGCCCGCTTAAGGCTGCCCAGGCGGGCCGCCTGGGGTCTGCAGTCCCAAAACTTTGTTTAACATTTGCAGTTTGGTCCCTGCTCTTTGGTTACGAGGTTTTGGCCCTTTATTTTGACCCTTAGACCCTCAAACTTGATTTTTAGGAACCTTGGGACATTTACCAACATGGTAATGTCCTCGGTTAACTTTGCGCTCACCCGAAAAGTCATGAAATTCGACGTTGACGCTTTTAACCCCTCAAGTACGGTTTTGGCCATAACTTTCTCATACGATAACGAAACTTCATGAAATTTTTACCACATATTCTAGTGAGTATATTTTATCATTACAAAGCTTCAGGGCTGCCAAAAGATCACTCAGAGGTATAAATTCAACATGTTGACACTTTCAGTCCCTATAGTTTGTAATTCCTCACTTTCGTGCATTTTCCGCTTCGTATGATCCGTGATCTATCCGTTTAGGGTTATAAACACCATGTAGGATTATTATAGAGTCTATTTATCCATTGTTGACACTTTGGACCCTTACGTTCCATAGTTTTCACCGTTTGTCAACTTTAGTCCCTCTAAGGTATGTTTTCGCATATGCAAAGTCTATGACACGTGTCAATGCATCATTGGACGTAAATTTCCGAGGTGTTACAGGTCGATTGATCACTTCGAAGATTTCCGGCGTATATTCTTGCAAAATTTTTGCCAGCAACGCCATTGCAAGAAAGACATTACTGAGGTTCATCACATAAAACGCCGCGACGGAGAATCCGTAGAAGATTTCATAGACCGATTCAATCGGGAGAGCATGAAGATAAGCGGAGCGGTCGATCAGCTCCGGCTCTCCGGATTTTGCCACGGGGTAAGGAACAATCAGTTGGTGGAAAAGCTCCATGAAGATCTCCCAAAAACCATGGAGATACTTATCGAGCGAGCTCGAGCCTTTGTTCGGGGGAAGAGTGCCTGTGGTCAGCCGAACGAAACAACCGCAAGAAATTCCAAAGCTCGAACCACGTCATGGAGACGGAACGCATCGCCACCAAAAGATAGAAACAACAATTAGAACAGGAGTCGTGGCCCGTACCAAAAGTCAGATCGAAGCAGTTTCCGAACTGGAAACGTACGTTTTAACACCTTCTCTGAATTGACAAAATCACCAAGTGAGATCCTTAGTACGGAAACCACCCGGTTTCCTACACCATCAAAGCAACGACCCACCTCGGATAAGCACTCCAAGAAGTACTGCGAGTATCACCGAGACAAGGGGCATTCAACTAACGAATGTTGGGCATTAAAGCAGGAGATCGAGAAGGCCGTACGATCCGGTAAACTCTCTCATCTCGTAAAAGAGGTAAAGGACGGGAAGAAGCCCGCAACAGCAAATGATAACCCGAACACCGAGGCCGGAATCAACATGATCCGGTCTACCGAGCCAAGAGGGGTGAAACGGTCGAGTCAGCATATGGCAGCTTGGATGCACCAGCCCACATATTTCCCTCCGATTGATCCGGAGGACGCTCGAGATGGACCAATCACAATATCGGCCATAGTCGCAGGACACTTGGTCCGGCGAATCTACATGGATGGAGGAAGTGCCTTTGAAATAATGTATTTACAGTGTTTCCAGCAGCTAAACCCCCAAATAAAGAAGAAGCTAATCGAAGTATCCACCCCTCTGATAAGTTTTTCGGGAGAGGTAGTTCGTCCGATAGGGCAGATTACCCTTCCGACCACATTCAAATATGGTGACAAGAGCAGAACCGTACAACTAACCTTTCTGGTTGTTCGAACCCACTCCTCACACAACATAATACTCGGGCGACCCGGATTACGAGCTCTCGGAGCAATCAGCTCTACGATACACGGTGCCATTAAATTTCCCACCGAAGCAGGTGTCGCCACTATACTTTCAGAGTCAAATTCATTCGTAGCCGAAGTAAGAAACGCAGCAGAAACAAGCTCCAAAAAGTCTGAAGTACCCACAGAACTCTGGGCAATCAACCCGGATTATCCCGAACAGCAGGTGGCTATCGGCGCCCGGCTCCCAAAACGAACAAAGAAACTCCTGTGGGAACTACTGAGTAATTCGATTGATGTTTTTGCGTGGAAGCACTCTGATATGCAAGGGGTTCCCCAATCCATGGCACAGCGCCACCTGAATGTAAAGGAGTCGATAAAGCCGATAGCACAAAGGAAAAGGCACATGGCACGGGATCAAGCTAAGGCAAATGCAAAGGACGTGAAGAGTCTCCTGGACGCCGGAATCATTCGAGAAGTCCGGTATCAAACATGGGTGTCGAATCCAGTTATGGTGCGAAAAAAGGATAACTCCTGGCGAATGTGCATCGACTTCACCGATCTAAATGATGCTTGCCCAAAGGATTGTTTTCCATTACCAGAAATTGACGAGAAGATTGATTCTGTTGCCACATTCAGGCTGAAATGCTTTCTAGATGCTTACAAGGGATATCACCAGATACAAATGGCAGTCGAAGACGAGGACAAGACAGCTTTTGTCACCAACGAGGGAGTTTATTGCTTCACTAAGATGCCGTTCGGATAGAAAAATGCCGGTGCTACATACCAGCGTTTAATGAGTAAAGCCTTCAAGGACCAGATCGAACGAAGCTTAGAAGTGTATGCTGATGATATAGTGATCAAAAGTCACGATGAAGCTACCATGTTGAAAGACATACTCGAAACCTTCACCCGGCTCTGAAGCATCAACATAAAGCTAAACCCCAAAAAGTGTACATTCGGGGTAGAAGAAGGAAAGTTCCTGGGAGTCATGGTCGGGTCAAGGGGCCTGCGAGCCAACCCCGACAAGATCGATGCTATTCTTACAATGAAAGCTCCAATGACGGTTAAAGAAATTCAGTCCTTAAATGGACGACTAGCCACCCTCCACCGTTTCCTGTCGAAAGCAGCAGACAGATCTCTCCCATTCATGGATGTGCTCAGAAAAAGCCTCAGGTCGGAGTTCAAATGGACCGAAGAAGCCGCGCGAGCCTTTGAAGAACTTAAAACTTATCTCGGCACTTTACCGACGCTCACCGTACCAGAAAAAGACGAAGTATTGACGGTCTATCTAGTTGCGTCGTACGGAGCAATCAGTGCAGTACTTATCGCTCACCGAACCGGGGCGTAAATCCCCATTTATTATGTGAGCCGAACATTGAAAGATTATGAAACAAGGTACTCAAGCCTGGAAAAACTAGCCCTGGCGCTGGTTCATGCTTCCAGAAGGCTTCGTCGGTATTTTCAGGCCCACCCAATTGAGGTACGAACGGATCAAAGAATCCAGCATGTACTCCGGCGACCGGAAGTTTCAGGTCGAATGGCAAAGTGGGCGATCGAGCTGGGTGCATTCAATATTACTTTCAGAACCAAGGGACCCTTGAAAGGGCAGGTGATAGCCGATTTCTTAGTAGAAATGCCGGAAGAAAAAGTAGTCGAAGAAGCCGAGAAAGCTCCAGACAAACCCTGGACCCTGTACACAGACGGAGCTTCGAGCTCCGAAGGGTCAGGGGTAGGCTTAATTCTCACCGATCCAGATGGTACGGATATGACGTACGCGCTCCGTTTAGCGTTCAAGAGCTCCAATAACGAAGCTGAATACGAGGCGCACTTAGCTGGCCTACGTCTAGCGCTAAAAGTCGGAGCAAGAAATGTCGTAGCCCATGTAGATTCGTTGCTCGTAGCAAACCAAGTAAACGGGGAATATGAAGCAAGAGAAGCCAACATGATCGAGTATCTCGAGCAAGTAAAGGAAGCTATGGCATCATTCGAGGCATATAAAATCGAACACGTTCCCCGAAGCAAAAACAAAAAGGCCGATGCATTGAGCAAGTTGGCATCGGTATCATTTAGTCACCTAGCCAAAGAGGTGAGGGTGGAAGTCTTAACCGCACCTTCCATTGCAGTTCCGCAGGTTATGCAAGTAGAAGCTCCGTCGCAAACATGGATGACACCCATAATCAACTACTTGGTGCACGACGTTCTACCGGTTGACAAAGCAGAGGCAAGAAAGATCCAAATCAACTCTCTTCAGTACCAGATGCAAGAATGAGGGTTATACCGAAAGACTTTTCTCGGGCCTCTGCTAAAATGTCTCGACCTGGAGCAAGCCAGTTATATCGTCAGGGAAATACATTATGGCATTTGCGGTATTCATGCCGGACCAAAGATGATCGTGACCAAGGTCAAAAATGCAGGGTATTACTAGCCTGGGATGCACGAGAGTGCAGTCAAGGAGCTCCAACAATGTGATGAGTGCCAAAGGCACGCACCAATAAGCCTTCGGGCTAAGAACGAAATGATTCCAGTAACCGCTGCATGGCCCTTTCAAAAGTGGGGCGTCGACATAGTCGGTCCTTTTCCACGATCGAGCGGAAGCGCCCAATACTTGCTAGTCGCAGTAGATTATTTTACCAAATGGGTGGAAGCTCGACCGTTTACAATCATCTCCGGCTACAATGTAACGAGATTCTTTTGGGAGCAAATCGTGTGCCGCTTCGGTCTTCCACTCTATATCGTAAGCGACAATGCAAAGCAATTCGCGGAGAACCCGTTCAAATGTTGGTGTGAAAACTTGAAGATCAATCAAGTCTTTTCTTCGGTTGCCCACCCCCAGGGGAACGGGCAAATTGAGCAGATAAATCGAAGAACTGTTGATGGGATAAAGAGAAGGCTTGGTTACGAAGGAAAAGGTTGGGCGGATGAATTACCAAACGTGTTGTCGGCTCACCGAACATTGCACAAGACCAGTAACGGAGAAACACCGTTCAGTCTTACTTACGGCACAGAGGCAGTAATCCCCGCAGAGATTGGATTACCGAACCAAAGGTGTAAAGCTTGGGAGGAAAATGAGCGCGAGCTCCGATCCAATCTTGATCTGCTCGAAGAGCGTCGGAATATCGCAGCAATCAAAGAAGCCCGATACAAAAAGAAGATCGAGAAATACTATAACGTCCGTGCCAAGCTTTACAAATTCAAGGTCGGGGACTATGTGCTCCGAAGCAATGATGCGAGCTGCGTTAAAGTCCCGGGCAAGCTAACCCCAAAATGGGAAGGACCGTACCGAGTCAAAGAAGCCAGTGAAAAAGGCTCGTACGTGTTGGAAAAAATAGATGGAACCCCAGTCCCCAGGACATGGAACGGGGTGCACCTAAAGAAATGCTTCATGTAAACAGCCGGGTACGGCTAAAAAAGATCGTTGTTTTCTTATGTTATTTTCAAATTCCATATGTAAGTCGGGAGGGTAATACCCCGAACAAATTTCTGATTTCCTTGTAACCGGGAGGGTTTTCCCCGGATCTATGGTTAAGTAATCAAATAAAGCGATCCGTACTTTTGTAAGTACTAGTGGGAATGCCCGCGCGTTGCGGCGGGTGTCCCGAGTGATATCAAATTCAGTTATGATGTCTATTACGAACCACACCTATTCTGAGTTTCTAACATTTTATTTCATTCAAAGAAAAACATTTGAGAGAGTAATGTTTGGTCAAAATAGTAATACTAATCGCAAAAACCATAAAAACTTGCATCTAGCACAACCAAAAGTGAAACATTGGCATAAAGACGATCAGTAGGTATCGCATCAAATTTAAACTTCATGACTGGAATGTGAGCATCTGGAATTGGTTGAAGTTCTGCAACTTCCTCCATTCCGGAAGAACGCCCAAGCTGAACTCTAAAGACAGCATGGGGCCGTTTAAGAAAACACAGTTTGGCCGGAGTGAGACAACAGAGCTCTCCAATTTGGGGAGTACGGTGGCTTAACACAAGAAATTCGCCGTTTAAAAAAATATATGATCAGATTAAGTCACTAACACCAACATAAAACTTGCAGTAATTAACCTAAAATGGCTCAGTGTAATCTAATAGACCATACCCATTAAGTTTCATAACAGTCAATTATCAGATATATCATCAACCATAACTCATTAACACCTTACATGATTTTTGTGTCATAAAATTTTTAGTGTAACATATTATATTCCATTAACACATACAAAAGCCTATTAAGGCCCATATCAGTATATTAATGGAACTATCTTCATACATAAGTCACTAACACATAACATAACTTGTTATAACCTAAATGACTTAGTGTACTAATATAGCTCAGTGACATAATAAAGCGCAAAGCGGATGATGGAGACAGCCCTTTGTAATGAAATGGGTCTTTGTCCGGGTGATTTTGAAGAAGTTTTTGTTTAGGAGGTGTTTGTTTTTTCTGAAAAGCTCTTCTTGTCCTATTATGTCTGTGCCGCGCCGGCATCCCCGTCCCATTGTCATCCCTCACAACCAGCAGCCCCTCCACCGCTCTCCTCTATCACAGCCGCACCCCTCCCCAATGCATGCAGGATCAGTCGTAAATCTTCAACTTGCAAATACGTATAAATTAAATGGTATTAAGACATTGCTTTGTTCACATGATAAGATGGTGAATATTAATTATTAACTCAAGTTACCCTGATATAGCCCAGTCGATTTCGGTCAAAAAACGTAAAAGCCTGTTAACAAACAAGCAAGCGCACATCAAAATCATAAATGTGTGTGTATATATATATAACTTAACAAATGAAATACAGTAAATAGTTCAAACGACATACCTGCAGAAGTTTCTTGTCAATGGTAACCGTAGTTTCTTTCTTCTTTGTGTCCGCCATTTGGTTTTCTTTTTTCTCCGATTTCACACGCGCAGAGCTGCTTTTACGTCGAGCGCTGGGTTAAGCGCTCAAGCCCGACCCGGAAAAAAATAACCCTTCTTGAACCAACCTGTTTTGAACTACCCATTCTGACCCGCAACCCAAACCCTCATGTCAATCAACAATATATACCAGAATATCATCACTGAATGCCAACTGTGTGGTTTTATATTTGGCTGATAGGCAGTGGCGGATCTAGAAACGAAACTAAGCCGTAACGTTTTATAAATAAGCCGTAACGAAATCGAAAAAACGTCAAATTTTTCCAAAATTTAAACTAATTTTTCCAAATTTTTCCGCGCCAAGCCGTAGCGGAGGTTGCCCCCCGGTAAGCCTTATGTCCGCCACTGCTGATAGGAACATTTATGAGCTCTTGGGTAAATCTAACTTTTAAGAGACACTGTACAAGCATTTTTTCACCATAGCTTTGCTTGACTGCATACATAACTCTTCAAGTAAGTGATAGTGTCCCTACATAAATGATAGAAAAGGGCGCCATATAAGGCATGACTAAGTAAGTTAGGATAAACATTCCTGCAAGGTAAATCATAATCGTTATTGGTAGTTCCTTTCTATATGCTGAGTGTTGTCAGATAAGTAAGTTATAATTCACTAAACGGGAAAAAAAATCTAATATTCACATGGTGAAGATCAAAATGCTTTTAAGGCCAAATGCTTCTACATATCCTATGCATATGATGATATGTTTTGGTTAAACCAAATAGCACAATCTTTTAATTAGGATCCTAACATCAATGTTGTATGAGTGATTGAACTTTAATAACTAACTCAATAGCTAGGGGTGAGCATTGATTCTGACCGAGCAAGACTTGAACTGTGAGCGCGACCGAATTCTTACCAATTTCAAAACCAAAACTGACCCTTTTATGCATTGACGGTTCGGGTTTGTAAGCGGATCAATTTCAACCGTCTTCTGGCTCAACGTTCTCGGAAGGGTTAACGACCCTTGCCGTTGTATAACCCCTCCCCCATCACCACCGCCACCTTCTTGCACACCGTTGGCGGTGTTATTCCCCGTTGTTTGAACCTCTTCAGCATTCCAAATGCTCTTTAGCAGCTCATCCATGTTCATAGACCCGAAATCTTTACCGATACTACTACCCATAGTGTTTTGTAGCTCGTCAAAAGTCAATGAATATATTGACCCTTGTCGAGTTAAATGGAAGCTCCCCGGTGGCCTTGCACCCCCGCCGCCAACCTCCGCTGCAGCCGCAGGTTGGTTCCCGAAGTTCTTATAGTTCATAATTCTATCTTAAACTATCCCAAAA
Source organism: Helianthus annuus (assembly GCF_002127325.2). Taxonomy (NCBI): domain Eukaryota; kingdom Viridiplantae; phylum Streptophyta; class Magnoliopsida; order Asterales; family Asteraceae; genus Helianthus; species Helianthus annuus. Next base: position 75,741,725 of record NC_035447.2, on the reverse strand, counting down.
AATCAGAATCCGAATCTTTAGGAATTAAACCTCACTGACAAAAAAAATCCCAAAAATTAAATTAGACCATAATATAAAACCCTGGACAAAAATCAATTAACCCTTTTTGAATTATATATCTTGGTAGTCAGTGAAAGTTCTGTCGTGGTATTTATAATGCGATCCGAAGTTGAAGACAAAGATTGTGCATGCACTCCTAGTTCCTACCAATTAACAGAAAGCATGTTAAGCAATGCAAACACATTACAACCCATCTTGAACTCATGCTAAATAACTTTACTAACTTTGGGAACACTGGAATATTCTGGAACGTGCAGTTCAGGAGCTGGTGCCGAAGAAAACAAAGACGGAACAGCCTCAAAGTTGTGAGAACCCATACCGCTGCCCATCGTGCTATGGACCGCAGAACCACTGGAAATATAAAAAAAAATTGTAAAAAAGAGGAAAAAAGATAAAACACGAGGATCCAAAATGGAAAGCCATTTAACGAATCATACCTGAGAAGTTTTACTGAGCTAGGCTCCATATCCTCATGTGCTACAGCATTGATACCAGATGAGAAAATTCCAGGGTTCAGTTGACCTGAAACCGATACTGAACCTGTGATATTTTCATCATCGCCAAATTTACCTTCATCATCACTATCCTATTAAACGAATATATACGCAACCAACATAAGTGTCGAAAACATTAAGAAAAATAATTACAAAAAAACAGAATAGCCAAAATTGATAACTGGAATTTGAAAATAATGAGACAAACATGTCGAACGATGTGCTCCATTCCTCAATGAGGACTAAATTCATCTGCAAGTGACTTCAACTTATTAGCAACAACATTTCTGATAGAGTAAATCTGCAACACACAACACTAAGTAAAGATTTCAGATATTTTTTTTAGGATCGGCCATCTATATGAAATTAGCAAGATATGAAATAGAATGCTTGAACTTTGTTGGCCAGAGATCTCGCCAGAGTGTGACCTAAACCCTAGCTTGGCCGTAAAAATAACACAAAGTTACATATCAAAAAGCCAGATCTAATTCATCATTTTTATAACAAAATTAACAACCCATATCAACATTTTTCTATCAAATCTTTAACAACCCAGACAAACGCTAGTGCTTATAAACCCTAGAAACACCATATTATCAAAACCTAAACCCAGACTATTTCCAAGCACGTTATGAAACAAACAACATCATATTCAATCACAACATTCAACTAACAGAACAAAACAAACCTCTTTTGACCGACAATTTCCCAAATCTGAGCATTTATAATCTTCTACTCAACACGGATGCTTCTGGTGGCAAATTCAACGTCGATTGTCGACTTGGATTCAAGATTTATACCTTGATTTGGAGCGCCTACGGGTTGTTCTCGAAGCCAGGAGGTAAGAATCTTCATCGAACTTCATAGATCTGGTGAATCGCCAGAGAGAGGGGAGCAGGGAAGCGGCGGTTAAATGGGATTTAACCCACGTCTTCAATTGCATTTGATGCGAAAATGGAATGGACATTCAATTATGAAATTGATTACACACTCCATGATAAAAATTAAAGAATTAAACTCAGTATTTGTAACTGATGATAGAGTCTCAATCATGCAACGTTTCAGTGATGCGAGGAGTCTGAATTTCAATACATGTTCGCTGATGTAGGGTAGAACAAGGGCAAGAATGGAAGAAAAGGGCAAATAATTTAGGATTTGAACGGACCATTCACATGCCATCTTAAAAATTGTGAGTGAAATTACATCTTTGTCCTAAGGAGATGCTTTATATAGTAATATAGATAAAGCATAGCATCCGTGTAAGTTCGAACGATATCAAAAAATGTGCACAAACGGGCCTCGACCCGTGCCTCTCGCCGATCGAGAAGGCTTAAATTGTTCTAAAAACAATAAAATCTATTAAGCAAACGGTCCGCCCCCAATTCGGTTCGACCGCTAAAATCTGCTAAGCAAAGACAGTCAACAAAAAACTTCTTGCTAAAACTCAGTCACTTAAGTGAACCGAGAAACAAACCTGGGTGAACAGTGAAATTTGGACACAAACTAAGAACTAAGTAGCCAGGAATGGATATCTGATTATCAAAAGTCATGATCTCATGCAAAACATGTTAGTCGAATATTCCAAACAAAATAAATTGTGCGGATTACATGCCAAAAGAAAGAAAAATTTAAAATTGTACGTTTACAATAACGAAGTAAAAGTCAAAAGTTATACGATAAGAAAGATCGTGTCACACCCCCAAAATCCACCCGCGGAGTACTACCGCTTGGAGGCGTGACATGACCAGGATCAAGCCACCAATCATATTAAACATAGCACATAATAATTAAAGTAGTTCATAAAAATCTAACTCAATACAATTGATGTTCAAACCAAACGTAGTTTTAGTAGCGGAAGCATAATATGAAAACTCAATGTATGTAATAAGTTCAAGCGTTATAAAGTTTAGCATGGCATCCACGATCCATGCTCCACAACGACTTGCTCCTCCCCGTGCAAGCTCCATATGTACCTAAGGTCCTGCAAGGCATGCAGCAGAGAGTCAACAACTAGTTGAGCGAGTTCACAGAAAGTAAGTTCGTAGCAGCAATTCGTATGTTCATTTAGTGGGGGCTTCCCATGTATGTATGTACTACTAGTGGGGGTTTCCCATGATTATATTTATTACTAGCTGGGGCTTCCCATGTTTATCCTTACTAGACTATTGTAACCATGTGTGTTCTTCTTAATCCGAGAACAGGAATACGTACAAGGTCACGTAGGTTTTACGTGAGTGCCCTTCCCCGAGGACAGTGGTACGCGTGGGGTTTACGTAGGTTTTACGTAAGTGTCCTTCCGACCCGGAAGACAGTAGTAGGTATGAGTTTACGTAGGTTTTACGTAAGTGTCCTCCCGACCCGGGAGACAGTGGTAGATACTAGTTTACGTAGGTTTTACGTAAGTGTCCTGACTAACCTGAGGACGATGGTATATAGTCTAGCAATAGCGTAAGTACGAGTAATTATCCAATTCAAACTTCCAACCCAATTCCCAACCCGGGAATCCCATGCCTTGGCTGTGTGAACTCACCTTGGTTTGCTCGGTATGACAAGTTATGTGCTCACGTTAATCAATCAATCAAGGCCTAAGGTAATGCATTTACTCACAGTCAGTTCATGTTCGTAATGATTCGCATGCAAGTAACATCACAGTATAACACAGAGTGTGCTTAGCAGTTAGCATCTTATATTCATGTAAACCGTAAATCAAATTCATGCAACTTCTTGTTTCACATAAGAGCTTTCTCAGTTAATTCCAACATAGTTATCCATTGACATACCCAACCGAGTTAACAGGTTTAACTTAACAGAGTTAACAGCTAATAGAATTACTGTGTGTCAGTCATTCAACGAAATCACATATAAATCACAAAGCTCAGACTTTGCCTTCAATAAGAACTCGGACACACTTAAACAAGTAACAACTCGGACTCTAGGCATATATCCATTAAAAGTCGGACAAGGGCACACCTCCTTTAAAAGTTCGGACAGGGTATCAACACAAAACAAAGGTCGGACCATTGCCCCCTTTGATAAACTCGGACCAAGGGGTTTTCCCCCCTTTAAAACTCGGACAGGGGAGGCTCCCCACAAAACTCGGACCCCCATCCACACATAAAGAAACTCGGACCTCCATCCCTTTGAAAGGTCGGACCCATAACACTTACAAAAGTCAGACTAGGGCATTCCCTACTTAAAAATTCGGACAAGGGGTCCTTGTTACAAAAGTCGGACCTAGTGTCCAGGTTACAAAAGTCGGACATGCTTTCCACTTACAAAATTCGGACTCCTTTCCAAGCCCTTGCCAAAATTCGGACATCTATATAAGCATAAGGTCGGACTTATGTTATCTTTTAAAATTCGGATCTTGTTATTACTTTACACAAGAATTCGGACCCAACATCAATATAAAAATTTGGACTTATAAGCAATTAAAAGTTCTGACTTCATGAATAATCCAAAGTTCGGATCATACAGTCCATCACGCGAATGTTCATGTTCAATGTAACAGTTACGTTTTTTGTATTCACGATCAGGAAACCCTAATTCATGTATTCATAGTGCAGTAATCAAATTAATCATCAACAGTTCTAATATCATGCATCTTAATCATCAAGCAAATGATTACACAACAACCATAACCATTTCACAATAATCAGAATCAATAAACACAGAACCATTACATGTAGAACTAGGGTTTTTGCATGAATCACATAATCAAAGATTAACAACAAGAAATCATTGAACAATTACCTTGGATTGATTCTAAATGGAATGAAAGATCAAGATTGATGCAAGAGAACTTGTGCCAATGGTGAAGATGATGATTGTAGAGAAAATCTTAGGTACGTCTGATGATTGTGTGGTGATTAGTGAAGGGATTAGGGTTAAGAATGATTAGAATTTCACTAATTACTCTATTCATCCCTAATTATCATCTTTTACATAAAAGACCCATCACAATATAATTTTACAGTTTCATCACCAAGTTCATGTATTTGTCAACACTTAACACATAACCATGCACAATCACAATACACTTTATTGAACCAAACGTATACAGTTACAAAGCAAACTAATTGTGCAAGTAAACAACTAAACAAACAGTGAACGTGCAATAAATGCGAAAGTGGAATCTTGGAAACTCGAGTTGTCACAGATCGAATTTCAAGCTTCAAAGTCTTCCTTCACGATTGGGAGCTCGCTTCTTTGCTTGATGACGGACAGGGGTTTATCCACCAAATCCGCAACCTTGTCAAGCACGGAGATGTGGAAATTGTCGAAGGCCTTTATGGCAGTTTCTAACACCTCCTTAGCCCCCTCATCATATCCAAGAACCTCTTCAGCAGATCGAATCGAGTCATGGGCAGCTTTAAAGCCTTGCTTAATGCCCTTGTTCACTCCCACCGCGTTAACACTGTTGACTAGGTCAGCCACGACCTTCTCCAATTCTGGGCTCTGATGCACTAGCTTGACCACCCACGCAATCCCCTCCGTCAAAAACCATTGTTTTGTTAACATAAGCTCTGACACCTGGGCGTATAACTCAACCATCTCACCATCACAGCGTGTCAACATACCTTTTGCTTCATCAATCGTTGCCGTGTGAGATTCGATTGCCCTGTCACGAGCCCTTGCAAGTTCTTCTTTTTCTACAAAAGATAAGATTTAATTAGAAAGAAGAAATACGGATCGAACAGAAAAATACAAGCATACCATCCATCAGACGATGATGATCCGCTAGAAGTTGGTCATAAGATGTTTGCATCTCCTTCAGTTCAGCGGCATGCCTTTTCTCTGAATCAGATAGTTTCTTCTCCGAATCACTGAACTTCATCTTGAGACTTTCCAAGTCTTGGAGGGCTTTATCTCGAGCCTCGTAAGCAACCGCAGCTGAAGCTTGGGAAGACTTGTTAACTTCTTTCGCCTCTGAGACTTGCTCTTTCAAGCGGTCGACTTGAGATCGGAGGGAAGCCAGTTCCTGTTTCGTCTTCGATCGAATGTTGTCTTCACTCTTCAGATTAGCAACTTCACGCTGAAGCTTGCGACAAGACGACTCCGACTCGACCCAGCGCTTATACGTCTCCACCACTAGAGAGTTCGACTGAGCCTGATTCAGCATTAGGGTGTTCCCAAGCTCCGGCCCGCTCATCTTCCGATAGTGAGAGTGCTCAGCCGGGGTTCCCAAATGAAATAATGCCATCTTGGCTGAAAGAGCGTCCACAACCCTATCCTTGTTTGCTAATGACCACTCCGGTACATATTTCTCCAACGCTCGAGCCGAATCCATGTCTTCAACACCACCCGAACCTAACTCCCGGGACAAGAAGATAGCTTCAGTATTATACCATAAAGGGGAAGAAGAGGCACTGTCCCCGCCGTCAATCAGCTTAGGGCTTGGCCTTGATACATTAGAAGCGACCCCCGTGGTAAGCTTACCCGAAGGAGAAGGTTCGGTCTTCTTAGGATCGGACGTACGGACATCAGTAATAACCCTGGTAGCCCCTCCTCCGAAGGATAATGGGCTTGACGGAATGTTTTCCGGATGGTCCCTTGGAGTGCGACCCCCATGAAGATGGGCATCCAAATTCTCCAGTATGCTTCCGGCAGTAGAAAACTCGGTGACCTGATCATCGTCGTCGAGTGTGATAGTCTTGAATTCTGTCTTCTTCTTTTTCACCTGTTTAAGTTTCGGGCCGGATTTAGACGAAACAACTCGCTTTCTTTTCAAGCTAACCTGAGGATGCTCTTCCTCATCTGCCTCATCCTCATCTTCGTCATCACCACCCCCTTTTACGCCCCCATCACGTACTCCTTCATCTCCAACAGAAAGATGGACTCCTTCATCTTCAATCACAAACTTGGAACCGGACCCTTTCGTCCCGATCGAACTAGATTTCTTACCCTTAGTATCACCAACCACCACCATAGCTTGGACCGGAACAATATCCGCTATTTGCGCCGTAGGAGCCAAACCTGAACCTCCTTGACTGGCCGAACCTCCTTGATTATCCAGAGCCTCAGGTTCCCGAATCTGGTAAAGGTTCTCCTGCACAACACTTAAGTACGGAGGATCACCTTTCGGCGTCCTAGTAGCTCGGATCTCAAACTCCTTGGGCCCAAAGGATTTTAGCCTCAAAGCCTCTTTCAAACCCATAGCTGCACAAAAACAAACAACAAATAATATCTATAATCCGTCGCGATAGTGAAACTTGCAAAAAAAAAAAGAAAAAAAAAAGAAGAGCAAAATAAATAAATTAGAGGAACACCGCACAACTAACCCTTGTTGTTCCATTTGAGGGTAGGATACCACCCTGGTTCGGCCCATATCGTGCTGATCCGTCCCATAACAAGGATGTGTTCCGGATATTTCTGTATGCCTCCGGCTTCTTTTACCAGGTTCGCATATAAGTCTCCATTGTATTCGAAATCTTCAGGAAGCGGAGGCGGGAGCTTCGATTTCTTTAACCTCCATGTCATGAACTCCGGAACGCATCTATCATCAACCAAGAGGAAGTGATCCTTCCAATCCTTGAGACTCGTGGTAATCCACGTATAACAGCAAGAGTTCTTGTCTCTAACCTCGAAGGTATACCAGCTGCCGGATCGATTCAACCTGTAAAAAGCCCGGAACACATCCAAATCCGGGTCGGATCCCAATCCATGACAAGATAGCTCAAAGTGACACACCTTGGCAAGGCCGAAGGGGTTCATTTGAGTCAGGTGAACCTCGTGAAACAAGAGCACTTCGATCAAAAACTTCGTCAGAGGAAGACGATAGTTGCAATAATCAAAGAGACGAGTATAAATTCCTATTTTCCCTGGTACAAAAGGATAAATGGGCGTGTCCTTTTCGGGGAGAACGGGGTGCAATGAGGCAGGAATCACGTATGTATCTATATACCACTCTAAACCACTTTTACTCAAAATATTGAAGCAACCGGACAGATTGCTTTTGTTCGACATGCTGAAAGAACGGGTACAAACCTGCTCAGTGAATAAGTCTTCGGCTCAGAGAAAAGAGTGAAGAAGATGAAGTAAAAAGTGAAAATGAAAAACTACTTTTTCTCCTTTTTTATAAAGATATGAAACCGCCTCAAAACAGCCAATCAGGATGTGACACGTCATGGGAACTGACGCACATCAAGTGTCACATCAAACGGAAAAACTAAAATGACCGTCGGTTACCCAGCGATAGGTCACCGCCCCAAAAATTTAAAATTAAAAAAAAAAGCGATAAATCAGGGACTCGTACCGCCAAAGTTATGCCGATATAGTTCGAAGCTTTTACCTAAGAAACGCTACGAACTAGGGAGACTTGATGAGGATACGTCCTTGGTCGGACCGAATCATCGTCAAGCAAAGAACCGAGCCATAATACATCAAGATCGGATCATACCTTGCACCACAAACGGAACAGACAAATGCACTGGTACGTCATAACTAACTGGGCCCCACGGACATAACCGTCATGACAGTGACTGGTCCGACCCTAACTAACTCGTCACGTCAGCATACCCAAAGACTATAAATACCATACTTGGACTTCCAAAACGGGTAACCGCCACTTTCTCTCTCTACACTCTCCTCTCTCTCTCCCTGACCTACTTCCTCCTCACAAATACTTATTCTCACGCCCGAGCTTGGTCACAGAGAGACCCCCCTCCCTGTGACGAGGCTAACGGTGTGTTTGTTTCCTTGTGATCTTGCAGGTTCTTGCTAGGTCGTCTGAAGCTATAACTCTAACCAGGTCGGACTGAGTGGTTTTTGAGTCTTCGTTTAATTAAGTGGTGATTAAAGTTTTGATTAACACACTCGCACTCACACGTGCCATAAACTTGCATGATCATAAATATTATAAACACACTCACAGCCTTGGGTGGAACACCACCCCCGGTTTTGAGGAGGTTTTTGTTTTTCACTAAAAAATGGTGAGTGGACAACGAACATCTTGGAAGATGGGGTGTCTCAAAAGGTCATATGACTGTTGCAATTTTAAAAAAACATCAACAGATCAATTTTTAATACAATTAAACAATTACATAAACATTTTTACTCATTTCATTTTCATTCTTTTCTCACACTAACGTTTTTCGTCTCCCTCAAATGGCAAGGAAACGTTGGACCGAAGAAGAAGAAGAAATAGTCTTGGGATATCGATGTTGGAGTTCTAAGATTTCACCGACTCTTCAACGAAATGAGAAATGGCGATGGCGGCCCTACGGAACAGGAAGCGATTGGCATGACGTATTGCGAGTACCAAAACACGCTACGCACCCCAGTTTAGTCAGATTTCGGTGTAAGAAACCATCCTGAATGAGGAACCAATATTTAGAATTTTAATTATGTAGTTTTTATTTAAATTATGTGGTTATGTAGTTTTTATTTTCAGGCATATTAAAAGTTTTTGAATATATAGATGTTTTAAAGTTTAAACTAGTTTAGTTTTGGAGAAAATTTGGGAAAATTGGGACGACTCTGCACATTCTGGAGAAAACTGAGGAAAAAGCTGTTCTGGAACCGTATCATTTTGAATGCATTATTTAAGCAATTTCGTTAACATTTAGGTGATATCGAACATAAGTTGCATCAAATTGATTCGAAGTTTAGGGATATCAATGCCTGAGCCCTCATACTTGCAGACTATTCAATGAAATGAGGAATGGCGATGGCGGCCCAACGGAGGCGGAAACGATTGGCGCGGCACCTTTTTAGTACCAAGCATGCTACGCGCTAGTGTTTAGTCACATTTTGGTGTGAAAAATTATAAGAAAACATCCCGAATGAGAAACCACTGTTTAGAATTTTTAATTATGTAATTTTTATTTAAATTATGTTGTTATGTAGTTTTTATTTTCAGTCATATTAATAGTTTTCAATTATATTAATGTTTTAAGATTTAAACTAATTTAAAATAGTTTAGTTTTATGGGTGAATGGGGTGGATGGGTGGAGGTGAGCGGGGAGTGGAGTTGCCGCAAGTTTGATCTGCCGCCAACACTCCAAGTCCATGGGGTGAACTCAAAATTCGGTAACCTGTTACCGCATGCGGGAAGTGGAGGGAGAGGGGATAATGGTGGGTCTTATTCTCTTTCAACCAATCACAATTTTTTCTTTTGTTTTTTTTTTAATTTTTAAGGAAAAATTATTTGGGAGAATCACCCATTGTGATTAAGTGTAAAATGAAAAGTCGAGAGGGAAATTGACATGGCATGTTTTGATTGGTTGTGATAGGAGTTTACTACTCCCCTTTAGGTGACCACCCCTCTCACCCTAAAGAAAAATGGGATGATATTGCACATTCTAGGGAAAACACAACTGATATGGCACACGGTGGAAAGTCTCTGACGATTCCCTACACCCTAAAAATTATTAATTTTTGAGTTTTTTTTTAACGGCTAACAGAATCAATCCCGAATTCTCGATCACTTTCGGGGCACCCATTGGACCAAACGTAGTACTCCGAGAGTACCCGGGTCCACCAACAATCCGGGAAAACCCAATAACCCACCCGCCCGTAGGCACGACGATGAAGTTACCGGTAAAACTCGCTTGGCTCAAGGATTCAACCCAGATTTCCCAGGGTCTCCTATCATTGCCCAGTAATGCCTCACTCTGCACCAAGTAGGAGTTGAACTTGCATCTCTCAAGAGAATTGCAAGTCTTCCACCACTTGATCTAGAGATCATTGGCAGTTATTAATTTTTGAGTTAGCTTTACCTTTTAAAATAAAAAATCACCTCACCTCACTTATTGTTTAACTAAGGGTATGTTTGGCAAAAGTAGCTGGTGGTTGGAAGTTGGTAGCTGGTAGCTAGTAGCTATAACTTTTTAGATATATTTGGTGTTTGATAGAGTAGCTGAAGCTTTTAGTAAAATGTATAAAATGACCAAAATGGACATAACTTAAAATTTAAAAAGCTTGTGCATTAAAAAGTTCATTATCTTTAGAGGTTAAAATAGTCATTTTTTCCCTAAAAGCTTGTAGGTATTTCTAAACGCTACTAGTAGGAGCGTTAAACCAAAAACTTCAAGTTTTTTCAACCGAATAAAATTTTTTATTGAGTATGAGTTTTTTCTTAAAAACTTAAAACTAAAAGTTTCATGCCAAACATACCATAAGACCCGAAGTTAAAGATCAACTTTTTTTACATGTCTATTGTAAACCATTAACATATAAAATATGCTAAATTTTATAAACGAAATGATTTATACAAAAAGTTTAACTAATTTGATTTCTCTAATAACTTGTGTTAGTTAACTATAAAAAATAAATACGTAAGGATGTTAAAAATAAAAAACAAAGTTGTATTCAAAGTAGATTATTTTTTAGTATCATAAGTTATAACGATTGCCAGTAGAATACTGAATCCGTGACAAAACAAAATTTTCCACTTTAATTTTTCTTATTCTTTTTCTTTCATTGTTATACCCTATGCTACTAATTCTTTACTCCTATCCTGTATAATCTAAGACGACCTCACAGTGTGTTTAAATAAAGCATTAAGACTGAACGGTATAGAGGATCGTCCCCCTCCGTACCCCTTCGTCGCCGATCCTCCAACCACTTCGCCCCCTCGTCACCGGTCCTCCAGCATCCTCCTCGTCGACTTGTGGATGTTGAGGACGATCCACTACAAGACAAAACACACTCACACACACATATACATACAGCTTATATATATATATATAGGGTTGAGTTCATTTCAGAACTCTAAATAACTACAGAATTTTCAGAACTCCTAATAAACAATCATTTTATATATAAGTTTTTGTATTTAAGATCTTTTTATCATCTATTATATGTATTTCTTTGATTACATACATGTTAAAAGTAGTTTACATATGTTTAATTGCCAAAAATATATATATGTGTCATAACTAATTACATATATGTAAAAAAACTAGTTTACATATGTGTAATTATAAAATTACATATAAAAAATGATAAAATTGCTCTTAACATGTATCTAATCATAAAAATACACATAATAAATGATAAAATTATCCTAAACATAAAAATATATAAATAAAAAGATTGTTTATTAGGAGTTCTGCGAGTTCTGTAAATATTTATGGTTCTGAAATGTTCCTGGCCCTATATATATATATATATATATATATATAGGGAAAGGTTCAAATGAAAACCACTAGTTATTGTGAAAACTAGAAAACTAACTAAAACCCACTAAAAAGGAGGGAGGGGAGACTTTTAATGAAGAAGGGGTAAAATTGGAACAAAAAATATATAACTTTTCAAACATTTCTCATTTCTCCATACGTTATCATTTTAAAACAAAAATGGCACCATAAGATCACAAATTTTCTTATCTTTCATTCAAGTATATTCGAGCATATTTTTTATGACATAAAAAAAGATTTATGGTGTCGTCTTGTTTTCAATACTATTATTATAGTAGTGCACATGTGCAATATAACATGTACTACAATGTGCATTACATGCTTAAAATTAGTTTTTTGATTCTAGTTTAGCTTTTAGGGTTAGTTTTTTTGGAGGTTTAGGATTAGGATTAGGTTTTTGGGTGTGGGGGGGAGGGGGGTTTAGGTTTTTGGGGGGTGGGGGTGGGGGGGTTAGGTTTTTTTCGGGTTTATGTTTAGGGTTTAGTTTTAGGTTTTCGGGAGGGTGGGGGTGGGGGGGGGGGGGTTTAGGTTTTTTTTTTTTTTGGGGGGGGGGGTTAGGCTTTTGGTGGGAGGGTGAATTTAGGTTTTGGGTGGGGGGGGGGTGGGGGGTTTAGGTTTTTGGGGGGTGTCGGTGGGGGGTGGGTTAAGTGGTTTAGACTTTCCGTATTAGTGCACATGTGCAGTACAACCAAATTTTTTTTTTTTTTTTTTTTTTGAAATTTTTTTTCCATATATAAAAAGTAGCGATTTTTCTAAAAAAAAATTGTAAAAAAAAAAATTGTATGTTTTTTAGGTTTTTTTAGGCTTTTTTTGTTAGTTTTCGAGTTTTCACAATAAAAGTGGTTTTCATTTGAACCATCCCCCCTATATATATATATATATATATATATATATATAGGGTTAGGTTAACGTACAAATGCCCTTATCGTACATTACGTACGCTACAATCTCAGCCGTTCGATCATCTTCCCGCATTGAATTCGCATGTTTTTTTGTAACAATTTCGCATGTTGGTTTTTTAACATGCGATTTTATCAAAATTACCACATGCGAAATTGTTACAAAAAAACAACATATGCTATTTCATCAAAATTATCACATGCGAAATTGGTACAAAAAACATGCGAATTCATCAAAAATTATCACATGCGAAATTGTTATAAAAAAACAACATGCTATTTCATCAAAATTATCACATGCGAAATTGGTAAAAAAACAACATGCGAATTCATCAAAAAATATCACATGCGAAATTGTTATAAAAAAAACATGCGATTTTAAAATGCGGGAAGATGATCTGACGGCTGAGATTGAAACGTACGTAATATACAATAAGCAATATTGTACAGTACTCTTTACCTATATATATATATATATATATATAAATAACATAATAACATACCGTATACATACAGCTTAGGTAACAAATCATCATCCAAAGAACAACCATCACCATACAGTATAGCATAATAACATCTCCTAGTCATCAAGAATATGTTTGCCTAGTCATGCATCTCTATCCACTCCCCCTTTAACAGCTGGATCCCTCCTCACCCTCACTTCACATGTAACCCTACCCCCCCAACCACCAATCTCTCCGGCGTCCTCCTCCTCCGGCCGAACACCAATTATCACCTACTCAACAGGCTTTCTCATTCTACCAACTTTCCAGCTTCAAATTTGTGATTTTGTATGGACACAGTCAACAGTTGTTAGAAATTAAAGCAGCATCTGTCGTTTCAGAAATTGGTGTCGTATTTGTTGACCGAGTCAGTCTCTCTCTCCTTCTCTCCTGTTTCTACGGTTTTTACCCTAATTTGGTGGATAATAATTGTTCAAATTTAGGAACCAGATCTGATATTTGTCTAATTTTGTTAATTCTGGTGACTATTTGTTGTAATATTTGTTTAATTTGGTTGAGGAAATGTGTAGAAATTGAGGTAAAGAAGAGGATGAAGTGATGAGTCACTGTTTTTTTTTTTTATTTTTTTTTTATTTTGATGAATGTTTGAAATGGGACATAGAACAACTTAAGTATGTTGTGTTGCAAGTAGTTAGTTTAAAGTGCTAAAGATAAGGTTTGTTTAATATGGAAGATTGTTGGTGATTAAGATATGTGATCACTTGCTTTAGTGACTGATGGTAGTGATTCGACGCTTTTCAGCTGGTTTCGTAACGTGTTAGACGGGCTCTTGTTAAAGATGGTTTTTAAAATCAAAAGGAAAGAGATCGAAAAGCAAAAAGCAAGTGAGATTAAATAGGGTTTCTTTGTATTAAAAATCGATGTTGCAAGCCTATTATGGCAAAATATCATTCATGGCTACGCGTGTTCTCTGCATCGGAACATAAAAGCGATAGAGAATAACAAGTGATGAAGAACGATAATGAGTGACGGCAAATTTTGTTCATTTGCTACCTTTAATAAATAGTTAAATACAATTCATGACAAATTCCGCGTATTTGTATGCTTTAATTATAATGTCAAGAGTGTGATGCTGCTTAAGAAATCTTTCAAGTTATGGCATTGTCTGTGGTCAATAGAGTGTCTCCAGTCTTATCTGGCCTTGATTCGTTTATCAAAAGGTTCACATTGCTTCGTTCCTCAGCCATAGTTGTCGATAGCGAGCGTAGCGATCCCTATAGCGCGCTACGTAGCGTATAGGTCTACGCTCGCTGTTAGGGTTGTAGCGATAGATAGCGACATTTTATTTTTATTTTTTGTTTTTTTAATATTATTTGCAATTAAATATAGCTATAAAATAGCTGGATTTTGTTATCTTTAAAAGTTAAAACAATGATATAGAAAACACGAAAGCTTTGTAATAACTATTAGTAGCACCTTTGTTCTTCTGTAGCTAACCCGCACTACATTTGATGCTTCCAGGTACTTGTTGATAACGTCTAAGTCGTAGGCACTTAACCCTTTTAGGCTTCATTCTGAGTTTTTCTTTGTCGATAGCATGGGGGCTGGGGAAGAGAGCTCACCTGCTAAGCCTTCCAAACCTGTTTCAGCTCAGGTTTTTGTTGTTGTTGAGGATATATAATCTATTATGTTTGCATCTGGAAACTTACCCTGTTCCTTATCAACAGGAAACACCTCCGCCTTCATATGCTGATTGGTCAAACTCGATGCAGGTGTGATTAAAACATTTAGTTTCTGTTTCTTGTTTACAAGATGCATTGAGAATGTGGGATGATGAGATGAGATAAAATCTTACTGTAGTTTATTACTACCTTACATGTTTAGGCTTATTATGGTGCTGGAGGCACTCCGCCTTTTTTTGCATCAACGGTTGCTTCTCCGACTCCTCACCCTTATATGTGGGGAGGCCAGGTAATCATGATGCCACCAAATTTAGGAATTAATTGCAAAACTTGCAAGTTTTTTGATTTTTTTATGTTTGAAATTTCTTCAGCACGCCATGATGTCACCGTATGGGACTCCCGTTCCATATCCTGCTCTATATCCACCAGCAGGGGTTTATGCTCATCCTGGCATGCCTATGGTAATCATCGTTTTTTTTTCTTTTCTTTTTAATTTTTAATTTTTATTTTTAGTATATATGCAGATGGCACAACAGGATTTGGTTGTTCTCTTGATTGTCACCTTATGTGGATATATGACACCTATCTGTTCTTGTTTTCTTTAAAGCGCTTTGATACACACAAATACACGCACGCGTGCATGCACAGGGCCGGCTTAACCATTTTGGTGGCCTAAAGCAAATTAAAAACTCGAGGCCTTTTTCCAAAAAAAAAAAACACTATTTGAGAAAAACCCTCCTTTACCCGGGCTTGGGACCGGCAAAATAAACTAAAAGGTTTATTGTTGGCGAAGTTAATTTATTTTTTTATTTACTTTTTTTTTGTATTTCTATATATTTTTTGTACGTATAAAGATAAGTTCAGCCTAGCCCAAATATCATATATAATTTTTTTTTTTAAGTTGGAGGCCCTATTGATTTGGAGGCCTAAAGCTCAAGCCTCAAAATTCTTGGGCTTGGGTCGGCCCTGCGCATGCATAAGTAATAGCATATGGACTATATACACACATTTCCGTACACATGCTTGCATACACACTACAAGTGCACACACACATATACATACATATATGTATATTGTGGTGGATCTAGAAAATCCTTATAGGGGCAACGTTTCAAAAAAAGGGGTAACGAAATAAAAAAAAAACGTCAAATTTTTCCAAAATTTACACTACCGCCGGAGCGTCAAGGGGTAGCGGGGGCTACCCCTATTTACAAGCTAGATCCACCCATATATGGAAATTTTATTCTAGGGCAAGCTTTTGCTGAGCTTGCCTACAAATCATTTATCCATGTTACATGATTTTGACTAAATAAGCTAAAAAGCAGTTGCGTTAAAGTCATATGTTGTTATTTTAGTATATGTATTTTATGTATTTTATATGGAATTTAAAAAGGCAGAAAAGATTTATTCCGTTTTAAGGTTTAGATTATTGTTGTACCATATACACACCCATGTATATAGATTGTAATTATAAGTAACACATTAGTTATTTTATAACATTCTAAAAAGTAGAGATGATTTAGCAGGTCTCCAACCTGGCCCATTTCGACATATGTATAAAAGCAATTAGAACATGCTTCTTATATATAGGTAGCATATATGTGTACATACATGCACAGATATAACCAAATGTCGCTCTTATCATTATCCTTACAGACCCCAGGTACCGCACCGCCAATCGTAGAAACAGAAGCAAAGGCCTATGAAAGCAAGGAGCGGCCTACAAATAAAAAGTCAAAGGGTACTTCAGGAAACGGCAATGGTAGAACTGGAGAGACTGGGAAGGCGGCATCAAGTTCGGGGAATGACGGCGGTGCAACCCAAAGGTTTGTAGTCACTCATATAATTGATTTCCGCATTTATTAAAGGAAGAATTTTCTTCTCATCTACTTACAAATGGGTCAAATTGATTTTAGCTACAATGCAAAAAGACCCTTTGTTTTTATCTTGGACTGTGCCTTGCTGACTGTAGTTGTTGAAATAAACAGCGCTGAAAGTGGAAGTGACGGTTCATCAGATGCAAGTGAGGAAAATGACCAACATGTATGTGTTTTCACATGAGATATAAATGTCGAAACGTATTTTCTTTCTTACTTATGTGTGACATTGAATCAATTCCTCTAGGAATACTCGGGAGGCAAGAAAGGAAGCTTTAATCAGATGCTTGCAGATGGTAATTTTACACACCTTTACCTTTTTTTATCTCTAATTATGTGTTGCTATAAAAATTATAATCTTCATTTATCTTCAGCTAATGCACAGAATATCAATTCTGGGCCAAATATTCAGACGCCAGTACCTGGAAACCCTGTTGTTTCTATGGGCGGTACCAATCTAAATATGGGGATGGACTTGTGGAATCCATCTGCCGGAAGTGGAACCATGAAAATGCGACCGAATCATTCTGGTGCTCATACAGCGGTCCCACCACCAATGATGCCTGATCAGTGGGTTCAGGTGGTAATTAATTTACTTGATAGTTATTTTACTGATCGTTCATTTGCTTGATTGCATTTTCAGTTTTCAAATGGCTTTCATATGCATGATAAATCAACAAAAATATGAACTAAATACAACTATGATATATCAGCAGGATGAGCGGGAAATAAAGAGACAAAAAAGGAAGCAGTCTAATCGAGAGTCAGCTAGGAGATCAAGATTGCGCAAACAGGTATCTCATACTACCTCAACTGCATAATTACCTTCTACCCTATATTAGCCGTGCACGTTAGAAAATAGGGAGTTAAATGGGTCACGTTCGTGGGTTGAACCCGACACACACCAAAAAAGTTGATACGGACCCGAACATGGCACACTTATTCACAGCTAGACGCGAACATGATCCATCTAACCCATTTTTTTTTTTTTTTTTTTTTGTATTTCTAACCTACAGTTGTTTTTGTTAGGCTGAGTGTGAAGAGCTACAAGCGAGAGTAGAAGCACTAAGCAACGAGAACCATTCCCTCAGAGATGAGCTGCAGAGGCTCTCCGAGGAATGCGAGAAGCTTACTTCTGAAAATACTACAATTAAGGTTTACACCAAGTCCCACTTCTGTGCTTTTTTTTCACCAATACATGAGCGTGTTTAAGCTGGGTTCAATTTGAGCTTTTAACAAGCCGGTCTTGCGTAGTACGAGCTGCTTGGCACGTCTATGAAAATTAACATGAATGTTTTGGTTGAACAGGAAGAATTAACTAGGTTTTGTGGACCGGAGGCGGTTTCAAAGCTCGATGCGCATCTTGAATCTAGGGCAGATGAAGGTAACAGTTGAGAAGAATGCAATAGCTAAACAAGTTAGTAATTCAAGGTTTATAAAGTTAGGAGAAACTCTTGTTCTGAGTTTGGGAACAGTGACGGTTAGGATCGATCGCGAGAACTCGTATGTTGTTGTGGCTTACCCTTTTGTGTTTTGTTCATATACATGTAACTGTAGCCCTTCTTCGTATCTATCTATCTATCTATACTTCAAATATAGACTTTCTGTTTGTCGGGTTGTTTTGGGTTATGGTCATTTAAACCAACGACGTAGGTTAGTTAACAGGTTCTCATACGAGCTAGGATCCAAGCCAACTGATTTTGAAGCAGAGTGAGGATGATTTATGGACTTCAACTCTGAAGATCTTTTATAGGGCGTGAAATATTTTTAAGAAATTTGAATTTGTCAATTGATTGAAATGAGTTAATTAGATATGAAATTGGGAGTCATTCGGTTTATGAAATTTTCAAATGATTTGAAGTTTGGAAGAATTGAAATTATGTTGGTGTTGTTGGATCAATGAAGTTTGACAATCAAATCCCAAGTACAAAGAACCATGGAGATCTAAAGGTGTTCTTTGTACTTAGGATCCGAATTATTGAGGTCCATAGGTAATAGCAAAATAATTCATTGTCTTGTATGTAAATTATGTTGGGTGAGGAGTTGGGAATCTCATCGCATAACTTTCTAAATTTTTCTTTACAAATAGTCTAATATTATATATATTTTTTTTTTGAAAGGAAGTCTAATATTATATGCTTATCAACTTTTTAGGAGCAATTTTACCCCATAACGAAAATAGCATACAATTTCTTTTTGAGCTAAAATCTATACATCTTTATCACTAGTTATTGACTCCCGTTTATTGCACGGTTTAACAAATGAAAATACTTTGAAGCTTTAATTTATAATTAATTTTAAACAGTATTAACCTGAACTAAATATACATATACATATGGTAAGTAACAAAAATACATGTTAATAAAAGCCTATCTTTTACAAATAAAAAACAGTAAAATAATTGTATATTAATATATATACATACAAAAAAAGATTTTTAACAAATATTAAACTTATTATAAAACCAACCAATTATAAAATGTCACCTCATTCCATCCAATTCTATCACGCAACTAGTAAATCACTTGCACCACTGATCACACCCATCACTAAATCATTCTCAACCAATCACAACAATGCCACCTCATTCCCCACAACCACCACTACCTTGACCATCATCACGCCTATCACTATCACACTGAACACCGTATGGTCTTACAATATGAACAGTTACAATCTGACACTCTTGATTTTATTTTAGTTGCCAAAACACTATTGACTTTTATTTTTATTGTCAAAAGCAATCTAATTCTGTTGGAAAAAGTAATTTCATTTATAAGCAGACAAAGTTTATTTTTTTTGGGCTAACAAATCGTGTCTTAGCAGGTTTAACAGGTCTCTGACGATGCAAATACCACAAATTTAAAACACGCATACGACTCGTTTAACTCCTTTATATCCAATACCTACCTATAAGACATTTTGATTTATTAAAATTCAATTTTGGTAACTTATAAATAATAGAGAAAAATGCAATTTGCGTCCCTGTGGTATGTCCTAAACATCAACCTGAGCCCCTAAATTAAATTTTTGGCTGTTTGAGTCCCTGACCTTATAAATTCATAACACTTTGAGTCCCTACCGTCAGTTTGACTGTTTGAGGCAGGGGTAGGACCGTCTTTTGACATATATTAATAACACTTTGCGTCCCTATAGTATGAGTGAAATATCAACCTGAGCCCCTAAATTCATTTTTTGCTTTTTTCTTAAGAAATCTAATATTTCAAATTAAATTAACTCTTTTATTTTTAAAAAAATGCAATCTAATAATTAACTCTTTTTAAATAAATGCAATATAATAATTAAATGTATCCTATATATATCAAAGATCCACAAGCAATTGGGTTATATTCATTCATAATAAAATTCTCGATAACAAAAGACCGTAACTTACAGACTCGATAACAAAAGACCGAAACATACAATACAGAGACAAAACGTCAAAGATCCACAAGCAATTGTGTATCTTTACTGACGGGTGCACTTCGGAATGTAGCAGATATGAATGAATATAACCCAAGTGGTAGATATGAAATTCCAGAGCTCGCTAATTACATATCTGCCACTGGAGTTGTATTCATTCATATGAATGAATATAACCCAAGTGGTAGATATGAAATTCCAGAGCTCGCTAATTACGTATCTGCCACTGGGGTTGTATTCATTCATATCAATCACTTCCTTATGTGCACCGCGCCATAACTGATCCGATACAACAAAAACATTCAAACCAGAATCAAAACCAAAACACATTCAAACGAGGAACACATTCAATCCGAAACTGATTCGATACAACAAAAACATTCAAACCAGCATCAAAACCAAAACACATTCAATCCAAAACTGATCCGATACAACAAAAACATTCAAACCAGAATCAAAACCAAAACACATTCAAACGAGGAACACATTCAATCCGAAACCGATTCGATACAACAAAAACATTCAAACCAGCATCAAAACCAAAACACATTCAAATGAGGATACCCTAAACCCCAAACCCACAAGAATCAAAAACCAAAACACATTCAAACCCTCCCTGTTTTGATACCGTATACCCTAAACCCACAAGAATCAAAACCAAAACATATTCAAACCCACATTCAAACCTCTGTTTTGATACCCTAACACATTCAAAACAAAAATCAAAACCAAAACACATTCAAACCCACATTCAAACCCTTTGTTTTGATACCCTAAACCCTAAACCCACAAGAATCAAAACCAAAACACATTCAAACCCACATTCAAACCCTCTGTTTTGATACCCTAAACCCTAAACCCATAAGAATCAAAACCTCTGTTGATACATCAAACCCAAAATCAACCCTCTGTTTTTTTTTCAAAATAAACCGCAAATCATCAAATGGAACCCAAAATCATCGAATGGAACCCAAAATCAACCCTCTGTTTTTCACAATATAAACACATTCAAATCATCGAAATCAAACCAAAAATCAATATGAGGATGAAGATGAACCTGATCTGTTCGATGATGAAGATGTTTGATGAAGATGATGAAGATGATCTGTTGAAGATGATGATGATGATCGATGAAGATGATGAAGAGATCTGTTGAATATGATGATGATGTTCTTAAGAGTTGAAACTGGTGATAATGATAACTGGTGATGATAATGAAACTGGTAATCAATTTATTAAGCTCGCTATTTAAGGGTCGGGGGTATTATGGACTTTTCACAACTGTCAAACGGTAAAACTGACAGCAGAGACTCATACTGTTATAAATTTATAAAGTCAGGGACTCAAAAAACCAAAAATTTAATTTAGGGGTGGTGGTGATGTTTAACAATATTTATTATTGTGTGACAAATAATAAATTAAAAATATTTTCCTCATCCCCTCCGCAGAAATCGCTCTCCCCAACCAACAGAAGTCGTCCTCATCACTCCACCACCACCGATCAATCATCATCAGATCAGAATCATAAACCCTAATAACCGAAACCGAAACAACAACGAAGTAAGATGGCGGATACTCTCGCTGCTTTGCGATCGTTAATGGCTTCACACACTCCACCTCTCGATGCTCTAGTTGTTCCATCCGAAGATTACCATCAGGTTTAATCTATTCAACACCTCTTACTTTCTCTCTAATTTCATTCCCTTTGTACTTCAATTTCGAATTGATTATGATCATTCGTCAATAGTTGTGATTTTCTAACTGTGTGTGTGTTTGTTGGAGGATGATGTATGTAGAGTGAGTATGTATCGGCTAGAGACAAGAGGCGTGCTTTTGTTTCTGGATTTACTGGCAGTGCTGGTTAGTCCTAATTACTTCTAATCTCTGATTATTAATTCATTCATTGTTTAGTAGTAATCAAATGGAACCATCTAGGCATACAAGATGAATATCCTTTGTTTAAATACTAGGCTTTTAGGTCCGCAAGAAGCTTTGTTGTATGTACAACTAAATAAGCTTTGAGTACAACCAAAAGCTGCGAGGCGTTGCCAGGGCCGAACCAAAATGTAACCAGCCCCTAACTAAAAAAGTTTTGGTTCAGCCACTAGATGCCGCCTGAGGTGTTTTCCAGATCACCTCGAGCACCTGGCGCGCCTTTTATAACCATGAAAAGATCTCTGGGTGGTTTTGTTTCATTTTTGGCGACTAGTGTAGGCCTAAATCTTACTACTATTCAGGTTTGGCGCTTGTAACAAAGAATGAAGCACTGCTTTGGACGGACGGACGTTACTTTTTGCAGGCAGAACAACAATTAAGTGATGAGTGGAAGCTTATGCGAATGGGAGAAGATCCGTCTGTAGAGTTATGGATATCCACTGTAAGTGTTTGCATCTTCTTGGCTTCACCATATGTTTAACACTTTTGTATTTTTAAACAAGGGGACACCAAGAATTGGACCCGTTACGGTATTGTTAGTGTTTTCTTAAAATCATTTCCGTCTTTTAGCTAATCCAGTACCGTTTTTGAACCAGACTTTACCTGAAGCTTCCGCTATCGGGATTGATTTCTGGTGCATATCAGCAGAAACCGCACAGAAATGGAAGTCATTGTTCGCAAAAAAGCAACAAAATTTAGTCCCCACAACCAGAAACTTGGTTGATGAAGTTTGGAAGGATCAACCGCAAGCTGAAATCAATCCAGTTCATGTTCATCCTCTAAAATTTTCCGGTCGTTCAGTTTCAGACAAGCTAAAAGATTTACGTGATAATCTCAAAAAGGAAAAAGCTCGTGGAATAATAGTTACATCTCTTGATGAGGTAAAACTACATCTTTACATTGATCAGTTTTGGTAACCATGTTACTTTTTCTACTGTGTTTGATGCTAATATGTTAGTTAACAGGTTGTTTGGTTGTATAATGTACGTGGGAGTGATGTCTCGTATTCTCCTGTCGTGCATGCATTTGCTGTTGTAACAACAAAATTAGCTTTCTTTTATGTGGATGAAAGAAAGTTGTCTTCCGAGGTAATTATATTATAACATATTGCTCTATTATCTTCTAGATTACTTAAATGAAAATGTCTGTTTTCTGCAGGTTAAATCTTATATGGAGGAAAATAAAATTATAGTTAAAGATTACAATGCGGTGAGCTCAGATGTGGCTTTGCTTGCGTCTAATCAGCTGACATCAGCAAAGGATTTACAATCAAACGATGCAAGTGAAACAGAAGTTAGTAGCCAAAAGATTTGGGTTGATCCTCGTTGCTGCTATTCTTTGTATTCGTTATTAAGACCTGACCAGATTCTCCTGCAACCGTCACCTTTGGCTCTTCCAAAATCTCTTAAGGTAATTTAACTTTCGGCTTTTTTTTGCCCTTCTTAGTATATATATATATAGGTCAATTATAGGGAGAAATCCCTATGAGTTAAAAAAAAAAAAAACTCATGAAACTCAATGGATGTACCAAAACTTGCCACATGTTACACCTTTTTTTGCTGTTACAAGATTATGACATGTTCCACTTTTTGTGTCAGGAGAGAGGAGAGAATTTGTTACATTTTTCACTCGTTTACATTATATGTAACTTCACATGTTACACTTTTTTTTGGGTTTCAACAACAGATTTTTCAGCTTTTATGAAGTGTAACATTTTAGAACTTAGAATTTACGAGTTTTTTAATTTGTAGTGCATGTAAAAAATATGTTACATTATTTTATAAAAAGTTTTTAGTGTAACAATTCCAGTTGTTACACCTTTTTGTTAGACTGCAACATGTTTCTGAAAAACACCTTTTGTAAGAGATCAATCTCAACCATAGATTAATATGATGGTTGGTGGAGATGAGGTTTTCCAAGTTTCTTGAACTCACTACGGTTTTCTCCATATATAGTTCAATTTACAGGGAGAAATCCCCTATGAGTTTAAAAAACTCATGAAACTCGAAAACTCCCAAAAAAACTTAAAAATCACACCAATGTATTTTTTTTATTAACATTTTTTGGCTGTAAGTTTAGCATTTTTAAGATGCCAAAAAAAAAAAAACATTTTTGTGAAAAATAAAAAAATTAGTATTAGACATGTGCAACACTACGAAAAAACTAAACTAGCCAACCCCCCACCCCCAGAAACCTAAACCCTAAACTTAAACCCCCAAAAAACCTAATATTGATAAGAAGAGAAAAGAAGAAATTTTAACCAATAAGAATGCTTTATTTAATATTTATATTTAATATTATTGTAAGGATATAAACTTACATAGATCATTAATTTGTAGTCTTCGTCTTTAATTAACAACATTAAATTTGTAACTTATTTTCAATATATATATTTTTTCAAAAAAAAATTGTGCCTATTATATATACATATATATATATATATATATATATATATATATATATATAGGGAGAAGATCATGCGAGAACCACCTCTTATTGTGAGAACCGCGAGAACCAATGTGAACACACCAAAAATGCCTAAAAATAGCTAAAAATCACACAAAAATTTTTTTTTTTGAATTTTTTAATATTTTTTATAAAAAAATCGCTACTTTTCGAAGCAAAAAAAAAAAAAAAATTTTTTTTAGATTTTTTTAGGTTTTTTGGGGGTTTAGTTTTTAGCATTTTAGCTTGGGGGTTGGGGGGGGGGTTAGGTTTTTTTAGGTTTTTTTAGCTATTTTAGGTTGTGTTCACATTGGTTCTCAAGGTTCTCACAATAAGGGTGGTTCTCGCATGAGCCCCTCCATATATATATATATATATATATATATATATATATATATATATATATATATATATATATATATATATATATATATATATATATATATAGGGTAGGGATCCTAAGAGAAGTCCACCCTATATGAGAAACTTGAGAAGCATTCTGGACCACACATTTTTCTAAACCTTTCGTAATATACACATATGTATAGTTTAAAATTGACTATATACATATATGTATATTGAGTTATACACATATGTATATAGTCAATTTTAAACTATACATATATATATATATATATATATATATATATATATATATATATATATATATATATATATATTTATATGATTTGTGCCTATTTTGCGGGCTATAATCATGATTGTAGGATATTATTGGTAGCTAACCAATTCACTTTTAATTATTAGAATCCGGTTGAGATGGAGGGACTAAAAAATGCACATATTCGGGATGGTGCGGCTGTTGTACAATACTTTGCATGGCTGGATAAGCAGGTATGCTTTTAAGTCTCGGGTTAGTTTAAGATAAAAGATCAATATCATATTATTTTTTACTTGCTATGCATACGTGACGCAACACAATTTCTCACCGTTTTTTTAGAAGGTGAGACTTCATATCTCCCTTAAACCTTGCCTAATATCATATATATCCAACCAAAAGCATACTATCAGGTTACCCATGACTTTAGTTTTGATTTTTAATTTTAGCCTATTTTGGGCTTAGTTGGGCTTATACTCTGTATATTTTTTCTTCATTTTTTCACTAATAAAGTTTTCGGGGTGTCGTTTTGTTTACCTAAAAACATGAAATTATGCAAGTTTTAAGTAGGATATATAGAATTATCCCTTTTTTTTATGGTGCAGATGAAGGAAATCTATGGTGCCTCGGGCTACTTCAAGGAGTCAGAAAGCCAAAATTCTAAAAATCATTCGTAGGTTTCTGTTCTTTAAATGTAAAATTAGTTGCTCTGTAATCCGCTGAAAGTTCACGTATAGAGTTACCAAATTATTAAGTAACAAATAATTTTTGCTTGTTGGTGATTATGCAGGGGGGATGCAAAACTGACAGAAGTGTCTGTAAGTGATAAGCTAGAGGAGTTCCGTGCCTCGAAAGAGGTAATATAATTTAATAAATTCTCAAGCTGTGTTTCTTTAATTATTATTTTTTGGTAATTTGAACTAATATTGTTTGTAATTTATCAAATTTTCTCCTCTTTTTACTTGATTAATTTTTATATTGTATGGTTGTAGCATTTTAGAGGGTTGAGCTTTCCGACAATCTCTTCAGTTGGTCCAAACGGGGCTATTATTCATTATGGACCTCAAGCCAAAACATGCGCCGAACTTGATCCAAATAGCATGTATCTTTGCGATTCCGGTGCTCAGGTCTTCTCACAACTTCCATCAAGGTTTTATTTATTAAATTTTGAATATTATTTTAAATAATTCACCAGTTTTATTTTATGGTGTCATTCCTTAAAGTATCTGGATGGGACAACGGATATAACTCGGACTGTTCATTTTGGAAAGCCTTCTGAGCATGAAAAAAGATGTTATACAGCAGTACGTTGGGCTTACCTTTATATTCTTACTGTTTTGGTTATCATTATTGATACTGTTATTTTTATTATTATTGATACTGTTATTTTTATTTCTTTATTTTTACCTTCATTTATAATTTTGTTTGAAGTAGGTTCTCAAGGGTCACATTGCTTTGGGTAATGCTCGTTTTCCCAACGGAACCACAGGTCATGCTCTAGATGTTCTTGCTCGAGTTCCATTATGGTCATATGGTCTAGATTACAGACACGGAACAGGTCACGGGATAGGCTCTTACTTAAATGTCCATGAAGGTAAGTTAAAGAACGCCTTATCTTACATGTTATTCTACCCAAAAGTTTAAATAAACTTATTTCTGAAAATATTCAATCGCGAATGAACAGGCCCACATTCAATTACTTTTAGGCCCGGATTGAGTGTGCCACTTCAAGCTTCAATGACTGTAACAGATGGTTTGTATTGCATCTTCACTTCCACTTTATCTTGTTTGTTTTTTGGTTGTGAAATTGTCACGTTTTTTATAAAAGAGATGTTCCAGTTATATAAAAAAATTAAATAACTCCCGGTTTGTAAATTAAATGTATTGGTTTATTTCCAGAACCTGGTTACTATGAAGATGGCAAATTCGGTATACGATTGGAAAATGTTCTTATAATCAAGGAGGCTGCAACACAGTTTAACTATGCTAATAAAGGTTACTTGGAATTCGAGCACATAACATGGGTAAGTTTGCATTATGTTGTATTGTTTTCATACATTTAATATGCGATCGGTTGTGCATTGATATGCTAAGGCTTTAGGGGTTTGACCAAGCCGAATCCAAGCTTGCGTAAGTCTGAGCTCGTTTATTAGATGAGCTCCAATGCTTTTTAGCTTAACCGATCTCAAGTAGCTCACGAGTGAATCAGCTTGTTTATGTTGGTTGTTTATATTTGTACTACAGGCACCGTATCAGACGAAGTTGATTGATGCGAGCCTTCTTCTGCCTGAAGAAATAAAATGGGTGAACAGCTATCATATGAAATGTAGAGATATCCTGGCACCATACCTCAACGAATCCGACAAGGCCTGGCTGAACCAAGCGACCGAGCCCATTGCTGCCTAATAAGACATAACACCTGTTCTTATGTTGATAGAATTTGAGTAATTAAAACTTGATCGTGTTCACCTCGTCGCCGCAGCTTAGCGTTAGAACACAACACCACTGATTGAATCAGATGAAAGGATTTAGTGTTTTTTAAATCGGAAAACAATTACGGTGTTGATTCATGCTTGTTTGGAGGATTAAATGGTTTGTTTGTTTGTTTGGATTTTATCTTTTTTAAATTCATTTTGGACGTGATTCGATAAAACACAATAAAGTGGATGAAATTTCTTTTGTTGCGTTTTATTCTTTATACTGTGCCTTTTGTTTGGTTAGAAAAAGTTGAGTAGTAAAGTGGTTTGTCTATATGTGGTTTTGGATTTTAAAATGGTT
This sequence comes from Helianthus annuus, assembly GCF_002127325.2. Taxonomy (NCBI): domain Eukaryota; kingdom Viridiplantae; phylum Streptophyta; class Magnoliopsida; order Asterales; family Asteraceae; genus Helianthus; species Helianthus annuus. The sequence goes on along the minus strand of NC_035447.2, from coordinate 75,713,911 downwards.
AACCATATCAATAGTGGGGTTGAATTTATTAAATGATTGTTTACGTTATTTTGATTTTGAAAACTAGTAATATTTATTCTATTTTTGATGATTTTAGGTAATTTTGATGTTAGGCATTATTTATGTACTGATTGATTTTTGTGAGTTAGTTAATGTATTGTGTTTTTCAATTATGTTTTATACAATGCTAAACTTTGTGTTTTAGTTAATTGTGTTTTAGAAAAATATTTTTTTTTTGTTTTTTTTTTTATACCAACTAGGGATCCTGCTCTATCAAGAGGATTCATGTCGGCTAGAACCGTTACAGGATTCTTAGCTGATGTTGATTCAACTGCTGCTAATGAACTGGGAAAAACACATACTATTGCAGATGAAAGGGTTTGTGTTCACTATTCATCCACTTGCTGCTGCCAATTCGATTTCATGGATCGTGTAGATATAAAGTTGTATATAGTGAAACCAAAACAAACTATTACAAGTAATTGATATTATTTTATACACTATGAAACGGATAAGCATTTATCTGGTGTTCGGAAACTGTTGAAACCGACCGAAATTCTCAAAGCGAAGCAAGTTGGTTCGGCTGATCATCCAACCTGGCTGGTTTGATTTGTCGTTTCTTGAAACTATAGTTAGTGGTTTGACCGAATATTATAGTCATAACATGTAGCTAGCGGGTTGACCGCAAAATTGATATACAATATCTCTGATACTTTGTGTATCTAATCTGTATAAGATTTTGTGAATGAGATTATATGTGAATATCCCATTTCTTATGATTATTTGATGTGGTGGTATATCTTGCGTATGTATGGTTTCTTGGATGTGTTAGGGCTCTTCAGAAGTAATTAATCTGCCAATATGTCTTGCAAATTTAACCCGTGTAATACACGGGTCTATCACATGTAAATATTTGTTTTGGTCTTAATATAATGTTTTGTGGTTTTGATTATGTATGTTTGAGGATCTTGGCTATGATTTTGATCATGATGACCACCAGAGGTCAAAATCTTTTCATTCTCTTTTGTATCTAAAGAAATCTTAATTTGCTTGTGATAGAAGTTTCATTTATGTTTTCAAAGGGGTTAATGGATTACATCTATACCTCGAAGCTAGTGCTTGATCTATAATGGGTCAGATAATTTTTTATATCTTAAAGGGCTCAAATGGGTCAAACATGTAATGAAGATAGGAAGATCCACTTCTACACAAAATATGGGCTACTATTAGAGGTTAGTGAGATCATCACACCAAGGTTTTATTTCTATTTTGTTTTATTATTTTATTTTCGAAAAGGATATTTTAACAATTTATATTTGACACATATCCAGTTTTAAGTCTTAGGAAACTGAAGCAGAACCACCTTTTATGAATATTTTAGAACTGAGAACCAAACCATAAATTGGTATCTTAAAGAATGACTGATGATAGAACCGAATATTACCACTTTCTGTTTGGTTTTACTATTTTGTTTGTTTGGACTATTTTTGCATACCCTTATTCGTGATCGAGCTATCATTTGTCGTTGTTTCGGAAAACTACAAGTTCCTGTATATAAATGACATCATTATTATGTTTGAGAGGTTTTTTTTACATTGAATACTTATTTGTAGAAGGGATGGTTGTATCTTTTATATTTAAATTCATTTTTGTTTGTTTCATAACACCTGGACCCTGTTAATGTAAAAACTAGAGAGTTAGGGGAGGCATTGGAAGTTGTTACTGCTGAACAAAATTACTTAACTCATCATGTTATCTTAGGAAGTGAGGACTCAAGAATAGAACCTAATAACTCTTTGGAGTTATGGAATTCTTTTCATGTTTGATCATATCATTGAAATAGATTTCTTTTCATATTTGATATAATATTAGTCTGACTTTAAAAGTCATCAGGGATGCCTTTTAACGTTAACTAGGATAAAGACCCGCGCGCGTTGCGTCGCGAGGCTTTTTGAGTTGAACACATAATATGATGCTAAAGAATCATAGCAAAAAGCAAACACATATTTATAAATTTCAGTTTGTGCAAACTGAATCAAGTGCAGGTTAATGAAATGGGCTAGATCAAAAAATATTAATGTTGTAAAATCATAACAAAAACCAAGCATAAATTTATAAACTGTATGGTTCTTGCAAATAAGGATGAGCTCGGTACCGACCAGTACCGAAAATCCCGAAAAGTGGGTACCGGTATCGAATATACCCGGTACGGTACGGTTCGGTACCGGTATTTGAGGGTAAAAACTGGTAAATACCGATACCGAACCGGTACCGAAAATCTCAAAAGTCGGTACCGAAAGTGTACCCGGTTCAGTAAATTCGGTACCGGTTCGGTACATAGTGGAAAATCATCTTACAAAGCACAATGCACATAATACAATTCCTATTGCACAACATTGTTGCAAAATAATAGTATATAAATGCGTTTTAGAAAAAAAAAACACTTTTTTGTGTTTTTAGTCCATTGCGTTTTAGGAAAAATACATTTCTTTGTGTTTTTTGTCCATTGCATTTTAGAAACAACATATTTCTGTGTTTTTAGGTCATTGCGGTTTAGAAAAAAGACATTTCTTTGTGTTTTTAGTACATTGCGTTTTAGAACTAACACATTTCTTTTGTGTTTTTTATCAATTGCGTTTTAGAAAAAAAATCATTTTTATGCTTTTTGTCCAATACGTTTTACGCATCTGGGTTTTCAATTTTTTTTTCGAAAATATAGCAATACTATACTCGTTTTAAAGATAAAAAACGCTCGTTTTTGTGTAATTTTATAAAAAATATTTTCGTATGAAAGAGTTCTTAAAGGTTAACAAACGGGGGGAATTAGACTGGTCTAATACGGATCGTATAGGCCTATACGATCTGTATTGGTTATGGTTGTAGATATGATAGACTGACAGGGTCAGCGATGGTCTGGCGATTGGGCTTATACGGATCGTATAGGCCTATACGATTCGTATTGAAGAGCTGATTTTTTTGAGATTGAATTTTAGTGGTTTGTTGGTGGGTATTGTTGGTTATTTGCTGTTTATATGTGTTTGATAATTTTTATTATATTTTTATCGTGACGTATTGCATCGTATCATATTTATATTTTATATTATATTTTATCGCAACGTGTCATATCATATTATACATTATACGTAACCAACCAATCTAAACATATGAAATAAACAATGACAGATATAAATAAGCTGAAACTGAAATTTAACTATATAATAAGTTTGTATATATACATGACATAATTAAAAAAAGTACAACAAAATATCCTAAACCGTTGGATCCGCACCCTAAGGGTCCTGAGTGGTGCCTGATGGCCCCGGTTCCTGAGTGGTGCCAGACGGCTGCGGATCCCGGGCATGGTGGCAAGTCCGGCATCGGTATGGGGCTCAGGTCACGATCCCTAGCCACCTGTATATCGCCCTCATCAAAAGAAGCTCAGTACGAGCGTGGTGGGCGCCCATCCGCGCCTGTAGCCGCTGCTCCACTTGCTGTAACGCAAGGGCCACAACGGTGGCATTAAGTCATACACGACGTGCTGGGGGTACCGAGGTACCCCAGGCGGCTACTGATGTTGTGGTGGCGGACTGAGCTCTCAGTCAGGCTGAGCGACCTCCTGAAAATAAACCAACAGTTAAAACATGACGGTAAATTTTAAATCCTAATACAAAATAAGTAAATAAATGTTTACCTCCTCCTCCGGTAACTCGTCTGGCAGGGGGGGACAAAAATAGCGACCTCACGATCACGAAAGCGCAGGCCGATACCAACGCCATAGTCTTGCGTGATATGCATGCCGATCAGCATCAATCACGTCAATCTGGTCGGCTCGACCATGCCCCCGCCGTGACCTCTGGGTCCTCACTCAGAACGTGGCCCAATGAGACGACAATCTTCGTGATGTATGCCCCCCACCCGTATAACAACGACCAGTCCTGCCCGTGGAACGCCGCCGCAAACCACTAGGCGACGCAGTAAGTGAGGTCGCATGACTACCTATAAATCAGGCAGTATATGTAAAACAGATCCCCCTGGTTGCACCACTCATGATTCTGCTCGCGTGGTGCAATAGATGTGACAATAAGCTTGTATAGATAACGGTACTGGGGGTCTGTAAAATGCGACACCCTCGCCTTTGACCGCCCAAAGCGGCCCCGACGGATCACTCACCAGAATCTGACGAGCGTCGAACGAGGTACCTCGTGCACGACCTCGGTGTAGAGGGGGTGTTGGTCTCCGGCAACGTATAGAAACCGTTTTGTGTGGCAAACTCCCTAAGAGACATATCATGCCACAACCCCGCCAATCAAAAACTAACCTCGATCCATGGGTCCTCTGGGTCGTCCGCCTCCCCTGGCTAATCGGCTGGTCTCGGATGGAACTCAAATGAGGAGAAAAACTCGATCACCAGCACCCGGTATGATGGCATATAACAATCCTCCAAAATTATTCAGACACCCCTATTATATTTAAAGTGCCCCTATACTCCTTAAAATACACCTCGTATACGAGATTTGGCCCTAAGTACCTTTAAATTCATAAAAATAAAATAAAAACAATTTTTATTGGTTCCTGGTGGGTCGCGAAGACCCTTAAGGGCTCTTACGCGGGCCACGACACCTCAAGATCCGGGCGCACCCCCTGGTGCCACGTGTCAGGTGTTGTGCCGAGGCTAGTTGTCCGTTTCAGCAAGCCTAAGGCCTACATACCCTAGCTCGCGGGCCGCGAAGGATTTGCCTTCGGCTTACGCGGGCCGCGAGGAAGACCAATTCAGGCCCTATAAATTGAGACGATCGGCCTTCAGTTTTCGATGTTCAAAAACGAAATTCTCTCTCTAATTCTATAGTGTAGAAGCTATATTCAGGCATAATACCCCCCCTAAAATAACGAAGTTCTGCCTCGTTGTAAGTATCATAACCCCCGGTTACGTATTAGATACGCTGCCCGATTGATCTAGGATTCTGTAACGGCTGTCGAGGTTCTGCCCGACGTAGTCGTTGGAATTCTGTCTCGGGGAGGGTATTTCTAATGTAAATATTGAGTTATTATACTAACGCATGTGCATTGTTTAATTAATAGATAATCACCAGGAAATCATAAAGGAAAACCCTAAAGTTGCAATGTGAGTAATCTCCTTTTTGTAAACCTTTTAGAAACTGTTTTTACAAAACCTTTATTTATTTTAAATTATAATTAGCAGTGATTGAGTCTTTGTAATTCTTCAATTACTGCCGGTATGTTGGGGTTTTGTATACAAAATGTGGAACACGTTACCATTGGACAAAGAGTTAGCCAATGTGTAATATGACCCACCAGTCAGGATTGACAGTACTGAATGAGTAATTGTGTAGATATAAACATTGTAATCGCTCTCAATACTGTAAATTGGTAAAACTCTTCTTGATTAAACTGGGATCCACTCACCAGTATTTCCCACTGACAAAATGTTTTTAAACGCGTTCCAGGTAACAAAATGTGAAAGCCAAATAGAAGCCAACTGGACAGCACTGAAGGCTTGGAAAAGTGGCTATAAAAGTTACCTAAATAAAGAAGATTTTTTATTTCAATAAAATAGGGTTTATCACTATAAATCAGTTTGTAATGAAAACTTAGGTTTTATCCCAATATATTTATTAATATAAAATGTGGTGTTTTACTTTGATAAAATATTTCCTAACTACGGTCCTGATGTAAATTCCGCTGCCAAATAATGATAAACACCGATACCACTGAAACTGGCCGCGGCCGCCCGTTCCCGGGTAGTTAGGGAACGGGGGTTGCGCATGGCAGGAACACCAAGTTGAACAACCTGTCACATGACTGGGTTAGTATTTCATAAACGAAACATATAAATTAGGTTAATAAACAATATACCTCGACCAAGGAGTATCGTGTCCGATAAAATCTCTAGCTTTCACCGCTTCCTGTACCTCCTCCAAAGCCGACCAATTGATGGCCGCATGCCCGCCTATTTCCTTGCGCCGAAACTTTTCACAGCGGTGAAAAGACTTGGTGGCATCCTCAAACGCCAGATACGAGTGATCTAGCAACAAGTCAAGCTCTGGGGCACCACGATCGCGACCCCTCCTCCTACCACGACCCCTACCACAGGCCTGTCTTCCGCCCCCACCACTGCCACGTCCTCTGCCTCTACCACCGCCCCGTCCTCCGCCTCCACCACAACCCTGTCCTCCGCCCACTACCGCAACTCCCGACGCCTCCTCCACTACCCCGTCCTCCGACTCCACCACCCCGTCCTCCGAATCCACCAATGCCTCTTTCGGCCCCGACCAGCGTCAACAACAACTAAATCCATCTATGCAAAAAAATATATAACATATTTTTATTATATTTTCAAAAAAGATAACATATTTATATTACTTTTAAAAAAGATAACATATTTATTGTATTTTAAAAAACATATAACATATTTATATTATTTTTTTAAATATAACATATTTATATTATTTTAAAAAGATATAATATTTTTTTAAAATATAACATTTAAAAAAATATTTTTTTTTTCAAAAATGTAACATTTTTATGTGTGTAACAATTTCAAAAATATAACAATTTTTTGAAAACAAATATTTGATTTAAAGTAAATTTCAAAAATTAAAAAAAAAAACTTTGAATGTTTAAATTGATACGGGTCGTATAGACCCTAAACGCACTGCATCGATTCAAAAGTTGAAGAAAAAAAATGATAAATTTGAGCTAATACGATACGTATAGACCTATACGCATCGTATCAACTCATAAAACCTTCAAAAAAACCCCTGACACCGAACCCTAACCCCCTAAAATTTATTCAAAACTTAATCGTATACGATTCAAATGATAAACAAAATACGTATTATTGAAAAGGGGATAAAATAACATACCGTATGCGTCTTGACTCTTGTACTTTAATCCACCGTATATATCGCACCGTTGTGTGTGTGTTTGTAAAATGTGTGTATTTTGTGGTTCGTATTGTGATGTTAACCCCGTGTGGATCAGGGGTTAATACGTTTTGCATTATAATACGCATCGTATAGACCTATACTATACGATGTGTTTTAACACCCTGAATTCTCAAGGACCGCTTGTTTTTTTTTTTTTTGAGAAATCAGGGGGTTAATACGCATCGTATAGACCTATTCTATACGATGCAAATTGGCCTATTATACGACCAAATTTTGGCATATACGATCCTATTGGCCCAAATTCAAAAATAAATATAGTTTAGGTTTTGCCATTTCGATGCGTATAGGTGTCATATTTTGCCGGATTTTTTCATTACGTGTCTTTTTTTGAAGTGTATGCTCTATACCTGTCGTTCCGGTGACGTTCTGTTACGTGTAGTGTCGTATTTTTTGATTACGTGTAATTTCGTTTTAAATCGACTTTACTCAAACATGTCGTTTTGAATGTATACGCGTCATATCGTATCATTCTTTTCTGTATTTTGTCGTCAAATGCGTTATTATGATGTATATTGTCATTATGTGCCGTATTAGGGTGTATATTCACCATATTAGGCTGTGTCGGTGACATTCGGTATTGTTCCGTATTAGGGTGTATCATGTCTATATTGTATTTTGGGTGTATTGTCTGATATTTGACGTAATGTATTCACTAAACGAAATAAAAAACAACTGAAATACATTATACATTACAAAATACTTTTAAATTTACAACTTAATCTATATAATCCATTGTCTTGTCTGTTTCTGGCTTCGTTATTGACTCATACCGCTCTATGCGTTCCTTGTAGTTTTGGGGTCCATAGTGCTGCATCTACGTCTCAGTATTTTAACCAGAGATAGTTCGGTGACGACATTAGATAATCCCCTTCCAGTTTCACATGTATGAAATGACTTTTGTTAACGAATACCAGTGTAACCGCTTGAGGAGGGAGAGGTACGCATGTTGGAGGATTGGAGGGGAATAAAGTCGAACTGCCTCCCGTGTCTCATATGTGAACAATCACACCACATCTATGGGAAAGCAAGAGTCCCACCTGAGGCATCTCCATCCAATGCTCCATGGGTGTTCTCCCAACTCTTATTCTATCTAATTGCATGTCGTAGTCTTCCGGTAAATCCGCGTCAAAATGTACCTCCACATGTCTTTGTTTTCGCCCGTCAACTCATCAACTAGTTCGCTCCGAATAAAACCAAAGTAGTCTTGTGCCAACCCTAAACCCATAGCCATAGCCCGAAACCCACAGTGTTCATCCGACTTGACATCTTTTATTCTTGAAACATATCTATGGAACACTTCTGGAATTTTGTTTTTGTATCTGACAAGATAACTAACCGACTCATCTCTCTAGATTAATGGAAACCCATGGTCCTTGCGTTCATCTTTTTTCTCAGGAAGTTGTTGATCGACTGCGTCACATTACTGAATTTTGCGACTTTTGAGACAGTGCAGAAGTAGATGGTATTAGAGAGTCTTGCGACGGTACGTAGGAGCTGTGATGGGGAGAGTCACACTTGGTTTGCTCGGAAGGCCCAACTGAGCTAGGTCTCACAACCTGTTCTCTCCTTTGTTGTTGGACCTTCGATGTCGGACGTCCGCGAGTGTTTTCTTGTACGATAGGAGTTTTTTTATCACTCATAAGTAGGTTTAACACCGCCTTGATCTTCGACATTATGCTTTTCTTCACTTACGGGGGTTCGGAACGCATTTCTGTTTCACATCTTTGAATTCTTTTTCCAGATCAACGTCTTCATCACCAATTCTTGTTGGATTCAGGTCAAGTTTTCTCCAGAAGATGTCTATATCATCGAGCCCGATAATGCGTTCTGCAAACAAACAAAATAAAGATTACACATGCATATTAAAGTAATATAATAAATATTGAAATGAAGTTATAAGTACCTCTATTTCGTAATTTCTCCAGACGACAGGCACATAACAACCTGCAAACCGTGTAAAACTGGCAACCACATGTTGTCACACCCCAACCGATGCCGGAAACATCGGAGTGAGACGAAACGAGATTGCAAGAGACTTCATAACACTATTTTGCGAGAAGTATTTAATAACTAATATTTCATTTCATTTATAAAATCAAATACATCGTTTGGAGACAAAGTACAACAATATAAGCAAAGAAACAAAAGATGACATAAGTTCTAAATTAAAAATGGGTTTCTAGTTCATCCTACTAGATTCCGTTGTTCATCATCATCATCATCAATTTCCTGCAATACGTATTAAAGCACATGTCAACACATAAAGTATTGGTGAGTATACAAGTTTAACTACTAGCATAAGTATAAAAACGGTTAAACGAATCCACATAAGGAAATCTAGAATATATCATGGCAATACTAGCATGCAACTCTTACTTGTCAACCCAAAGATTCCCGCTAGCGTAATCTTATCGTAACAGCGATAAGACCGTTTTGTTTAGTAAACATGACTTCAAGAATACGGGCAATGTGTTAATCCTATAGCGCTATACATGTTAAGAGAGGCTTGATCGAAGTTAATGACAAAGCATAGTGCAAATAAGTTCTAGCATGTATGAATTCCTAGCATAACTTATTAAGCATACATATCAGATTGTTCATTTATGTTTTAAGCATAAAGTATGTGATTGAGTGATTTTCAAAATGTATACACATTGCACCCAAAGTGACGGAAATTTAAAAGGAGTCATGTACACTCACGGTTTTGCAAGCTTTCCGAGTTAAACCGCGAAGTTGATAAGTTGTTTGAGATTAGAACACCGAAATTACCCTACATGGGCGAAACGAAGGTGTATGAGTGTTCGGAGTTTGTGTAAGATTCGGATTTGGAATTTAAGTATATAAAAGTGTAAGTACACGAAAGTATATCTTGTCTAAATACTCGTTTTGACACTAAGTTCGTATGTGATTTCATGTGTCCTAATTTGCCCATTATAATCAAAACCGAGGAGTTTAGAACAAAGACAATGTAACCTATGTTCGTGACATATAACCATAATCCGATTAATATCACAAATTCGGTTAAATATACATTCATTATATATTATATAGTATAAGTTAACATTTGTCCATCATACAATATCATAGAATTCATGTAAGTCAACCATGGAGGTATGCATACCTCTTTATATGATTCACCAAAGCACAAAGTTTACCAACATAGTTGGTAAACCCGGTTGGTCATGAATGAAAATAAAATAAAGACTAACTAGTTCATCAAGTAGCCAAGTAAGATCAATCCGGGGGTTTCATACCCATCATGGAAAATGTTGGTGTAACACCCCGTGTTTTGAAAGTCAAAGTCAAAGTCAAGATTGAAGTCAAAGGGAGACAAGATTGCTAATTGCGATCTGTCACTCCTTGCTCAATTCCTGTTTTGACTTCTTTGACTCATAGATAGTCTATTTTATGCTTTACGTTAGTTGTATTATGTGGAGTACTTATTAATAATCGAGGTTTATTCGACATTTATCGCATATTTAATCGATGTTTATCTCTATCTATCGCATGCTTATCGCACTCGCAACTCGAAATTTTGCATTTTGGTTATTGTTATACGTGTATGTGCCTTTTATGTGTTACTTGTTCATGTTTATTTATGTTGTATTGTGGTGATCAATCGAAATGCAATCGAAACTCAACCATAATCGAATCACAAATGCTAAACGCAAGTGAATTAGGATGATTGTATGTTTGATATAGTAGTTGGGATTAAAAGTAATTTGAATGAGAAACTCTATCGCATCGCAACGCTCGCAATCGCTATCGAAACGGCAAAACTCGTCGCACTAAACACTCGAACCAAGTGACTGATCGACCAGGTGACCAGCCGACCGACCAGCCGATCGATCGAGCTGCCGCTCGATCGGCCAGCCACTCGATCGGGCTGCCACCAGATCGACCAGCCCCTTTCCACTTTGGGAAACTCTATAAATACCTCCTGTCACCATCAAACTTTCCACTTTTGCTCTCTGACGTCCGACCAGCGCTCCAACCTTACTTTCTCTCCAATTTCTCTCAATTCCGGTAAGATCTCAACCTAAATCTTGTACATCTTTGATCTACACATGATTCTACACCTTTCTATCTTTCGAATCTTAACTTTTAACCGTGAAATCACTAGATTTGAGGTGTTCTAGGATGATGTCATCATGGTGTTCTTAGGATCCTTCAAAAACAACTTAGATCTAACCGATTTCCACATAAACAAACAAAGATCTTCCATAGATCTAAACATATTCACCGTGAAAAGGATTAAGAGAAGGTTTCCAACTTTCTTTCAACTCTTTTACACTCAATGCACTCAAAACCGATAGAATCGGAGCTTGTACGGACTTCCTACTCAATCTTGTGGTTGTGTTGGTCCGAGATCTGGATTCTATCCACGAGACTACCGATTTCAGGTTAAACATGGAACACCGTCTCGAACATTTTACTGGTTGGATTTGGGTGATTCCTGTCCGATCAGGAGTACCAAGTATTGACGAGGTTTCTGCTGATTAAAACATTGTCACACCGTCTCGATAAAACGACAAACTATCAAAACAACCAAGTGTAAGACGAACGGGACGACCAGGACGGAATGCCGCCCGATTGGACTACCGTCCGATCGGACTGTCATCCGAACGGGTTGTCACCCGATCGATCTACACCTTGGTCCCACACTTAACCTTTGTTTTCAAAACCTTGAAGGATGAACATTGAACAAAGGGCTGACCGATCGGATTACCATCCGATCGAACTACCACTCAACCATGTAATGATCAGACTTCAACACTTAAACAATTTTCAACATGTTCAATACCAACAAATTGCCACCCGATCGGACCACTATTCGATCGAATGACAAACTGCAGTGAACTTGTTCTCACTAAAGGGTCCAACCAATCGGATTGTCGACCGATCGAACGTTTGTCCGATCGACCGACCTGAAAGGTAGGGATACTTCTGTGTTTTCAAAATACTACAGTGAAAACTTCAAAAGTCAAACCATCATACACAAACGCACCCTTTCCAAAGGAGGTAACAATCCACTCGAAAGGTCATCCGATCGGATGACCATCCGAGTGGACTGTCATTCGCACGACCAGCTGTCCGATCGGACTACCATCCGATCGAATTGCTGTCCGACCCACTTACACTTTGCATCATTTTACGCGTCTCTTATCGTTATGTTATCGTTCTGATCAGGCTAACCCTACTCTCTAGCGCTCCCTTCAATCCATCAATCGCTGTGAGTATACTCGATCCCTTTTTGCTTTATGCACTTTTGGGTGTTACATACGTTACTTATTCTAAATCACATCGAACATACTACGCAATACTTAAACGCTAACCATTATCGCATGTTATACGTGACTTAATGAATGCTTGTTTGTTATGTTTACACATGGAATGCTGTCTACCTGCCTTAGCAACGATAGTACTATAGTTTGGACTCAGCACCTGTTCACTTAGGGGTTATTAAGGACAATTAGTTACATGGCTCACAGTGGTGAGTGTGTATCGCGAACTGCCTTGGGAAGTCAACCCGCAGTCATTGGTATCGATAGGTTAATGTCGATAACTAACATGCCTCATTTCACACTGTGTACGTGCTGGTTATGCGTAATCGATTTCGAACTCTATTATATCTATTAAACTTGTATGCTCACCTTTACACTGTGTGTATTGACCTTTACTTTAACGTATGTGTCAGGTGCTTAGGATGCTTATTTGCTTACTTTGCTGTGAAATCGAGGCTAGGAAAGACCTAGGTTAACAATAAACAATTGTTTGTAATAAAAAATCCGAGTCATCGGAACAGAACAATTTGACTAGATCTTTTTTGTAATAATTGTATTATCATTTATGACATGGTATGGGACGTGTTGCTTTAAATATTTGGTAAATATAGTTGTTATGGAAACTTCTGGACAATCTGTTTCGCTCAGTGCCGCGCCCCGATGTTTCCGCCATCGGTTGGGGTGTGACAGATTGGTATCAGAGCCATAACTATAGGGAATTAGGCAAGACTCGACCTAGTCCGGGTCGCTATCTTAGAAACGGCCTAGTCTATAGTTAAGTACCAACGGACCGACTTGTGTGTGCCCTTAGGGGTGCTGTACGAGCTTACTTGCTGTGTCTCGCTATTCTCGCCTATGCCACACTATCACTGCACTCTAATTTTCGAAAAAGAAAGGTGCGGAATAGGTCGAGATCAGGTGTGAAAACCGCAAACTCTCGACTAAATCGCTCGTTCAATCTGCATTTTTATCTATAATCAGGAGAATTTGCGTCGAATCAGGAGTGAAATCCGTACTACAACACAAAATTCTTCCCTATTTTTATCAAACAGGGACAAAGTTGTTAAGTCAGGGGTGAAACCCGAACCTTGACGACTTGCTCCACCCTCCTAATTTTTGTTTTACAAAACTCTCACCAAAGTCTCGACGGACTCCAACGACTTGAAGTCCCACTATAACTGGAAAGATGAGTGCCATTCGCCCAGATTCGAGGCGAGTGCACAGTCCCGAAGGTTAAAGTGTGTACAAAAGGTCCTTAAGAATAGTCGAATCACTTTGGTTAGTCGATGTCTATCTAGCCGCAGACAATCCATTTCTTGATTTTTATATGTTTCGATTCTGAGCTCGCTACTGCCGACTCTGATATTCGACGATTTTATGTGATTTATGTGCTTTTCTCTGTTTATGTGTTACGATTTCTGGTGATTTATTCGCTTTTTCGCGTTCGCTTTAGTTAACACACACAACTCGCACTGCATCTTTATCTCAAAATGCTACCAAATCACTAATTGTGGACGACCATATGCTAGGTTATACGCTTATACTATACTGCTCGCTACGTTACTCGCGAACGCTATTCTCAAACGCGCGTAGGCTTTGAATGATAGGTTTCTGTAATCTGACTGCATCTTGTGATTACATGCTTCTGTGCTTCTGTGACTTACGTGTTTACGTGCTACCGTGTTACGTGCTACTGTGCTTTTGTGAATATGTGATTATGTGCCTATGTGACCTTGTGATCGGATGTGTTCCTAAGCTGTAATAGTATTAGGCGTGTGAGGTGAGATTCGATTTTATTGTAATTGAGCCCTATGGCGATGTCTGTCGCAGACAATGTCGTCATCTGGACCTTCATTCGGACCCCGTCACCCACGACTTTCTCGTCAAGAACAGAGAGACAAACGCCTCGCTACCATGATCGCTAAGCAAGAGGCAAAGACTGTTCCTAAGATCGTAAGTGAACTGTACGAAAATATGAGCAAATCGTCCGAGGAATCCAGGACCGAAGCTCCCAAGGTTACCCCTAAAGCTGCTTTCAGCTTCAAACTGTTCAAGGCATGCGGACCGAAAGAGTTCACTGGTGAAGATGGCCCTACGGCCTTGTTTCAATGGTTCGACTCGATCGAAGTCACGCTGCGACAGAGCGGATGTCCTGACAATCTCCGCACCCTGAATGCTACCGGCGTCTTCCAGTCCCGCGCTCTAGACTGGTGGACTGGCGAAAGGAACAAACGCGGAAATGATGCAGCCTATGGTCTGTCATGGGACGAGTTGAAGAACGTTATGCTCGAAGAGTTCTGCCCTCCCCATGAGCGCCAAAAGCTGGAGGATGAATTCTGGTATCTGAAGCAGAAGGAAGGTGACAACGCTGCTTTGACTGCTCTCTTCAAGCAGCTCAGCATTATCTGCCCCGACCAGGTGAAGACTACTGACATAACAATCAAGAAGTATATCCGCGCTCTGCCGGATTGTGTTGCAGATTTTGTGCAAGCTTCAAAGCCAGCAACGATCGAAGAAACTTACTTGCTTGCTGCTGAAATCAACGACAAGCGAGTAAAAGCTGGTTTCTGGGATAAGGCTTCAAAGAACCTTCACCAAGCCACCGCCGCACCAACTGCCGACACCACCGCCACCGCATCGTAGTCATCAAAGTCCTCTCGTCGCAAGAGGAAGAACAACAACAGCAGCTCCAGCAACAAGAACTGTGTTGTCACTACCGATGCTCCACTTCAAGTGGTACCAGCTCAGCAACAACAACAACAACACCGATCAGCTCCAGCTCCAATCACTTATGCACCGCCCGCAAAGCGTGCGTATACTGATCCCCACCCTGCCTGCCCGACATGCTCTTATCATCACCCGGTGGGTCTCGCCTGCCATTTTTGCGCGCACTACAATATGTACGACCACTTCACTGCAAACTGCCGTACTGGTCCCCGCCAACCACCAGCTCAAGCCACTGCTCATCAAGCTCTGCTCCCAGCCCCTCAAGGCCAGCAAGCGACTCAGGCACCCGTGCTCAACGCTAGAGTCTGCTTCGCATGTGGTGATCCCAACCACTTTGTGAACATGTGCCCGGACAGGGTTGTGAAACAAGAGCCCCAGCAGCAGCAGCCTCAGCAACAGCAGCAGCAGCAACAGCAACAGCAACAAGCCGCTCGCGCCAGAACGTTCAACATCAATGTGCGCCAAGCCCAGGCTGACAACAACGTGGTCAATGGTACGTTCCTTATGAATGGTATTTATGCATCGTGTTTGTTTGATACTGGAGCCGATAACTTTTTTGTATCGTTTGAGTTCGAAAAGCTCCTTAATTGTAAGCGCTCCCATATCTCCTCGACGTTTGATGTCGAAGTCGCCACTGGAAGAACCATCGCTGTGAATTCTGTTCTTCGTGATTGTACTCTGGAACTCAACAATCACATCTTTCCGATTGACCTTATTCCGATGTAGCTCGGAAGTTTTGACATCATAGTAGGCATGGACTTTCTTCATGAAAACCATGCTGAAGTTGTGTGCTTTGATAAGATGATTCGATTCACTCTCGCTAACGGTGATATAGTGTGTGTTTATGGTGAAACTCCTTCGAAAGGTCTCAAGCTCATGTCATGTGTCCAAGCTAGCAAGTATCTCCGCAAGGAATATAGAGCTTTCTTGGCTAATATTATAGTAGCGGAGGAGGTAAAGAAAGGAAAGACGGAAGTGAAAGATGTCCCTGTGGTTCATGAATTTCCTAACGTGTTTCCCAACGAATTGCCTGGCCTTCCGCCTAGTCGTGATATCGACTTTCATATCGACCTCATTCCTGGAGCCAACCCGGTTACCAAAGCTCTTTATCGACTCGCTCCGTCCGAAATGCGCGAACTCTCGAGTCAGCTCCAGGAATTACTTGATAAAGGTTTCATTCGCCCGAGCACCTCTCCATGGGGCGCACCAGTCCTTTTCGTCAAAAAGAAGGATGGGTCGTTTCGGATGTGCATCGACTATCGGGAATAAATTGACAATCAAGAATCGCTATCCCCTGCCTCGAATGGATGATTTGTTTGATCAGCTACAAGGTGCTACATGTTTCTCGAAGATCGATCTACGCTCAGGCTATCACCAACTACGCATTCAAGAGGAGGATATACCCAAAACCGCTTTCCGCACTCGTTACGGCCACGATGAGTTTGTTGTTATGCCTTTTGGTTTAGCCAACGCACCCGCGATTTTCATGGATCTGATGAATCGGGTGTGTAAACCATACCTTGACCGCTTCGTCATCGTGTTCATTGATGATATCCTGATCTATTCCAAGTCGAAAGCCGAACACGTGCAACATCTACGTTTGGTTCTCGAGCTACTCCAAGGGAATCGACTCTATGCCAAGTTCTCCAAGTGGGAATTTTGGCTGGAGGAGGTTCAATTCCTCGGTCACATTGTCAATAGTCAAGGTATTCATGTCGATCCCGCTAAGATTGAAGCAGTTAAGAGTTGGGTTACGCCGAAGAACCCGTCTGAAGTCCGTTCATTTCTCGGACTAGCGGGCTATTATCGTCGATTTATCGAAGGATTCTCTAAAATCGCTGTGCCACTTACCGCCCTCACACACAAAGACAGACCCTTTGTTTGGGGGACTGAACAAGAGTCTGCCTTCCAAACCCTCAAGTATATACTTTGCAATGCTCCCGTCCTCACTTTACTCGACGGAAACGACGACTTTATTGTCTATTGTGATGCCTCGAACCTTGGTCTTGGCTGTGTCCTCATGCAACGGGGCAAGGTCATTGCTTACGCATCTCGCCAGCTTAAAATCCACGAGAAGAGCCTACAACATATCTTTGACCAGAAGGAACTTAATATGCGTCAACGCCGATGGGTAGAACTTTTCAACGATTACGACTGCGAGATTCGTTATCACCCATGCAAAGCAAATGTTGTTGCCGACGCACTAAGCAGACGGAGCTATCTGCATAGTATTCCCAATATTCCAGCCCAGCATCATCTCGAAACCCTCATTCGCGAAGCCCAACATGCGTGTTTTACTGAACACACATTAAAGAAGGAAAGAATTCACCACGATGGAGCCCATCTTGTTAATAAGTCAAATGGGATATTCCATTATCTGGACCGAATTCGGATCCCTAAGCGGAACGATTTGCGACAGATTTTGATGGACGAAGCCCACAAAACTCGGTATTCTATTCGTCCCGGTGCCGATAAAATGTACCAGGACCTTCGCTACAAGTACTGGTGGCCGGGCATGAAGAGGGATATTGCTCTCTACGTTGGAAAGTGCCTAACTTGCTCGAAAGTCAAGGCTGAACATCAAAGACCCTCTGGCTTGCTTGAACAACCCCCTATCCCTATGTGGAAGTGGGAAAGCGTAGCTATGGACTTCATAACCAAACTCCCACGAACAACCGCAGGTCACGATAGCATCTGGGTTATCGTTGACCGTTTGACCAAATCTGCTCACTTCCTACCAATATGAGAAGACTACAAGGTAGAACGATTAGCCCGAATCTACACCGATGAGATCATTTGTAATCATGGGACGCCTCGCGACATCATCTCTGACCGTGATGCTCGGTTTACCTCGCGACTGTGGGAAACGTTTCAAGCGGCTCTCGGTACTACGCTTAATCTGAGTACCGCATTCCATCCTCAAACCGACGGACAGACTGAAAGAACAATTCGTACCCTTGAAGACATACTTCGTTTGTGTGTCATAGATTTCGGTGGTAATTGGGACGCTTACCTACCGTTAGTCGAATTCTCGTATAACAACAGTTATCATTCTAGCATTCAAATGGCACCATTTGAGGCTTTATACGAAAGAAGATGTCGATCGCCTGTTGTATGGCACGAGATCGGGCACTCGCAATTAACCGGTCCTGAGCTATTGAAAGAAACGACTGACAAAATTCTCCAAATTCGAGACAATCTGCTGAAAGCTCAGAGTCGTCAGAAAAGTTACGCCGATAGACGACGCACGCCCCTTGAATTTGACGTTGGTGAATACGTACTCCTAAAGGTATCACCTTGGAAGGGTGTGGTCAGATTCGGCAAGAAAGGGAAACAAGCGCCAAGATATGTGGGACCTTTTAAGATTCTGGAAAAGATCGGAAAAGTCGCTTACAGACTCGAACTACCGGAGGGACTTAGTAACGTCCACCCGACTTTCCATGTTTCTTACCTCCGCAAGTGCCTAGCTAAGCATGATTTAATTGTACCTCTTGATGACCTCCAAGTAAACAAAACACTACACTTCGTGGAAAAGCCTGTCGAAATCATGGATCGCCAAACCAAGCAGCTCAGACGCTAGCGCATTCCAATTGTGAAAGTCCGATGGGAAGGCAAACGAGGCGCAGAGTTCACTTGGGAACTTGAAAGCGACATTAAGGAAAAGTACCCACAGTTGTTTGTTACGGCTTCGGCCTAATTTCGGGACGAAATTCCCTTAAGTAGGGGAAGCTGTAACACACCGTGTTTCGAAAGTCAAAGTCAAAGTCAAGATTGAAGACAAAGGGAGACAAGATTGCTAATTGCGATCTGTCACTCCTTGCTCAATTCCTGTTTTGACTTCTTTGACTCGTAGATAGTCTATTTTATGCTTTACGTTAGTTGTATTATGTGGAGTACTTATTAATAATCGAGGTTTATTCGACATTTATCGCATATTTAATCGATGTTTATCGCTATCTATCGCATGCTTATCGCACTCGCAACTCAAAATTTCGCATTTTGGTTATTGTTATACGTGTGTGTGCCTTTTATGTGTTACTTGTGTAAGTTTGTTTATGTTGTATTGTGGTGATCAATCGAAACGTAATCGAAACTCAACCATAATCGAATCACAAACGCTAAACGCCAGTGAATTAGGATGATTGTATGTTAGATATAGTAGTTGGGATTAAAAGTAATTTGAATGAGAAACTCTATCGCATCGCAACACTCGCAATCGCTATTGAAACGGCAAAACTCGTCGCACCAAACACTCGAACCAAGTGACTGATCGACCAGGTGACTAGCCGATCGACCGAGCGGCCGCTCGATCGGCCAGCCACTCGATCGGGCTGCCACCCGATCGACCAGCCCCTTTCCACTTTGGGAAACTCTATAAATACCTCCTGTCACCATCAAACTTTCCACTTTTGCTCTATGACGTCCGACCAGTGCTCCAACCTTACTTTCTCTCCAATTTCTCTCAATTCCGGTAAGATCTCAACCTCTTGTACATCTTTGATCTACACATGATTCTACACCTTTCTATCTTTCGAATCTTAACTTTTAACCGTGAAATCACTAGATTTGAGGTGTTCTAGGATGATGTCATCATGGTGTTCTTAGGAACTTCATGTTTTGGCTTTAATCCTTCAAAAACAACTTAGATCTAACCGATTTTCACATAAACAAACAAAGATCTTCCATAGATCTAAACATATTCACGGTGAAAAGGATTGAGAGAAGGTTTCCAACTTTCTTTCAACTCTTTTACACTCAATGCACTCAAAACCGATAGAATCGGAGCTTTTACCGACTTCCTACTCAATCTTGTGGTTGTGTTGGTCCGAGATCTGGATTCTGTCCACGAGACTACCGATTTCGGGTTAAACATGGAACACCGTCTCGAAGAGTTACTGGTTGGATTTGGGTGATTCCTGTCCGATCAGGAGTACCAAGTATTGACGAGGTTTCTGCTGATTAACATGTTCTCACACCGTCTCGATAAAACGACAAACTATCAAAACAACCAAGTGTCAGACGAACGGGATGACCAGGACGGAATGCCGCTCGATCGGGCTACCGTCCGATCAGACTGTCATCCGAACGGGTTGTCACCCGGTCTATCTACACCTTGGTCCCACACTTAACCTTTGTTTTCAAAACCTTGAAGGATGAACATTGAACAAAGGGCTGACCGATCGGATTACCATCCGATTACCATCCGATTACCATCCGATCGAACTACCACTCAAACATGTAATGATCAGACTTCAACACTTAAACAATTTTCAACATGTTCAATACCAACGGATTACCACCCGATCGGACCACTATTTGATCGAATGACAAACTACAGTGAACTTGTTCTCACTAAAGGGTCCAACCAATCGGATTGTCGACCGATCGAACGTTCGTCCGATCGACCGACCTGAAAGGTAGGGATACTTCAGTGTTTTCAAAATACTACAGCAAAAACTTCAAAAGTTAAACCATCATACACAAACGCACCCTTTCCAAAGGAGGTAACAATCCACTCGAAAGGTCATCCGATCGGATGACCATCCGAGCAGACTGTCATTCGCACGACTAGCTGTCCGATCGGACTACCATCCGATCAAACTGATGTCCGACCCACTTAAACTTTGCATCGTTTTACGCGTCGCTTATCGTTATGCTATCGTTCTGATCAGGCTAACCCTACTCTCTATAGCTCCCTTCAATCCATCAATCGCTGTGAGTATACTCGATCCCTTTTTGCTTTATGCACTTTTGGGTGTTACATACGTTACTTATTCTAAATCACATCGAACACACTACGCAATACTTTAAACGCTAACCGTTATCGCATGTTATACGTTACTTAATGAATGCTTGTTTGTTATGTTTACACATGGAATGCTGTCTACCTGCCTTAGCAACGATAGTACTATAGTTTGGACTCAGCACCTGTTCACTCAGGGGTTGTTAAGGAGAATTAGTTACATGGCTCACAGTGGTGAGTGTGTATCGCGAACTGCCTTGGGCAGTCAACCCGCAGTCATTGGTATCGATAGGTTCATGTCGATAACTAACATGCCTCATTTCACACTGTGTACGTGCTGGTTATGCGTAATCGATTTTGAACTCTATTATATCTATTAAACTTGTATGCTCACCTTTACACTATGTGTATTGACCTTTACTTTAACGTATGTGACAGGTGCTTAGGATGCTTATTTGCTTACTTTGCTGTGAAATCGAGGCTAGGAAAGACCTAGGTCAACAATAAATAATTGTCTGTAATAAAAAATCTGAGTCATCGGAACAGAACAATTTGACTAGATCTTTTCTGTAATAATTGTATTATCATTTATGACATGGTATGGGACGTGTTGCTTTAAATATTTGGTAAATATAGTTGTTATGGAAACTTCTGGACAATCTGTTTCGCTCAGTGCAGCGCCCCGATGTTTCCGCCATCGGTTGGGGTGTGACAGTTGGAGATGTGGCAGGGTTGTGTAAATTTAGGACTAGGAAACAACTTTGAATAGCATGTAAAACATCAAGTCAGGTGGTGGAATAGGTTTGGATAGCCAAGGCTTCCATGTTTCACACCTTTACCAAAACACAAGTCTTGCCACATGAACTATGGTAGACTTGGATGGTTTCATCACTTGTGGGTTGTCTAAACCCTATCAAAACAGAAAGTTTATGAGGTTCTTAGACCTCTGAACTTATGAGAATCAACCTTATACAAGTCCCATAATCATATATGAGATTAGAGACAAGTTAGGCACAAGATTCACATGAAAAATGGAAGTTTATAAAGATTTACCTAAAGTTCTTTCAAAACAGAAAGTTTGGACCTCAAAATGGTGATGTTCCACCTTAGTTTACCATGGTAAACTTGTGGAAACACTCCTAGAGGTGTTCCAAGCTTTGTAGTGGAAGAAAGAAGAAGAAAAGTGAGTTTGAACTCACTTTGTGTCACACCCCGATTTCCGGTGTGCCCGGAAGGGTGGGGTTCAAGCGTGACGATTGGATAACAGTATCACAAGTTATAATGTAGCGGAAGTATTGAGTAAAAGTATTCATTTAATAAAATCTTGAATATATATATAAAAGTTATACAAGCGTTCAAGTACAAGCCAACAGGCGGGATCTAATAAAAAGAGCTTTAGACATCATAGGCCTTAAGCTGAGGAGTTGCAAACTTCAAAGTCTTTATCATAGCCAACCCGGATTCCCAGCCTAATATCAAGGTTCGGTACCTGTGATTCAATCTTTTGAAAATACGTTAGCTTTTGCTGGTAAATATAATTAACTGACTCGTTTTGAAAATAGTTTTTCAAAATGAGTTTTATACATAGAGAAAACCCGTAGGTAATCATTTAATATTTATTGGGATTTCATCTTGTCCCCAGATTTACAATACTTATCATACAATCGGGAACCAGATATCAGAGCCGGTCATTTTCAGTGCTATAATGATTAAGGTACACACAAAGTTAAATAACGCATCGTACAGTCGATATGCCTACCCCAGCACGTTATTTCGTATGGCCATAATAGTTCATGAGTCGGGACGCCTGGACACGGTACCATTAACCCCCAATTGTTTAAGTTATCAAGTAATACGGATTAAACCGAGTTCTTATATTTATAAGCAATCACAGGGCTCATTTATATAATACCCGCTCCAAGTGGCATATTTGTCATACCCCAAGTTTAAAAACAAAATAAGTTAAGAGTATTTACCTTTTGCTAGCTTCCAACCGATAACAGTTTTAGTTTAGCAAAAAGCCATAAGTCTAAGTATTATTGACCCAAGTCCGATTATCTGGGGAGTTCTATAGTCCGGAGTGAACAGAATTAGTTAGCTGTTTAAATGCATACATGTTATAGGTTAGTTCCTTTGACATGACCCGTTACTTAAGAATAGATTTGGTTTCGCTAGATTAAGCGTAGACCTGTTAAAATGTGGTTTATACCTATTTGAGTGCAATGAATCATTTGATAAAGGTTATTTAACCAAATATTCTGATTTGGAATGGGTTTGAAATCACTTGAAGTGATTAGACCCGTTACGCCTAAATTATACGAACTAGGTTCGTATAACTAGTTATGTACGTATAAGCGGGTTCGGAAGGTTGGATGGGTCTATGACAAGTCCAAGTATTTAAAAACATATTTTTAGTTGATGTATATTCTGTCCCAAAGTGAGATTGTAGCTTGGTTTAGATTAAAACCATTTAATTAGCTATTACGACCACATAAGGGCATTGTGGTCATTTTTAACAATATTATCAAGACTTTTCAATTAACCCATCAAACGGAATGACCATGTGAGTAATACTAAACAATAATATGGTCTCAAAACAAGTTTAAAACATGTCTTTATGTTAACCAAACGGGTCAGAATCAAAAGTCAAAGACAAAGTCAAACTGCTTGACTTTCGATATAGAATTGAAGTCTAAAATGAATATGACGAGTTAGACATGTCGAAATATGTTTTATTATGTTATATAAGCTGTTATAATGTCAAAACTTATAGTTTAGATACTTAAAAGATCATTCGTCGTAATTTGCAAAAATCTGTGTTTTTGACTTTTTATTGTATACATGTTTGAGTTGTCATTTCGCCTACTAAACGTGATGCTCAGAGGGTATAACCACGAGGGATTAATACCTTCATTAATACGATCACGTAGCCATGTTCGATTCGAACTTTGTCTTGACCGAAATGGTCATAACCGAAAGTCAAAGCAAAAGTCAATTTGCTTGACTTTCGGTTATTAACTAGCCTAGGAATGGAAAAGAACTGAAAGAGATGTTGGTGCATACATTTGTCGACTTCGTCTTGTATCGAGTCTAGTATTAGAATTGTTAGTTTAGGGCGCGTTATACGAGAAAATAGGAAGTTTTAGGTTGTGTTCAATCTGATTCCGCTTGAAATGCTGATTCCGCTTGAAAAGGTCATGTGACATGTTCAAGCGAAATCAGAACTTAGTGATTCCGCTTGAACTGTCATATGTATCTTTCAAGCGGAATCCCTCTCCTATAAATAGTCCCCAAGCGAAATCATTTGTACGTTTTCTGATTTTCCGGTACCGAGGTGCTGCCGAAGTGCTGTTCAATTGTATACTGTTATTCATCAATATACAAGGCAATATTAAGTGAAACAAGCTGTTTTTTCTAGTCCGTTTCTTAGTTTCCGCCTCTGAAACGGATAAGAGCTCTCCTGATTGACTCTTTCGGGTCACGACGCGATCCTTCAAGTGGTATCAGAGCTCAGGAAGAAGAGTTCTTGCCAAAAACAGCCATTTTTCTGACTTCAACACCTTCTTTTACAAATTGAACAAGTTTTATCAGGCAAAATCAGCTAAAATTCTCACAGATTGTGTAAAACTGCATATTAACAAATCCTTGAGAGTTTCACTGCAAAATACGGTTTAAAAATGGTAAAAATGGACCTTAGTTCTTATTCCGCTTGAACGAGTATCTTGTGATTCCGCTTCAAATTGCAAGTGATTCCGCTTCAAATCAGATATTCCGCTCGAAAACTGTGATTCTGCTTCAATATTTGCAGTGATTCCACTCCAAATTAGCGATTCCGCTCTAAACTCGGCTGATTCCGCTCCAAACTGCTAAGTTGGATATTCCGCTTGAAATCTTGTTGAGTATTTCGCTTGAAATACAACGCAGGTGATTCCGCTTCAAGAAGCTATTTCGCTTGAACTGAGTTTGGATGTGAAATTTTTGATTTCGCTTGAACAGTCATTCCGCTTGAAAAGGGTTCCCCTTGAAACTGTCTGTTATTGAAAAACGTGTTACCGAATCATGGCTGAAGAATTCTACAATGCGTTCGCGACACCGGTTGCTCCGGTTACTACTGCTGAAACTGTGTACAATGAGAATGAGACTGGAGCTTATTAGAAACTGCCAAAGCTCATGTATATTGAAGATTTTCAAGGTTGGAAAAATCGATTCGAGAATTGGCTGCAAGCTTACAAATTTGATGCATGGTGTTCACTGCTGAAAGATTACGAGAGACCAAAGAATGAACGTGGGATTGAAAAAGCTATTGTTGACTATTCAAAAAGTGACAAGTTAAAGTTTACAAGTGAGAAAATGATGATCAGTGTTCTTCAACAAGCGATAAAAGAAGATATCTTTATTTTGCTTCAACATAATGGTACAGCTAGATCAATTTGGGAGGCTTTGATTCAGAAATTTAGAGGAAGTGCAGATATGATAAAAAACAAAAGGGCATTATTGAAGAAATCGTTCGATATGTTTACAACTTTTGATCATGAAACAACAAAGCAGACCATTGATAGATATTGCCATTTGGTATTGGAAATGGGAAGATTGGACATTAAGAAAGAGGATGATGAGTGGGTGGATAAACTAGCTGAGGCTTTACCACAGAATAAGTGGGGAACTTATTTGATGATTGTGAAACTCATGAGAAAGTCTGAGAGTATGAATTTGGCACAATTCATTCAGAAAATTGAAGAACAGGAGCTGGATATTCAAAAGACAGCTATCATGACAAATCCAAATGCTAAACAGGATGTCAGTTTGTACTACCGAGGGAACAAGTTTGAGGCTACCCCCAGCCAAAGTCCAAAGATTAGTACTGCTTTTAGTGCGGATGGTTCGTCTAGTCCAAATGGCAGCACTACAACTCATAGTGGTGGATATTCTTCATCATTCACAAGTTTTGATCCAAACAGCACAACATCAAGTCCTCAACAGCAAACTTCTACAAATCTTCAATGCAATGTGACTTTGCACATTCAAAATGGTCAAAATCTGTCTCCTGAATTGGCTAAGCAACACATGGCATCTCTTGTCGCCATGTTAGAATCATATGAAAGTTTAGTTGCAGGAAGAACTGGTAATCCAATGCTTACGAAAGAAGATTATGACCAGATTGATGCCGAGGAACTTGAATTGATGGATGTGAAGTGGTGTTTAGCTAGTGCATGTAGAAGAGCTGAAAAATTTCAACAAATCACTGGCAGAGATGGTTTTCGTGATCTGGCAAATTCGGCGTTAGGTTTTGACAAGTCTAAAGTTACCTGTTTCCGTTGCAAAGGAAAAGGTTATTTTAAACGAGAGTGTAAAAATCAAGAAGCAACCGGGAATCAAGAAAAGAACAATTATTATCAGAAATCGATTTTTCATCGGATTGAGCAACAACCATCATCTTCTAGTGTCATTGACAATGGAAAGAAGAAAGCTTTAATCATTCATCAAGATGATGAAAAGGTTGCAGAGGGTTTTAGTTGGGACAAATACATACCTGGTTCAGCTCTTGTTGCCCGAGTTCTGGAAGATGAGTTAGTCAGAAAAGAATCCCGATTTTTCCAGATTTAGGAAGTGATGTTGATACTGATGATGAGGAAGAATATCTTAACAAATGTAGAAAACGTATTGATCCTGACAGTTTTAATTTTTTCTATGCAGATAAAGTTGAGAGGCTGAATCAAAAGAAGATTGACAGATTGAAGAGAGAGCTGGAAGCAGCTAAGTTACTCGCTGATGAAAAGGCAAAGACAGAAGCTGGAGAAACTAAAGTTGAAGCAGTGACTGAGAATGCAATAGAAAAGATTGTTGAAGTAGAGAAAGTAGTAGAAAAAATAGTTGAAGTTGAAAAAGTTGTCGAAGTAGAAAAGATTGTCGAAATCGAAAAAATTGTTGAAGTTGAGAAACTTGTTGAGGTTGAAAAGACTGTTGAAGTTGAGAAGATAATTGAAAAAGTGGTTGAAGTTGAAAAACCATGTTTGAAATGTTCAGAATCTTGCAAAGCTTGTGAGGAGAAAGTGAAGAAGATTGTTGAACTAGAGAAGATTAAAGAGGATTTACTATCTGATGAGTATGTGAAGGAGTCGTATGATGTGCTGAACAGGACAGTTGATAGTCTGAAAAAGACGAATTCAGAAATTGAAAAAGCAATGGAAAAAATGAGCGCAACATTAATGACAAAACAGAGCGTCATCAATGAGTATATTGAAGATTGTGCTAAGCTGAAGCAGGAGTTAGAACTTGAGAAAATTGAGAGTGAAAGGATTAAACGATTACTATTGAGTTACACTACTTGTGATTATTTGATTGATCGTGTTTATCCTACTGTTGCAGGTCTTGAGGCTTTCAAGAAGGAAAAGACTGAAGATACTGATAATGGTAAGAAACCAAGTGTCAAGTATAAAGTATAACAGATGTCCGCCCCCGATCTTTGAAAGTTATTCTCCCAGAAATCCAAACGAGGAACGTGTTAATAAGGCTCTCAACATCAAGTTAAAGTCTGAAATCATTGATGAATTACCAGACAATATTGATGTAACTTTCACAGCATCTAACACTGATCATGAGTCTGAGTTAGTAAAGAAAGTTGTTGATCAGGTGTTGGATATGGATGAAGGGTCAAAGTCGGAGTCTAAGTCAGATAGTTCGAGTTCGTCTAAGAAGAGTCATAGTTTGCCGGTTAAAAGGGTTTACAATAAGGAATTCTTGTTATCAAAATCTAATTTGAGTGATGGTTCAATCAAAGTAGCTTATACTTTGAATGATTCAGACAAATTATATTCTGATAATGAATTTCCAATAAGAAGTGTCAAAACTGAAATGATTAAACAGGTTTTCAAATTAACAGAAATTAATATTTCTGAAATAAAAGATTTAAATCTTGATGGAAAACCTAACAAGTACACTTCTTCAAGAACTCAACAAAGAGTTAACAGGAAAATGGGTTACGGTTGTGGTTATGGTTTTCAAAAGAAACCAAACCATAATGGTAACTTCAAAAAGAAAGGTCCTGGTTTCATTTCACCAGAAAATTATAAAAATCAAAAAACTTATAAACCAAATACAAAATTTGTTGCAGGTGGAAGTTCAGAAGATGAACAGAAGAAACCTTTCTGGAAGCAGTCTAATCAAGAGTTTCTTGCTGAAGTAAAGAAGAATGTAAGAAAGTTTGCTCAGAGAGTTGATAGAAGAACCTGTTTCAAATGCCAAGAAGTTGGACACATAACTTGGAATTGCCCTAAGTTCAACACAAAACAGGGAGTTTCTTCACACTCAAAACTGAAACACAGTGTTGATGAAAAGAAACAATCAACTGAGAAAATTAAAATGAATTCAACTTCTGATGACAGTGAAAACTCAAACGTTTTTACAAAAGAAGAGTTGATTTAAGAAAACAAAAATGGGTTGTTAAAAGTTCAGTGAGTAGTTCTGACAATGAATCTGATTCCATAAAATCAGAGGAGTCATTTGTTGAGAAAAAGATTGTGAATTCCGTTCCAGAGGTGAACAATGAGAATTTTCCTCCATTGTCAAAGGAAAATTTGAAGTCAAAAGTGGGAAAAGTTGAGATCTCAAATCAATTCTTCATTG
This sequence comes from Helianthus annuus, assembly GCF_002127325.2. NCBI lineage: Eukaryota > Viridiplantae > Streptophyta > Magnoliopsida > Asterales > Asteraceae > Helianthus > Helianthus annuus. The sequence continues at coordinate 75,685,565 of NC_035447.2, read as the reverse complement.
GTAAAGGAGAATTTGATGTTGAGAAGGCTTTCAATGGAAAAGTCAAGCATATCTTTGGTAAGATGGTTGATAGGAAGGTAAAAGGTGCCAAAGAGTTTTACAAATCAAAATGTTGGTGGGATAGATGTGTGACAAAATCACCTAAGGCTGGTCAGGCTTGGGTAGACATAATGTTTGAGTAAACACCTTACTTGCCGGAGCTCCCAGGTTGATAACAATGGAGCATGAATCGGCATCATTCTTAGTGTATGTTTGCTTGGTAATTTTACAAGTGGTACATAGGTTTGTTCTGACAAAGTGATTAATCAAGGTCATTGATTTGAACTTGATGTAATCCTTATACATGTGTTTGAAAACTATGTGATGAAATGAACCCCAACCTACAAGTGGTAACAACAAAACTAATTTTCCGGAAAAACCATTTTGATTAAAACAAACTTAAGTGTTTTGAAATCATAATGGGAAAATAGTTTGTTGTGAGGGGGAGTTCTGATTGTTTATGCCAAGAGGATGGCGATCTGAAGTGATTTGATATTGGTTGTCAATTTACTTGTACAATTTGTTTTCAATTTTTCTTTAATGTGTTTGCATTTTAGGGGGAGTAAAAATTTCAGGAAATCCAAAAACATTAGAAAATTTGAAAAAGTCAAAAACATGATAAAATTCAAAATGAGTTTTGTAGTATAAAAGAGGAAATGATAGTACATCAGTGGACGATCACAGCATGCTAAAGAATTGGAAAGTCAAAAATGTGATAAACGGTCTCACTGATGATGTTTCAGTAGGTTTTTGCACATTTAATAGATTGTGTCGAGATATAAACATAAATTCAAACTTGCTTAATTCGTGGGTAACATCTCTCGGATATATGGGTAACCCCCGAAATCTTGTTTGAAGGACCCCTCTTTCTGAGATACTAGGTCTTTATGCTTAGTGATATCTGGGGTATTATTCCGGGACTTCTACTGAATGGAAATTCTGACCTAGTCCCCGTATAATACTTTCCTCATTGCTTGAAACATAGCACCACCCTCAGCATAAAAAAATGATGAAACATTGCAAAATGCAAATCATGTGCTGTTGTAAAAAAGATCCTCTAAAGGGGACCCACCAAAAGTCGAGCCGTCATCTCTCTGTGAACGGAAGTTCTGACCTGAGCTCTCACATCTAACCCCTTACAGATATCATCTAGGTATACTCACCTGTAAGACTGAATATTGGGATCTGGATACGGGAGTATATTCAAGAGGTGGGTCACGCGAATAAGTTTAAGTTCTTAATACATTAATCTCGTATCTCGAAACAGTTGAACTTTGTGTGAAAATTTAAGTGGACCAGTATACTGACAATCTAGGTGAATCGTTTAGAACTTAAAATGTTTAAAGCTTAATGGTGTTAGTGATTTGTCTCAAAATCTGATATGATCCTCTTACACAAACTCACAAAAATATTGTATGTAAATAGTTCTTTACTGCATTTTATTTCTGATTTTTCTTAAAATCCAAAAAGATTTTAGACAACTGATGTTGAAGAGCTGAATTTCAAAATTCCGAGTGTTATGCATGACGAACAGGTTTGGGAAAGTTTGTTTTTTAAAGAAGTTTTTGATATGAAATTGATATACAATCAAGTGGTTCATCAGTGGCTTACATAATAAATCTTGTTATTCAGCTTGTATCTATAAGTGGTTTGCAGGGTTTCTTTATCTGCTATATCTTATTTTGATGAAACTTATGTTTTGGGTAGAGAATATGCAGGTGAGCCAGGTTGAGATACCTGAACCTGTGAGTATATGAGCATAGTAAAAGCCAGACTACGATCCCAGTACAAGTTGAGGGGGAGTCTGAATGATAAAGAGACAGGTTCTGATCTAAGTTTGCTGATGCTGATGAATCTAAGGAATCAAGAGATCTGATCAAGAGAAAGAGAGTATGAGGAGAGACAGATAAAGAATCTGGAAGCCCAAAGACTGATAAAGACTGAAAACGTTGAAGACTCGACACTTAAGACTCGTCAACATCTGAGGGGGAGTCTGTTGGTGCATACATCTGTCGACTTCGTCTTGTATCGAGTCTAGTATTAGAATTGTTAGTTCAGGGTGCGTTATACGAGAAAATAGGAAGTTCTAGGTTGTATTCAATCTAATTCCGCTTGAAATGCTGATTCCGCTTGAAAAGGTCATGTGACATGTTCAAGCGAAATCAGAACTTAGTGATTCCGCTTGAACTGTCATATGTCTCTTTCAAGCGGAATCCCTCTCCTATAAATAGTCCCCAAGCGAAATCATTTGTACGTTTTCTGATATTCCGGTACCGAGGTGCTGCCGAAGTGTTGTTCAATTGTATACTGTTATTCATCAATATACAAGGCAATATTAAGTGAAACAAGCTATTTTTTCTAGTCCGTTTCTTAGTTTCCGCCTCTGAAACGGATAAGAGCTCTTCTGATTGACTCTTTCGGGTCACGACGCGATCCTTCAAGAGAACACTTACTTGTGGTCAAGGAAAGCTTAGAACTTCAGGGAGGAAGCTCCAAATGATTAGGAGCAGCTCCAAAGAAGAGAGGAAGAAAATATGAAAGGTGCAAGTTCAAATGGTGAACTTGCTCACCTATTTATACTAATCAAAATGGTACCAAATCAAGGCAACTGTCCCGCCAGGTGTTATGGACATGCTTAGTGTCCTTCCAGGTGTTGAATGGAGGTGAGAAGTGGCACAATTCAGACATAGGTGAAAATTTGGCAGCCAAGGCAGGCCAGCTGCCATTTTACTGTCACTGGCACACTCTTACGGACCGTAAGAGTGGTGCCTTAAGGTCCGTAAGGACCTCTGGCGCTAACTTATTTAAAACACCCTTGCGGACCGTAAGGACTAAGCTTTGCGGTCCTTAGGGAAATCCAGGAGCAAAGTTTTAGATTTTTATATTTTTAGTTCTTGGACCTTTATTCTTTTCCCATAGTTGATATTAGTCGGAGAATTCAGGACATGTTTCAGTCAACGTTTTTTGTGACAACCCGAACCTTCACGGTTAGTATCGTTTAAATCTTGTGATCTCAACTCCGTTAAACCTAATTAACCCGGTTAGATTTAGATAACCTGTTGGAAGTTGTTAGGCCATGTATATTGGGCCCATACTTACATCTTGCTAGTATTTACCATATCGGCCCAACAAGTCCTTAGAAAACTTGGTCCAGTTAGCATAGTTAATTGAATTGGACCAGTTATTGTTTCGTAGTATTTAGTAGGCCCAACTGTTTTACTTAGCAAGGGTAACCGGCCCACTTCATTATCCATACTGGTGCATGTATACGAATTATACTCGGATTCTATTCTTTATCAGTTTAAAACTAAAACAAACTCTATCCCCTCTCTCAATCTTGCGACGGCAGACCTCCCCTTGTTGTCGAAGCCTTTTCTTCTTGGAGATCACCCTTTGTGTTTAACTAATATCAATCTCTTGGTTAGTCAATTTTGCTTATTAAACTCTTGATTTATCATGTTCATTTATGTGCTAGATATCTGACTATGTATAATCTTGATTTGATTATGAATCGTTATCATCATGAGGATGTCTTGATGTTTTATTCGTTGGAATCATTAATCTATGTGTTAACAGAATGTATGTTAGTTGCTAGTCTAGATTAGGTAAGGCTATGGATCATATGAGTGTAATCGGAGGTATGATTGAATTAGTTATGATATGTGATATTGGATGATTGACGATTATGATGTGCATATATGAATTGATAATATGATCATAGCGATTCCTTAGCGTGTAGGGTGTTTTGCCATGTGATTTGGATTGCTAGATTACACGAAACTAGTCACTGTTGAGGTTAGGATGATGATTGATTTCATTGGACCGATTATTTAGATGTAATCAATAAATGCTTATGAAGTGATGATTGATGATTTGATCATGTGACACTTAAGTGGGCGGTGCACATGTTACAAGGGATCTTACATGCTTTCTGTTATACACCACAAACATGTAAGTCTATTATATGCTTTTTATTGCACAAAGGTTTAGGGTGGAACATTTAATTGGGTTTGTGTTTTTAAATGTGTTCGGTTGTGCTGGGCCGTGTAAACTGGAAGCCCAACAGGGGAATTGTGAGTAACCTGTGGATTGTGTATGTTGTTTGACTTCCGTATATGAACTCATAGACTGTGAACATAAGTATGGTACAAGGTGATCACGTGTTGGGTTGTACGAGGGTTAAGGGTCTGCGACTATAAGGGGGTATTGTTTGGATTAGATTTAATGTACTTGTTCAGGTAATAAAAATTGGACAAATGTGGGCCGAGTAATTAGTAACAATCAACATAAATGTGTATTAGTTGGGCTGTTAATTGGCGACTCTGGGCCACCAGCTAAGCCCACACCCTTGTGTGCATTAGATTATTATCTTGGACCATTTCATTAGTTTTGGGTCACGCATATATATTAAAGAATTTGCATTGGTACTTGGATATACAAAGTAAGCTTGTTTGCGGTACAATAAACTATGTTAACATGGATGATGTGTAATGTGGTTAACTGTTATAACTTGCTTGAGGAGTGTGAATATTTCATGAACGTGATGTGTGTAATGTATAACAACATATGTGGTGCAACGTGAGTATGGAACTGATTGTGTTGGTAAACTTTGGTAGGACGTGTTTGATCAATTCTATTATACGAGTAATTAATCTAACCGAGCAAACCGAAGGTGAGTTCATTGCTCTTTCTCAAGCATGGATCCCAGGGAAGGGATAATGGGTAACGTTCCGAGGGGGAATGCACGTGTAATGGGATGTTGGTTATCGTACTCAGTTTTCTATCATTGTAAGACCGCAATATCTACCGGCACGTTGCTTGTAGGGCAACGGGGGTTATTAGTTGATAGCGCTATTAGGTTTGGCACCCTCACGACGTTCGAGGAGAACGGGCGTGAACTAATTACCTTAAAACATGACCAATGCTTTGATAGAGGCATTGGGGTTGGCAATCACATATCATATGGGCATTCGGTAATCGAGTAATAACAACATCGAAACATCAAGCATCATAACAACAAACAACTTATTGTCTTGTAAACTGTTTTACTCACATGATCGGTAACACAACTTGGTAAACAAACACAAACCTTGAACTCACCAGCGTAGTCTGACACACTTGTTTACATGCTTGTAGGTAATTATTGAAGGAACTTGGGAGCTTGCCGTCTGATGCTGCTGGAGTGGTTGTGGTCATAATAAACAATTATATTGATTTGGTTTTCATACATTTATACGCTTATACATTTATGCTTCCGCTCAATACTTTGGTTTTGGTTTAACTTTTCAAACGATACATTTCTTTCAATTGGGTATTTCGATACATTATAACTTGTGTTTGATATGATTGGTGGCTCTTTGTTGGATCGTTGCATCTCCATTAGGGACATGCCCTAGGTGGAAATTTGGGGGTGTGACAGTTTGGTATCAGAGCCACTGGTTATAGAGAACTCGGTTTCAAAATGTTTTCATAAAACCAGACTATAACCGAATTGATCCAAACGATGACCATGACACTCAGCTTCAGATTGCAAGGTTCGTTCCTCGTTAGCTTATGCATTATATGCCTAGTAAACGTAATTATATTTATAGCATGCACGATACGACATGGTAGGCATCATGACATATTGATAGTGTAACATAACACTTGCATCTAGTAAATCCTAAACTTGTTGGTAGTGCATATTTTGTGTTGACTGGGGTGGGAGAAACTTCAAACATAAGTTAAGAAGCATCGAGAGGAGCATGCAAACCGCCTTATTATCATGGGTGCACACATAATAATAACGCGTGGTGCATGCAAATCCCAATGAGGCTTAACGAGTGTAAGAGGGGTTCTTCCCTGTTTGTGTATGAATATGGTAGTTAATCGTTCTTAACGTGATAAACCTGAACACTTTCCTCGTTTTCGACTCCTAAATTAGTTCATTTCCATATATAGAAACATGAGTGGACGAGGACACGGACGTGGTAGCATCAACATGACTCAGGCTGAGTTAACAAATCTGATAAACACACGTGTGGCTGAGGCTCTGGCAGCCTACCAAGCTGGTATGAACTGTACCAAATACTTTTAATCCTGTATCGTGTACACAACTCTTACTCCTGTGTTGTATCTTCTTTCACCCAGCGCACCCGAACAACCAGCCTGCCTGTACGTTCAAGATGTTTATGGATTGTAAGCCACAGACCTTCAGCGGGACGGAAGGGGCTGTGGGACTATTGAGGTGGTTCGAGAAAGCTGAGTCAGTGTTCGCTATGTGCAACTGTCCCGTGGGGGACCGCGTGAAGTATGCGACAGGCACGCTTGAGGATGGTGCCTTAACCTGGTGGAATGCCCAGGTTCAGCTGTTGGGTATTGATGCAGCAAACGCTACTACTTGGGACGACTTCAAGGAACTAATGAGGGAGGAATACTGTCCTCGTGATGAGATACAGAAGCTAGAGAACGAGTATTACGATCTGAAACTGGTGGGATCTGAGGTTGAAGCGTACGTGAAGCGGTCGTATGAGTTGGCTGACTTGTGTCCGAATTTGTCTCGACCTATGTCTCGAAGGATTGAGTTATTCATCAAGGGGTTACCTCCACGAGTGAAGGGTTTGGTTACTGCTGCAAACCTCAATAACTTAACCCAGATTGTCTGGTTGACTCACAAGATTATTGATCAGGAGGTGGAAAGCAACTCACTACCACCGCGTGTTTCTAAAGCTACTGCTGCCACCACCACAGCCACTACTCCTGTCACTGATAGTAAGCGCAAGTGGGGTGATATGGACAAGGCGTCCCACTCGATTCAGTCCTAAAAGAAGACAGACACTGGCAGTACTCGCAACTTTAGCCAATCATCCTCAGTGAATCAAAATCAGAGCTCTTATGTGGGAAAGAAGCCTCAGTGTAGCAAATGTGGGTTTCATCATTATGGGCAGTGTGCTCGAGTTTGTCGCAGGTGCGACAAGGTAGGCCATGAGGCCAAGGATTGTAGGGCTCCTCAGCCAAAACAGCAGCAACAGCAGCAGACTCAGCCGAATCAGAGACAGCAAGGGCAGCAATCTCAGCAGGGTCAGGGGTCTAGAAAAGGATGTTATCAGTGTGGGGCTGAGGGACATATGAAGCGGGATTGCCCACAATTGAAACAAAATACAGGTGGTAACAACGCGGGGAGCAATGATGGGAACAATGGGGGCAACGTGGCGCGTGGGCGTGGATTTACTATTGGAGCTGGTGAAGCTCGGAATGACGGCAATGTAGTTACTGGTACGTTCTCTGTGAATGGTGTTTATGCTTCTATTTTATTTGATTCGGGTGCCGATTGGAGTTATGTGTCTACGGGGTTCAGTAGTCGTCTAGGATTGAGTCCTACCCCTCTTGTTGTTAAGCATGTAGTGGAAATAGCAAATGGTAAAACTATTGAAGCGTCTCGTGTCCTCATGGGTTGAAATTAGATCTCTTAGGTCAAGTATTTGACATTGACCTACTCCCTGTCACTCTCGGAAGCTTCGATGTAGTTGTTGGAATGGATTGGTTATCCAAATATCAGGCGGAAGTTCTCTGCAAGGAGAAAGTCGTTCGTATTCCCCTTGCTAGTGGTGAATCTTTATCGGTTCAGGGTCATCGTAGCGGTGCTACAGTAGGTATTATCTCAGCCATGAAGGCTCTAAGTTGTCTACGTAAGGGCTATCCTTCCCTCTTGGCCCTTATTACTGACTCTCAGACTGACGAGAGGAAACTCGAAGACCTTCCTGTTGTTCGAGAGTTTCCTGATGTTTTTCCTGAAGAGCTCCCTGGTTTACCTCCACATCGTCAGGTAGAATTTCAGATTGAACTCCAGCCAGGAGCAGCACCGATTGCTCGTGCTCCATACCGTCTTGCACCAGGAGAGTTGTAAGAATTATCGAATCAACTTCAAGAGTTACTAGACAGGGGTTTCATTCGTCCTAGCTCTTCTCCTTGGGGAGCCCCTGTATTATTTGTGAAGAAGAAGGACGGGACTTTTCGTATGTGCATCGATTATCGCGAGCTCAACAAGGTGACAATCAAAAACCGCTACCCTTTACCACGCATTGACGACTTGTTTGACCAGCTGCAAGGGTCAAGTTTCTATTCCAAGATTGACTTGAGGTCAGGATATCATCAGGTACGGGTTAGAGAGGAGGATGTGCCTCGAACAGCTTTTCGAACGCGGTATGGCCACAATGAATTTCTGGTTATGCCGTTTGGGATGACCAACGCACCAGCGGTCTTCATGGATCTCATAAACCGCGTGTGCAAACCTTACCTTGACGACTTCGTTATCGTTTTCATTGACGACATATTGATCTACTCCAAGAACAAGGAAGACCACGAGCGCCATCTTCGTCTTATTTTGGAGCTCCTGAGGAAGGAGCAGTTGTACGCAAAGTTTTCTAAGTGTGACTTCTGGATTCGGGAAGTACACTTTCTCGGGCACATCGTTAACAAAATGGGTATTCATGTGGATCCTGCCAAGATCGATGCTATCCGAAATTGGGCGGCACCAAAGAATCCTTCGGAGGTGCGTCAATTTCTTGGTCTTGCGGGATATTATCGTCGGTTTATTCGGGATTTTTCTAAGATTGCTCAACCCCTCACCGCCCTGACTCAAAAGAAAGTTGTTTATTCTTGGGGATCGAACCAGGAAGAAGCATTTCAGCTCTTAAAGCAGAAGTTGTGCAGCGCGCCGATTTTATCGCTACCTGAGGGTACTGAAGATTTTGTGGTTTATTGCGATGCGTCTATTCAGGGTCTCGGCTGTGTGTTGATGCAGCGAGACAAGGTGATAGCTTATGCTTCTCGGCAGTTGAAGGTACACGAGAAGAACTATACGACACACGACCTGGAGTTAGGAGCCGTAGTCTTTGCGTTGAAGATTTGGAGGCATTACCTGTACGGTACCAAGTGTACCATCTATACCGATCACAGGAGTCTTCAACATATCTTCGACCAGAAGGAATTGAATATGCGGCAACGTCGTTGGGTCGAGCTTTTTAATGATTATGAGTGTGCTATCAAGTATCATCCGGGTAAAGCTAATGTCGTAGCTGATGCCCTTAGTCGCAAGGAACCGAAACAGAAGCGTGTTCGTGCCCTACAGCTTACTATTTACTCTGATTTACCTGCCCGGATTCGTTCAGCTCAGATTGAAGCGTTAAAGGAAGAAAATATCGAAGCCGAAGGATTACGAGGGCTACACAAGAAGAAGTTCGAGCAACGGTCTGACAATATCTACTACTTCATGGAACGGATATGGGTTCCTTCATTTGGTGATCTTCGGGAACTTGTGATGGACGAAGCACACAAGTCACGATATTCTATTCATCCAGGGTCTGATAAGATGTACCAGGACCTCAAGGTTTTGTATTGGTGGCCGAACATGAAAGCTATTATTGCCACCTACGTGAGTAAGTGTTTGACCTGTGCTAGGGTCAAGGCAGAGTACCAGAAGCCTTCGGGACCACTTCAGCAGCCGGAGATACCTATGTGGAAATGGGAACAGATCGCTATGGATTTTGTTACGGGGTTACCTAGAACACAGGCAGGGAACGATACTATATGGGTGATTGTTGACCGTCTCACAAAGTCAGCACATTTCCTAGCAATCAAGGAGACAGATAAGTATTCGCAGCTCGCAGCAGTGTACCTTAAAGAGGTGGTTTCTAGGCACGGGGTGCCGACTTCTATTATTTTTGATCGAGATCCTCGTTTTACTTCAGAGTTATGGCAGGCCATGCATAAGTCATTCGGCTCACGTCTCGATATGAGCACGGCTTACCATCCACAAACGGATGGTCAGAGTGAGCGCACTATTCAGACACTAGAGGATATGCTGCGGGCATGCGTTATTGATTTTGGGAAAGGATGGGAGAAGCACTTGCCGTTGGTAGAGTTTTCCTACAATAACAGCTACCACACCAGTATCAAAGCGGCACCATTTGAGGCACTGTATGGGAGGAAGTGTCGTTCACCCCTCTGCTGGGCTGAGGTGGGTGATAGTCAGATCACAGGTCCTGAGATGGTACTCGAAACTTCAGATATGATCGTGAAAATCAGAGAACGTATGGCAGCTGCTCGTGACCGCCAGAAGGCCTATGCGGACAAGCGTGCCAAAGAGGTAGTGTTCGAAGTAAATGACCGCGTCATGCTGAAAGTCTCACCGTGGAAAGGGGTTGTACGCTTTGGGAAGCGTGGCAAGCTGAACCCACGTTATGTTGGGCCGTTTAAAGTTCTTGAGCGTATCGGTAAGGTGGCTTATAGGTTGGAGTTACCTACTGAGCTGGGTAATGTTCACGACGTATTTCATGTATCTCAGTTAAAGAAGTGTTATGCTGATGACCCATTAGCGGTACCTTTTCAAGAGTTAAAAGTCGACGACAAGTTACAGTTTGTTGAAGAACCCATCGAGATCATGGACCGTAAGGTCAAAGTGCGTAAACACAGTCGTATTCCTATCGTTAGGGTCCGTTGGAACTCAAGACGTGGACCAGAGTTCACGTGGGAGCGTGAGGATCAGATGAAGCTCAAGTATCCTCACCTTTTTCCCAAAGACAAAGCCGAGTCGAGCAAAACTGGTGAATCTCGGGGCGAGATTCCTCTTCAAGTTGGGGATGGTGTCACAACTGAGAAGAACCCGCAACAATCCTGATTTCTCACTTCGTTTCTCTCACACTTGGCGCTTGCCAAATTTCGGGACGAAATTTCTTTCAAGTTGGGGATGATGTGACAACCCGAACCTTCACGGTTAGTATCGTTTAAATCTTGTGATCTCAACTCCGTTAAACCTAATTAACCCGGTTAGATTTAGATAACCTGTTGGAAGTTGTTAGGCCATGTATATTGGGCCCATACTTACATCTTGCTAGTATTTACCATATCGGCCCAACAAGTCCTTAGAAAACTTGGTCCAGTTAGCATAGTTAATTGAATTGGACCAGTTATTGTTTCGTAGTATTTAGTAGGCCCAACTGTTTTACTTAGCAAGGGTAACCGGCCCACTTCATTATCCATACTGGTGCATGTATACGAATTATACTCGGATTCTATTCTGTATCAGTTTAAAACTAAAACAAACTCTATCCCCTCTCTCAATCTTGCGACGGCAGACCTCCCCTTGTTGTCGAAGCCTTTTCTTCTTGGAGATCACCCTTTGTGTTTAACTAATATCAATCTCTTGGTTAGTCAACTTTGCTTATTAAACTCTTGATTTATCATGTTCATTTATATGCTAGATATCTGACTATGTATAATCTTGATTTGATTATGAATCGTTATCATCATGAGGATGTCTTGATGTTTTATTCGTTGGAATCATTAATCTATGTGTTAACAGAATGTATGTTAGTTGCTAGTCTAGATTAGGTAAGGCTATGGATCATATGAGTGTAATCGGAGGTATGATTGAATTAGTTATGATATGTGATATTGGATGATTGACGATTATGATGTGCATATATGAATTGATAATATGATCATAGCGATTCCTTAGCGTGTAGGGTGTTTTGCCATGTGATTTGGATTGCTAGATTACACGAAACTAGTCATTGTTGAGGTTAGGATGATGATTGATTTCATTGGACTGATTATTTGGATGTAATCAATAAATGCTTATGAAGTGATGATTGATGATTTGATCATGTGACACTTAAGTGGGCGGTGCACATGTTACAAGGGATCTTACATGCTTTCTGTTATACACCACAAACATGTAAGTCTATTATATGCTTTTTATTGCACAAAGGTTTAGGGTGGAACATTTAATTGGGTTTGTGTTTTTAAATGTGTTCGATTGTGCTGGGCCGTGTAAACTGGAAGCCCAACAGGGGAATTGTGAGTAACCTGTGGATTGTGTATGTTGTTTGACTTCCGTATATGAACTCATAGACTGTGAACATAAGTATGGTACAAGGTGATCACGTGTTGGGTTGTACGAGGGTTAAGGGTCTGCGACTATAAGGGGGTATTGTTTGGATTAGATTTAATGTACTTGTTCAGGTAATAAAAATTGGAAAAATGTGGGCCGAGTAATTAGTAACAATCAACATAAATGTGTATTAGTTGGGCTGTTAATTGGCGACTCTGGGCCACCAGCTGAGCCCACACCCTTGTGTGCATTAGATTATTATCTTGGACCATTTCATTAGTTTTGGGTCACGCATATATATTAAAGAATTTGCATTGGTACTTGGATATACAAAGTAAGCTTGTTTGCGGTACAATAAACTATGTTAACATGGATGATGTGTAATGTGGTTAACTGTTATAACTTGCTTGAGGAGTGTGAATATTTCATGAACGTGATGTGTGTAATGTATAACAACATATGTGGTGCAACGTGATTATGGAACTGATTGTGTTGGTAAACTTTGGTAGGACGTGTTTGATCAATTCTATTATACGAGTAATTAATCTAACCGAGCAAACCGAAGGTGAGTTCATTGCTCTTTCTCAAGCATGGATCCCAGGGAAGGGATAATGGGTAACGTTCCGAGGGGGAATGCACGTGTAATGGGATGTTGGTTATCGTACTCAGTTTTCTATCATTGTAAGACCGCAATATCTACCGGCACGTTGCTTGTAGGGAAACGGGGGTTATTAGTTGATAGCGCTATTAGGTTTGGCACCCTCACGACGTTCGAGGAGAACGGGCGTGAACTAATTACCTTAAAACATGACCAATGCTTTGATAGAGGCATTGGGGTTGGCAATCACATATCATATGGCCATTCGGTAATCGAGTAATAACAACATCGAAACATCAAGCATCATAACAACAAACAACTTATTGTCTTGTAAACTGTTTTACTCACATGATCGGTAACACAACTTGGTAAACAAACACAAACCTTGAACTCACCAGCGTAGTCTGACACACTTGTTTACATGCTTGTAGGTAATTATTGAAGGAACTTGGGAGCTTGCCGTCTGATGCTGCTGGAGTGGTTGTGGTCATAATAAACAATTATATTGATTTGGTTTTCATACATTTATACGCTTATACATTTATGCTTCCGCTCAATACTTTGGTTTTGGTTTAACTTTTCAAACGATACATTTCTTTCAATTGGGTATTTCAATACATTATAACTTGTGTTTGATATGATTGGTGGCTCTTTGTTGGATCGTTGCATCTCCATTAGGGACATGCCCTAGGTGGAAATTTGGGGGTGTGACATTTTTAATGTAGGTCCTCTCCTTCCACATAGTCGGGATTAGTTGGAGATTTGGGATACGTGTCGTTACATAGTTGAACGAAAAATTCCCTCTCCTTCCTCATAATCGGGATTAGTTGGAGATTCGGGAAACGTGTCGTCGCATAATTGGACGAAAATTTTTGGGGTGTTACATCCTCACCCCCTTAAAGGAAAACTCGTCCTCGAGATTTATTCAAACAAATACGGTATTTCCGTCTCATTTCGGATTCAACCTCCCAAATGTATTCTAGGCCACGACAGGAATCTCATTTCACTTTAATGAGGGAAACCTTTTTCTTACGGAGCTTTTAAATTTCATGGTCCTCAATGGACAAAGGTTTTTCGATAAACCTTAAGCTCTTGTCAATTTGAACGTCATGATGAGACATGACAAGTGCTTTTATCAGTTAAGCACTTTTTCAGATTAGAGATATGGAAGATATCATGGATTTCGCTCAGCTCTTTTGGTAGCTTAAGTCTATAAGCTACTGAATCGACACATTCTGTTATCTCGAATGGTCCAATATATCTAGAGTTCAGCTTGCCCTTCTTTCCAAATCTCATTACGCCTTTCCAAGGCGAGACTTTAAGCATTTAAACTGTCTCCGATTTGGAATTTGAGAGGCTTCCACCTTTTATTAGCATAGTTCTTCTGCCTAGCACGGGCACCCTTGAGTCTATCTCTGATTTGTAAGATTTTATCTGTTGTTTCGAGGACAATCTCAGGTCCAGAGAGTTGGCTTTCACCAACTTCAGCCAAACAGATGGGCGTTCTACACTTTCTTCCGTATACAGCCTCAAAAGGTGCGACTTTTATACTAGTGTGATAGCTGTTATTATAGGAAAATTCGACCAGGGGTAGATGTTCATCCCAACTACCGCCTAAGTCAATCGTGCATGCACGTAGCATATCTTCCAGAGTTTGGATTGTACGCTCACTCTGCTCATCAATATAAATATAGATGGGTAGGGTCCATGTAGTTGGTATGGAAGTTTATTCAATAAAAGAGAGAGTGGCAATCTTGGTTTGATCACAAAATATTATTGTTTAAGTGTTGGTTTTAGAACCTGATTTCTAACACACAAGAATCCTTGCAAAGCTCTTGTATATTGACATAGTTTAGGAGCGTACAATAAACGTGCAAAGTTGCAACATACCATCCATCACCTAGTGTTAGTTAACTATACAAACAACAATCCACATAAATTAAAGGGTGATAAATTACAATGCAAAGAAACAAAGAACTAAATTAAAGTCTCAAAGTAAGATCTGGTGTTGCATAACCACCATAAACTGGTCCGATCCCTTCCACGATTTGCGGTGGCGACGTTTCTAGCGTTGAATCGACTTCAACACCGGTTGCAGTCACCTGACGGAAGCTTCCTGGCCAAATAAGCTGATCAGGTCCATTATCCTCCACATATGTAGGCAATCCCATAAATCCATTGGATTGTCTATGAGGCATGAATGTTTGGTGCTGTGACGAGTGAGCTCTAATTTGAAGAGATCTGAAAGAACTTCCATGTAAAGGAAAAGCTGCAAGCTGGTTAGGATACCTCTCTGAGAAAATACCCATTCTCATAGCTCTCTTTGCAAGCATCCTCTCTCTTTTGTGCGCGTTCTGATGGCCCCCGAGAGCTTGCGAGCTGAAAAATTTTCTCTGGCAATAGTTGCAAGGAAAAACTCTAGAGATGGTCGCTGGTGTTGCGTTTGATTCGGTTTCATTTGTGCTTTTACAGTCTACTGGTTCAAACTTATCTATGTTGGAGTTGAAGGTTAGACTCAGTTCGAGAGAAACCGAAGATGTTTCTGGTATCTTGAGGCTATCCATGACAGGAGATTGAGTTGTTTTTTGGACTGAAATGTTGGAATCAACCTGGCTGCTAATGTCTGAATCACTGTCTTCGTAGACCTCGATTTCCAGGTCTATACTTTTTGATAATGCCATTACAAGTGTTTAGTTGCTAATAAGTCTTTCAAGACTGTTATTGATTCTAGCTGAATCTTTTAGCCTGCATAGGGATCAATGTTTAAGTCTGTAGTGAAGATTTTATATTAAGATAATCAACGGAAATACGTAACATTATATCAAGCTTGAAAGGTTATTAAGAAAACCACATTAATGTTGCCCAAGATTAGTAACGTGCAAACATTTAGTAACGTAACATTAATATTGCAACTGACTGTAAGTAGTAACTTGTAAGATGTAAGTGGTTGTTGGCCATAACTGAGTTACAACTTGTGGAGTTTTCGATAAGGATATGCCCAAATGTTAATAGATACTAACTGACAACTACCAAGGAAATGTTACGATAGTTCGTCCCATATACAAGGAAAGTATTTTGTCTAATTTTGTAAAGGTTTCTCATATCAGAACTTGCATATTCGTTTTTGTTTTCGTTATTCAGTTTTAGATTTTCTTTTATTTTACAAAAATGAAGTAACTACTCATAATTTTATAAACAACAAAAAATTAAAACGAAACAACGATTATAATTTTAAAAAAACAGAATAAATTACAAATCAAGCGTTGACCTTAAAAAACAGAATAAATTACAAATCAAGCGTTGACCTTGAGTTTTATAATTTGTAGTAAAAGTTGCAGCAATGAAGAAGATCTTACAAGAATGACAATAAGAATCAATGTCAGTGTATTTAATTTTTAATTTTATCTTTCAAGCTATATTCCACCTCAAGTTACGATATCTCTAAGTTAGGGTAGTTATCTCTATCTTTTTCTATATTTATTATATTAGTTTGCTAGATTTTGATTGTTAT
The DNA here is from genome assembly GCF_002127325.2 of Helianthus annuus. Lineage (NCBI taxonomy): Eukaryota > Viridiplantae > Streptophyta > Magnoliopsida > Asterales > Asteraceae > Helianthus > Helianthus annuus. The sequence continues at coordinate 75,669,545 of NC_035447.2, read as the reverse complement.
CATGTATTTTGTTATCCTTATAAATAAAGAGATATCTATAAGTTTTGAAACATATAAAAACCATTCAAAGTCAATATTGCATATCTAGTTTCTCTCCTTTGACTATCCTTAATCAGAATCAGGTTAGAAACTTTTAGGTTTTAAGTTCTCTATTAGTTAAAATAGCAGAATTTGGTTTCTATATTAAAGGTATATAGTTCAATACAGATTACTAAAGTTATTGTGAGACTAAGAACAAAAATCTATATTGTTTAATTATTTTTTACATATTTTTATTTTAGTTCATACATACACTTATATATATATATGGGATGATTCAAATGAAAACCACTTTTATTGTGAAAACTCGAAAACTAACTAAAAAAAAGCCTAAAAAACACACCAAAAAAATATTTTTTCAATTTTTTTTTAAAAATCACAGTTTTTTTAATATATAAAAAAAATTTCAAAAAAAAAAACAAATTTCTTTTGTAGTATACATGTGTAATACTACACATGTGTATGTACACATGTGTAGTATTACACATGTGCACTACAAAAAAAAAAAATTATTTTTTTATATATAAAAAATGACGAAAATTGCTATGCAAAAAAAAAATTGGTATGTTTTTTTGGCTTTTAATTAGTTTTCGAATTTTCACAATAACTACTAGTTTTCATTTGAACCTTCCCCTGTATATATATTGTGTAGAGAAAAGGTCATTAAACTAACTTTTTCATATATATATATATATATATATATATATATATTTTTTGTTTTTATATTTAAACGTTTATCTACAGATAGGTCATCAAACTAACTTTTTCATATGTGTTTTTTTTTATATATAAACGTTTATTTAGGGGAAGTTTTAAATGAAAACCACTAGTTATTGTGAAAACTCGAAAACTAACTAAAAAAGCCAAAAAAAACATACCAAATTTTTTTTTTGAATAATAATTTTCGCAGGTTTTTTTATATAAAAAAATTTCAAAAAAAAATATATTTTTTTGTGTAGTGCACATGTGTAATACTACACATGTGTATTATTACACATGTGTACTATAAAATTTTTTTTTTTTTTGAAAAAAAGTTTTTTTTTCATATATAAAAACCGGCGATTTTTATAAAAAAAATTGAAAAAAAAATTGTGTGTTTTTTAGACATTTTTTAGTTAGTTTTCGAGTTTTCACAATAAAAGTGGTTTTTATTTGAACCATCCCCTACACATGTATAGGTCACATGTACATAATATAACATATATATAACTTGCATAGGGCCAGGATCATTTCAGAACCATAAATATTTACAGAACTCGGAAAACTCATAATAAACAATCTTTTTATTTATATATTTTTATGTTTAGGATAATTTTATCATTTATTATGTGTATTTTTACGATTACATACATGTTAAGAGTAATTTTATCATTTTTATATGTAATTTTATAATTACACATATGTAAACTAATTTTTTTACATATATGTAATTAGTTATGACACATATATATAATTTGGGCAATTAAACATATGTAAACTACTTTTAACATGTATGTAATCAAAGAAATACATATAATAGATGATAGAAAGATCCTAAATACAAAAACTTATATATAAAATGATTGTTTATTAGGAGTTCTGAAAGTTCTGTAGTTATTTAGAGTTCTGAAATGAACTCAACCCAACTTGCATATGTGTAAATTGTATAAATAAATAAAATTTGTTTACGCACGCACATATATATATATATATATATATATATATATATATATATATATATATATATATATGTGTGTACACAAGAGCAGGATCATATATAAATAGAACTTAGCATATGAAGTGTTCAAAGAACTAGTGTAATTATGTTGCACAAATTCAAACTAATAAAAATTAGAGTAAAATGTCAAAATCCTCCTTCAGGTTTGGTCATTTTTATCACATTAGTTCAAAAATAAAACTTTTTGTAACTGAATCCTCGAGGTTTCCTTTTTGTTGTCATTACATCCAAATAACCTACTCAGTTAAAATGTATCGTTAACTTTCATAGGCGATTTTGGCTATTCTCAAATCTCAGGGACGATTTTGACACTTATTTATTATTTTTTTATTTTACAAATTTTATTTTTATCTTTAAATAAAAATAATTATAAATAAAATATATATACATATACATATAAATGCGCGCACACATATATATATACACACACGCACACGTTTGTATATTTACACACTTATTTTTTTTTAATTTTCTTTTTTACCTTTAAATAAAAATAATAATAATAAATTAATGATGTTTGGTACGACGGAAGAGACGGATGGTACTGATGTCTGGTACGATAGGTCGGCGAGGGGAGATGACGTACGAGTGCCGACAAAGACTGGCTCGTCGTGACGGTGGCAGTGGTGGTGGTGGTGGTTGTGGTGATGAAGGTGGAGGTGGAGAAGAGGGAAATATATAAGAGAAAGAGTGTGTATGATGTGTGTATATACAGTGGTGGAGCTTGAACAAAAACTTAATGGATGCCGGTCTCTCAAAATCCAAATTGATGAGGGCCCGACTCTTAAAAAATATTTTACACTACAAAATTAAATTCAGAAATTCTGGGAAAAATTATCCCTACGAGCAAAGAATTGGTGGAGATCGGGCTATCCCCTGGCCTAATAAAGCTTTGCCAATATATGTATATACATAAAATTATAAATGTCTATATATATATATATATATATATATATATATATATATATATAGGGGAATGATTCACTAAAAAAGTGGATTTTGCCTAAGTAGCCTAAAAAGGATTGTGATAATGACATGTGGTACTCCCTATAAGTAGGAATGAAGGGCATTTTGGTACTAAAACATTTTAGTCCTTATAAATAGGGGTGTGAAAATAACATATGGCACCCCTTTTGTTTTCTAAAAAATATATAAAAAAATCCAGTACAAAAATTCTAGCACAAAAAATCCAATACAAAAAATTAAGCACAAAAAATCCAGTAAAAAAATTATAGCTCAAAAAATATAGCACAAAAAAATTCAGCACAAAAAATTGAGGAAAAAAATTTAAAGATAAAAAAATTCAACACAAAATTTTAGCACAAAAATATAGTACAAAAATCTAGCACAAAAAAATGTTATACAACAAAGAAATACAACACATTTTGTGGGTTTTTTTGTTGTCATATTTTATATAGCAATATGGTACTCAAATTAAAGAGAAAAAGACGCTCGATTTTATGGTGAAATTTTTATGTAAAATTAATGTCTTATAAAAAAGTTATGAACGTTTAAAAGATAAGGGTGAAATATGCATGTGCCTTGCATGTGGAGAGAGAAAGTCAATAAATAAATAGGATTTTCCGAAGATACTCTTAGACTCCTCTTTTTTCCTACATTTTTATCTTAACCATTAATTTGAAAAATGAATGATTAAGATTATTTCACATCATACTTAGGCAAAATGAACTTTTTATTTGATTTTACCCCTATATATATATATGGTAAGGTTCATTTGAGTACCACCTTTATTGTGAGAACCGCGAGAACCAATTTGAACACAACAAAATATCCTAAAAAAACCTAACCCCCACCAAAAAAAAAAAAAAAAAAAAAAAACCTAAACCCTCCCCCACCCCCACCCAAGCTAAATGCTAAAAACTAAACTCCAAAAAAAAAAACTAAAAAATCTAAACAACACACAAATTTTTTTTAATATTTTTTACTTATAAATCGCTACTTTTAGTAGCAAAAAAAAATTTAAAAAGAAAATTTTATAACGAAATACAAGGAATTTAAAGTAAAAAATATTAAAAAATAAAAAATATGTGTGTTTTTTAGCTATTTTTAAGTATTTTTTGTTGTGTTTACATTGGTTCTCGCGATTCTTCCAATAAAGGGTAGTTTCTAACGGATTCTTCTCCTATATATATATTAAAAATATTTTTTTTGTTAATTTATCATGTCTAAGTGGATAAAATAGTATTGAAGCACAAATAAAATTTAATTATTATCTTTGAATCCATAGTTTCATTGTTGTATGGTGCCTTTTTTAAGCAAATGGATCTCGTAACTTGTGTTTAATGGATTAATTAATTAATTTTTTATTCCTTTATTAATCATTAAAATAAAATGTTAGTACAATTTTAATTTATAAGAATGTATCTTAACCTGTCAATAAGTTTATAGGTTTATCAATAACTTTATGTGAAAAAGTCTATAAATAAGTTTATAAGTCTATTCATAGTGAACATGTTATAACATATGTCAACTTCTTTGTATGGTTTTTATTATGTATTAATCATTAATTATTAACAATTAAATTATTTGCTCCATCTCGTGACACGCACGAGAAAGCTGCACATATGACACTATTTATAGCGAAAACATATAATATGTCATACTCTTTGTAAGATTTTAAGTATACATTAATCATAAATAGTTTTTCATATAAGTAACTTTCACGAACATACGAAACAATCCCATGTGATAACCTAGTGTTATATATATACTTCAATTGCTACGCTAGATATAACTGTATTTATGTTTCGCATTAAATATATAATGGTACAATTAAAAATTTATTATTAACTAGGTTAGAATCCGTATATTACATAGTTTGAATAAATATAATGTTATATATATCTAATAATAAAAAACAATGTTTTAAAAAAGAACTCATGTATTGAACGGGTTAAAAAATCAACTATTACACGAGTTGGAAAAAAAATATGAGTACTTTGTTAACTACATACAATTATCAAGATATGTCGTAAAAAAAATTTGATGTGACAGTTAGGAATTCTATTAAGTTAATTTTGAAAACATTTTTTCAACTCGGTATTAAATCTTTTATCTAATTCATGAATGCTAATTTAGTTAAAGTGTACTTAATCCTTTAGATATCCTTTTAGCTCCGGTAAGTTAGCTTAAATTGCAATTATAAATATATAAATACATACACAAATTAAAATAAGAGCTAAAACTTGAATTTTATTTATTTATACGGATGCTTTTTTTTATTATTTGACATAGTGTATTTTTACCATTCAAATCATCCAACCACATTAAATAATCAAAACAAAATAGAAATCACTCATAAAAAACAAATATTATCATTATTATTTCTTTTTTAATATTTTAATAAACATAATTTTAAACTTGATAATATTTAAAGACTTAAAGAGAATCTTTTAAGTAAAAAAGAAATTAGTTTATAGTTATATGGAAATTTAAATAGTAACCATAATTAAATATTAACTATTTAAATTTATATTTATATTAATATCTAAAAACATATTCCTTAATATCATTTTTATTTAAGAGTATTATTTAATATGAGAAAGAAGCGTGAAAACCAGCATTTGTATTTATTAGTTATAGAGATTGCAATAAGATTATTTGTATGTGATTTTTTTTTAACGGCAAATTTGGATCACTGATGGACCACTGGAATATTATCATGTCACTAGCGGAACCACCCGATCATATCCATCTCCACTAGGCATAATGCCTACACACCAATTCGGGAGGAAACCCAATAAATATAGGAAAACCCCCTTGTGGGAATCGAACCCAGGACCTATTGGTCACAAAGTTTTATCCCATCCCCAAGATACCAGCTCAATTTAATTTGTCATAAAGTATATTGTATAAATATAAACTTGTTCGTATATTTATAGTGGTACAATTAAAATCCAGTTTTTTTAAGCACCTCAAGTTAAAAGTTTTAAAAGGCGGCAAAATTTTATAGAATTTGTTGAAAATTTGTTTAAAATCAATTATCTTATATGTGATATATTTATATGTAACCGTAGGAATGTAAAATGGGGCTCAGTCAAAATTATTGATCATGGTACCATATGCACGGTTGATGGCATCTAGACAAATAACAGATTCAAACATGGGGCACAAGTAACCAAACTATATCATGTGAAGTGAATATACATATAGCCTTAGGTAACTTTCTTGATTTCAGCAGGTTAATTTATAGTCTTTTCATGGATTTTGATTATTCCATGGCTTTTTGTTGTATTTCTTAGGTTTTTTTATTGATTTACTGTTGTAATTAGTATTCATGTTTAAAAAGGTCACTGCAAAAGTAAATCAATCAAGAGATACTAAAAACATGATGTAACTGGCCCTAAAGATATAACAAAAGGGCGATCACGCTTTTGTTTCTTCCACAACACATTCGCAGACTCGCAGTTGCAAAGATGCAGGTGTTAAGAAGAAGCTAAAGACTAGAAATAGCAGAAAGCAAGAGATTAATATGTAATAAGACTCACCAGTTGATTTAAGCCTGCTTTGTGGCCCTCCTCGTACTATGATACCTAGGATGATATCAATGCATCACCGTCTTGTCTTGTCTTGTGTTCAAAACATATGGAGGAAGAGAAGATCAGAAGATGATCCTGAAACTGAGAAAAAAGAGAGAGAGATGTGATGTAGAAAGTGAAGATAGTGGAGGTGTGGGGTGCATTGGTGGGACGTCAAGATGTTCACTACCAGCCTAAAAAGGAAAATAAAAGGTATATAAAGCCTGTATAGATCCTAATATAACATGAGATATCTGGCACCACCATACATAAATATATAATTAATTAAACTTTAGGGTGTCAGATAACTACAGTTAACTAGACTTTGGAGACATCAAACTTGAGTTTGATGAATACTAGGTTTGTATGAGTTGATGATGTTAAAGAAAGTAAAAGAATGTATCCTGTGTTTGGTGCCGTTTCCCAAGCCCTAACAGCTAGTTCTGTTTTCCAGTGAGGACACCAACACCAGCAAACGAAACAAACCCATTTAGTAATGACAAAATAACTTCAACCCACATCATGTACTAGCATTCTTTCTTTGCAATAATCATCATTATTATTAGACTGGATGGTGTGGTATAAAGCGCCTAGGGGCTTTATCATGCCACGTTAGCGTCACGTTAACGCCACGTCACATAAAGGGATTTAAAGCTCCTTCCTTTAACTTGCAGGGTGTGGTATAAAGCCCCCCTATTAAACAAAATAAAAAAATATTGGTTGAAAAGAGGTGGGCCCTACCTGTGTTAGCATAGATATTTTAAACTTAATTATGATTATATTACTTATATGTTTATGTAATTACTTATATGTATTTATTCGGTACATTGTGATAAGTGTGGGCATTGATCATAAGCGGGCAATTCAAAACTGCCGATGACAGTTTTTCCCGCCAACATCAACCGCCATTACCACACATATATATATGACTGGTCCGGTAACTGTTTCCGGTACCAAGACAGTTTGTTTCATTCTCATTCTGTCCATTCACTTGTTTCGTTCATCATTCAAACTCGTTTCTTTCATTTCTGTGTTCTTAACATCAAACATAAACATGTCCACTGATGTTCCGAAACCTTGTTTGTCCGCTGCAAACATGACTAAAGTCCAACAATGTGGTATCAGAGCCACATCAGGAACATGTACAGAAATCAAATCCACTTCTACAATCCTACTGTTTTGGTCAAAAATCACACAAGGATAATGTAACCAAACTTTATGAAAACGGGGTATGATGCTTGGTTAATTATGAAAGTAAAGGATCACTTCCGTGATAAAAGATGCAAAGACACAATGATTTATACGAGGAAAAAGCCCTTGATCAATGTATGATCTCCGGCATAAAAAACCTCGGGTGATGGCAACTACCGATCACCAACTTCAATATAATAAAAATGTAGTTACATCTTCGGATAGTAATGAGCTGAGTACAAGGATCACTGAGTGTCTAAGTGTTTGAGAGTTGTGTCGTATGTCGTGTGTGTTCTTCCGAATGAAGAAGAGTGGTACTTATACATGTGTGGGTGACCTATTTTAGGTAAAATGACTAAATATCAGCTCATTACCCCTTTAGAAATAACGATAATCTAGCCTAAATTGCTGCCCATAGATCAAGCCATGTTTCCATATCTCGTACAACGTCTATCTCTGATTTAGCTCTTGCCATATTTGTGAAGACGCGTCCCTGGATCATGATCTTTAGAGCATATCCTGCTAGATGTTCCTGCAAAACAATATTGTAGTAAGCGAAGGTGACCGTTAGTATAAGGATCACCATAATGTCCCATGATCCTGATTTTGAAGTCCGGCTGAGGATCACTGCCTGCCAAAGAAACAAGGATCACTGGTTAGGATCACGTATAAGGATCACTTATAGTAAAAATCCAGCCCTAACAATTGCCCCCAAAATATAAGGAGTTAATTGTAAATAGACGAGTTATATTTTGTTATGATCTTATCTCTAACGGGCGATTCCAAGAAACTAGCCGTTATGCTCGGACTAGCCGTTATGATCATTACGTCACAGATGTGACAATCCCTGCAAATCATCATTATAAATAGGAGATAGGGTCAGGATCAGTTTGTGTTTAAATTCAAGATACACTCTCCTTATATTCTGCATCGAAGGTTGTCCAGGTATCCTCTTCTTCTCTCTTTCCTTTCTTTCTTTTCTTTACTCTGTTTTTTCTACTCCGTCTCTGTTTCTATTCCGTCACGAAACATGTTGCTCCGGAATTCTCCACACAAGGATTCCAAGAAGGATAGTCCCTTAAAAAGCCAGGGGATTATCAAGGATTCTCCTACGGAGAGGTGTTGCTTCAGTGATGCTCACGTAGACAAGATTCGTCATTACTTTCCGGCGAATGTTGTTTTTAAATCCTTTGATCCTACTGCTTTGAGCGACTTTGTCTCAGATGTCTGGGTGGCTTTTCCTGCTACTCCGTTTGCTATAGGTTACTCATATCCTTTTCCAGACTTTACCCAGTCTTTCTTTTCCTTAACCGGCATCTCTTACATCCAAGCTATGCCGATGATCTGGAGGGTTCTTTATACCTTCGAGAGGATCATTGAGCAGGAAGGAATTGATCTGGGGATGGCGGAGCTAGCTGAGCTCTATGATCTTACTACGTTTGGATCACATCGGTATCTGCTGAAACGGAAAGCTGGGGAGGATCACCCTATCTTCAAAGTTACCAAGAATGATACAAACTGGAAACGTCGGTTTTTCTTTGTTAAGAGGGATTCTATCCCGGATGGGAAGGATCTGCCCAAGGAATGGGCCACTCATGGTAGGGTAGAGGATCCTCGAAGGATCACTATCAGTCCTGTTCTCATATGATGAGGATCACTGATGTCTTTTTTCTTTTGTCTTTTTTATGCAGCTATCTCCGTTGCTCACTTAAAGTTGACCCCTGCTGCCAGAGAAAGAGTGTTAGCTTTTAAAAAGCTTGATCCTGAAGTCAGAAGCTTCCAAGTCACCATCCAAGATTCTCAAGAAGTATCCTCTGCATCTGCCACTATGTCAAGTAAGTATCCTTACAGAAAATAAATTATATGTAGGATTGTTTGATTAATAAAGCAACTTATCTTGTTTTTTTGATTGTGTAGGTGCTGGAAAATCTGCCAGGTCTGTTAAATCCGCTTCCAAGTTTGGGATAAGTGATCTTGCCAATGTCACGTCTTCAAAGAAGAAGAAGGCTCCTGCTGCCAGTCCTTCAGCATCAGCTCCTAAAGCATCTATCCGGGGCAAGGGAAAAAAGAGGAAAACCTCTGAAGATCTCCAAGGATTTCCCCTCCTCCGTCAGCAATTCCTCGACTACGTGAATGAGGTAAGGATCACTGCCCCTGTTGGTTATCCGTCTATCATATCCTGTTTGTGTATCCTGCTTTTCTGGAGGATCATCTGATCCTATGCTTATCTTTTTCTTCTCCTGTTGCAGAAACTTGCTGAGATTGAAACTTATCTTGGCAATGTTGAGGACCAGGAGAGCCAGATTGCCGATCTTCAGCAAATGGGTGTGTTAAAGGATCTCAAGATAGCGGATCTTGAGAAGGAACTCCAGGCCACCAAGGATGAAGCTGCTCAGAGGCTGACTGATATGGATAACGAGAAGCAGGAGATCACCCAAGACGCCAAGGTCTCGGCGGCGATTGCTATGTACAAGATACAACTTCAGATGGCTGAGGAGGCTCAGGATCCCACCTTTGACAAAAGCTCATGGGACGTTGAAGGTTGGAAGGCAAGGCTGGCGGACTTGGATGACGAGGAGGATGCTGAGGATATCCCAAGGCTGGAGGGAGGTGATGCTGATAAGGATCAGGATGGAGAAGCTGGTGGAGATGGAGCAGCGAAGGAGTAGGCTGCATGATTGGGCGATGATGGATATTGTTGACTAGGCCGGAGCCCAATTTTTTAGGTTTGCTAGTGGTTGTGGTTGTGGTATTTGGAACAATTTATGGTCTGTGACTTAAACAATAGTTTCTTAGGGTTAAGGATCCTGGATCCTTTGGACAATGGGTAGGATTGCAAAAGGTGGATGGATCCTCTGTTTGGGGGATGAAGCCTTTGTGATCCTGCCGCTTTTACTTTCCTGCAAAAATGCTAAGACCGCATAGACAATGGACACCCCTTGCCAACCCATGTGGACGGGCCACGTTTTGCTGGTAGAAATGTGGGTTGGCAATTTTGACAACTTTTTGAAAGGGTTAATGATCCTTTTGTTTAATAATATAACTTAACTTTTCTGGCTTATCTTGTGTTGTTATCCTTCAATAATCCTCTTATTTCTCAATTGCTATATTTGTTAAAATGACAAGAGTTGACAAAGTGTTAAATAATCTTAGGATATGATCCTGGATCAAATATCCTCATATTGAAAATTCTTAAAGCGTTTTAGTTCAAGGATCATAGGTTCGGTTGTCAAAGTATAAGGGTTGGTTAGGATAAAGAGTATAATCAAAAATAGTCAAGGATCATACCTGAGGATCCACGTTAGGATCCTAACCTTCAATCAAGACAACATAGATAAGACTTTGATAATTAATAAGGATTAAGGATCCTTATATGTTTAGACTTCCAAAACCTGAAAAGTGAGATATAACTTGGGACTAAGCCAATGTAAAAGATAAATTAGTAACTGGGGACATGCCCAAAGTATAACTGAGGATGATCCCAGAGGATCACTGGGGACAAGCCCAAAAAGATAACTGGGGACAAGCCCAAAGGATAACTGGGGACAAGCCCAAAGGATCGTACGTAAACTGGAGTATGGCCCTTTCTGGCAACTATCCAAACTTAGTGACATGAAAATGTCAAAACCTTAGCTAACGTGAAAACGTTAGAAACCTTAGGAACGGATGTATGGTGCGTCCACCATTATACGTAGGATCCTAAATATAGCCAGTACGATGAGGTTGTCAGCCCCGAAAGTGGGTACTGGTCCCAAAGACGTGAACTATACCAGGATCATCGTGCGCTGCTGGCGGAAACTGGGGATAATCCCAAGGATAACTGGGGTTGGACCCAAGGATCTGTGGTGCTCTTGGAGATCTTTGACGATTTGCTGAAGATACCTGAACTATCATAACTCAAATGGTTTGTGAGTAGAGGATGAAGGATACATGATCCTTATCCTTAGGCAAAAAGTAAGAAAATGCAATAGTTCTAGGATAAGCATATTACCAGAGTAAGGATCACCGATATCTCCAGGATCCTTCAAGGATACTTCAATGTAAGGATCACAGGCAGGAAGGATCGTGTTCACATGAAATATTTCTTTAAGTGAACAGCATTCCAGGCTCTTGGTAACAAGTTTCCTTCCATGGTTAGCAACCTGTATGCCCCCTTTCCTGCTTCAGCTTCAATCAAGTAGGGACCTTCCCATTTTGGTGCTAGCTTCCCGTCAGCAGGATTGATAGTATTTTGAAATGCTTTTCTCAACACCATATCTCCGACTTGGAACTTCCTTATCCTGACATTCTTGTTGTAGGCACCAGCCATCCTTTGTTGGTAGCTTGCCATCCTTATCCTAGCTAGATCCCTGTTTTCCTCAATAGTATCCAAATCCTGAGCTAGGATTGTAGCATTTTCTTCAGGATCACGAGCACTTGTTCTAGCAGTTGGGATCACCATCTCTGTTGGGATCACTGCTTCTGCCCCAAATACTAAAGAGAAGGGTGTTTGGCCAGTGGCATTCTTGGGGGTTGTCCTATCAGCCCATAGCACATAAGGTAACTCCTCTGCCCATTTTCCTTTCTTGGATCCTAGCTTCTTCTTCAGATTGTTGATGATGATCTTGTTGGATGATTCTGCTTGACCATTGGCTTGTGGGTGAACTGGTGTTGATGTGATCATCTTGATTCCCCAACTGTCACAAAAGTTAGTGGTTCTGCTTCCAATGAATTGGGAGCCATTATCTCATAAAATTTCAGAGGGAATGCCAAATCTAGTTATAATGTTTCTTTTAATGAAGGATATGACTTCCTTTTCTCTGACTTGAGCGAAGGCTTCAGCTTCTATCCACTTGGAAAAATAGTCAGTCATGGCAAGCATAAATACTTTTCCACCAGGTGCTTTAGGGAGCTTGCCAACTATATCCATTCCCCATCTCATGAATGGCCAAGAGGATGGTATGGGGTGTAGTAATTCAGCTGGTTGGTGAAGGATATTGCTATGTCTTTGGCAAGGATCACATCTTTTAGCATACTCTATAGCATCCCTTTTCATTGTTGGCCAGTAGTATCCTGTTCTAAGGATCCTTGAGAATAATGCCCTGCCCCCAGTGTGGTTTCCACAATCTCCTTCATGGAAGTTGTTTTGGTCAAAAATCACACAAGGATAATGTAACCAAACTTTATGTAAATGGGGTATGATGCTTGGTTAGCTATGAAAGTAAAGGATCACTTCTGTGATAAAGATGCAAAGACACAATGATTTATACGAGGAAAAAGCCCTTGATCAATGTATGATCTCCGGCATAAAAAACCTCGGGTGATGGCAACTACCGATCACCAATTTCAATATAACAAAAATGTAGTTACAACTTCGGATGATAATGAGCTGAGTACAAGGATCACTGAGTGTCTAAGTGTTGAGAGTTGTGTCGTATGTTGTGTGTGTTCTTCCGAATGAGGAAGAATGGTATTTATACATGTGTAGGTAACTTATTTTTGGTAGATAGACCACTAATCAGCTCATTACCCCTTTAGAAATAAAGATAATCTAGCCTAAATTGCTGCCCTTAGATCAAGCCATGTTTCCATATCCGGCACAACGTTCATCTTCAATTCAGCTCTTGCCATATTTGTAAAAGCGCGTCCCTGGATCATGATATGTTGGGCATATCCTGCTAGATATTCCTGCAAAATAATATTGTAGTAATCGAAAATGACCGTTAGTATAAGGATCACCTCAATGTCCCGTGATCCTGATCCTGAGGTCCAGCTGAGGATCACTGCCTGCCAAAGAAATAAGGATCACTGGTTAGGATCACGTATAAGGATCATTCATAGTAAAAAATCCAGCCCTAACAATTGCCCCCAAAATATAAGGAGTTAAATGTAAATAGATGAGTTATATTTTGTTTTGAGCTTATCTCTAACGGACGATTCCGGTTTACTAGCCGTTGTACATGGACTAGCCGTTAGGATATTTACGTCACTGATGTGACAATCCCTGCGAATCATCATTATAAATAGGAGATAGGGTTAGGATCATTTTGCATTTAAATTCGAAGTATCTTCCTTTATAATCGTCACCGAAGGCTTGATCAGGTATCATCTTCTTCTTTTTCTTCTTTGCTCTGTTCTTTCTTGCTTTTACCCTGTTTTCATCTCGAATATGCTTCTTCGGAATTCACCGCACAAAGGCTCTAAGAAGGATAGTCCCTTGAAAAGCCAGGGGATTATCAAAGATTCTCCTATGGAGAGATGCTGTTTTACCGATATCCAAATAGACAAGATTCGCCATTGTTTCCCAGCGAATGTTGTTTTCAAACCCTTTGATCCTACTGCTCTGAGTGATTTTGTTTCGGACACTTGGGTGGCCTTTCCTGCTACTCCTTTCCTCATCGGGTATTCATATCCTTTTCCGACATTTACCCAATCCTTCTTTTCTCTTGCCGGCATCTCATATATCCAAGCTATGCCGATGATCTGGAGGGTTCTATATACCTTCGAGAGGATCATCGAGCAAGAAGGGATTGATTTGGGGATGTCAGAGTTAGCTGAACTTTATGATCTCACCACCTTTGGTTCTCACCGGTACTTGTTGAAACGGAAAGCTGGGGAGGATCATCCAATCTTCAAGGTTACCAAGAATGATACCAACTGGAAACGTCGATTTTTCTTTGTTAAGAGGGATTCCATCCCGGATGGAAAGGATCTGCCCAAGGAATGGGCCACTCATGGTAGGGTAGAGGATCCTTGAAGGATCACTATCAGTCCTGTCTCTTATGATGAGGATCACTGATGTCTTTTCTTTTTTTTTCAGCTATCTCTGTTGCTCACTTAAAGTTGACCCCTGCTGCCAAAGAAAGAGTGTTAGCCTTCAAGAAGCTTAACCCTGAAGTTCGAAGCTTCCAAATCATTATCCAAGATTCTCAAGAGATATCCTCTGCATCTGCCACAATGTCAAGTAAGTATCCTCATAGAAAATAAGTTTTATGTGAAAGTATTTAATTTAACAAGGGAACTTATCTTGTTTTTGAATTGTGTAGGTGCCGGAAAGTCTGCCAGGTCTGTTAAATCTGCCTCCATGTTTGGGATAAGTGACCTTGCCAATGTCACGTCTTCTAAGAAGAAGAAGGCTCCTGCTGCCAGCCCTTCAGTCTCAGCCCCTAAAGCACCTGCCCGAGGCAAAGGGAAAAAGAGGAAGGCTTCAGATGACCTTCAAGGATTTCCTCTTCTCCGTCAGCAATTCCTTGACTATTTTGATGAGGTTAGGATCACTGCCCCTGTTAATTGTCTTCGACAAGTCCGAGGATCACATGTGTCTGATGTTGCTTTCCTGTTGTTTTCTTTAGAAATTCTCCGAAATGGAGACTTACGTCAATCAGGTTGAGGATCAGGATCGTCAAATTGCTGACCTTCAACAGACGTGTGGGCTGAAGGATCTTAAGATTGCCGATCTTGAGAAGGAGATCCGGGCAGTCAAAGATGAGGCTGTTAAAGCGTTGATCAAGTTTGATTATGAGAAGCATGACATTACCCAAGACGCTAAGGTCTCTGCTGCGGTAACCATGTACAAGATACAACTGCAGATGGCTACGGAGGCTCAGGATCCTTCCTTTGACAGGAGCACATGGGATGTTGAAGGTTGGAAGGCAAGGCTAGCAGAGTTGGAAGATGACGATGATGCTGAGGATATCCCAATGCTGGAGGGAGGTGATGCTGGCAAGGATCAAGGTGAAGATGCTGGTGGAGATGGAGCAGCGGAGAAGTAAGCTGCATGATTGGGCGATGATGGATATTGTTGACTAGGCCGGAGCCCAATTTTTTAGGTTTTTTGGTAGTGGTTTGTGGTTTGTGAACAATTATGGTCTGTAATCTCTGAACAGTAGTTTCTTTAGGGTTAAGGATCCTGGATCCTTTGAACAATAGGTAGGATTACACATGGTGGAGGGATCCTCTGTTTGGGGGATGAAGCCTTTGTGATCCTGCCGCTTTTACTTTCCTGCAAAAATGCTAAGACCGCATAGACAATGGACACCCTTTGCCAACCCATGTGGACGGGCCACGTTTTGCTGGTAGAAATGTGGGTTGGCAATTTTGACAACTTTTTTTGAAAGGATTAATGATCCTTTGGTTTAATAATATAACTTTAATCTTTCTGGCTTATCTTGTGTTGTTATCCTTCAATAATCCTCTTATTTCTCAATTGCTCTATTTGTTAAAATAATAAGAGTTGAAAAAGTGTTTAATAAACTTAGGATATGATCCTAGATCAAATATCCTCACATTCAAAGGATTTTTAGTTCAAGGATTATAGGTTCGGTTGTCAAAGTGTAAGGGTTGGTTAGGATAAAAAATAGTCAAGGATCATACCTGAGGACCCACGTTAGGATCCTAACCTTCAATCAAGAAAAACATAGATGAGACTTTGATAATTAATGAGGATCTAGGATCCTTATGTGTTTAGATTTCCAAAACCTGAAAAGTGAGATATAACTTGGGACTAAGCCAATGTAAAAGATAAATTAGTAACTGGGGACATGCCCAAAGTATAACTGAGAATGATCCCAGAGGATCACTGGGGACAAGCCCATAGGATAACTGGGGATGATCCCGGAGGATCACTGGGGACAAGCCCATAGGATAACTGGGGATGATCCCGGAGGATCACTGGGGACAAGCCCATAGGATAACTGGGGACAAGCCCAAAGGATCGTATGTAAACTGGAGTATGGCCCTTTCTGGCAACTATCCAAACTTTAGTGACATGAAAATGTCAAAACCTTAGCTAACGTGAAAACGTTAGAAACCTTAGGAACGGATGTATGGTGCGTCCACCATTATACGTAGGATCCCAAGTATAGCCAGTACGATGAGGTCGCCAGCCCCGAAAGTGGGTACTGATCCCAAGGACGTGAACTATATCAGGATCATCGTGCGCTGCTGGCGGAAACTGGGGATAATCCCAAGGATAACTGGGGTTGGACCCAAGGATCTGTGGTGCTTTTGAAGATCTTTGATGATATGCTGAAGATACCTGAACTTATCATAACTCAAATGGTTTGTGAGTAGGGGATGAAGGATACATGATCCTTATCCTTAAAAAATAAGAAAATGCAATAGTTTTAGGATAAGCATATTACCTGAGTAAGGATCACCGATGTCTCCAGGATCCTTCAAGGATACTTCAATGTAAGGATCACATGCAGGAAGGATCATGTTCACATGAAATATTTCTTTAAGTGAACAGCATTCCAGGCTCTTGGTAACAAGTTTCCTTCCATGGTTAGCAACCTGTATGCCCCCTTTCCTGCTTCAGCTTCAATCAAGTAGGGACCTTCCCATTTTGGTGCTAGCTTCCCGTCAGCAGGATTAATAGTATTTTGGAATGCTTTTCTTAATACCATATCTCCGACTTGGAACTTCCTTATCCTGACATTCTTGTTGTAGGCACCAGCCATCCTTTGTTGGTAGCTTGCCATCCTTATCCTAGCTAGATCCCTGTTTTCCTCAATAGTATCCAAATCCTGAGCTAGGATCGTAGCATTTTCTTCAGGATCACGAGCACTTGTTCTAGCAGTTGGGATCACCATCTCTGTTGGGATC
Source organism: Helianthus annuus (assembly GCF_002127325.2). Classification (NCBI taxonomy): domain Eukaryota; kingdom Viridiplantae; phylum Streptophyta; class Magnoliopsida; order Asterales; family Asteraceae; genus Helianthus; species Helianthus annuus. The sequence goes on along the minus strand of NC_035447.2, from coordinate 75,652,475 downwards.
ACTGCTTCTGCCCCAAATACTAAAGAGAAGGGTGTCTGACCGGTGGCATTTTTGGGAGTTGTCCTATCAGCCCATAGCACATAAGGTAACTCTTCTGCCCATTTCCCTTTCTTGGATCCTAGCTTCTTCTTCAGATTGTTGATGATGATCTTGTTGGATGATTCTGCTTGACCATTGGCTTGTGGGTGAACTGGTGTTGATGTGATCATCTTGATTCCCCAACTGTCACAAAAGTTAGTGGTTCTCCTTCCAATGAATTGAGAACCATTATCACATACAATTTCAGAGGGAATGCCAAATCTGGTTATAATGTTTCTTTTGATAAAGGATATAACTTCCTTCTCTCTGACTTGAGCAAAGGCTTCAGCTTCTATCCACTTGGAGAAATAGTCAGTCATGGCGAGCATAAATACTTTTCCACCAGGTGCTTTAGGAAGCTTGCCAACTATATCCATTCCCCATCTCATGAATGGCCAAGAGGATGGTATTGGGTGTAAGAATTCAGCTGGTTGATGGAGGATATTGCTATGTCTTTGGCAAGGATCACACTTTTTAGCATATTCTACAGCATCCCTTTTCATGGTTGGCCAGTAGTATCCTGTTCTAAGGATCCTTGAGAATAATGCCCTGCCCCCAGTGTGGTTTCCACAATCTCCTTCGTGGAAGTCTCTCAACACTTCTTCAATTTCAGGATCCTCGATACATCTTAAATATGGTCCTGCAAGGGATCGTTTATACAGCATGTTATTTAAGATTGTAAATTGAGATACCTTGATCCTGAAAGCTCTAGGATTTTCTCCCATTGGGATCTCTCCATTTTGCAAGTATCTCATGATTGGTGAGATCCATGATCCTGAATAAGATTGGGCTTCTTCACTAGGGATCATTGCGGTATCCTCTTCTATTTCCATGGCCACCTGATTTTCAATAGCAGGAGCCAGGATATGGATGATAGGGATACTTATATCTTCTGGAATCTTCAAGGATGATCCTAAGTTGGCCAATGCATCGGCTTCCGTGTTATCCTCCCTTGGTACCTGTGTTAAGCTAAAAGAAACAAAAGAGAGTGCCAATTCTTTGACTATCTCTAAATATTTGGTTAGTTTTTCACCTTTAACAGCATAGGATCCATTAAAGTGATTGGTGATCAATAATGAATCTACATATACTTCGAGATACTTTACCCCCATATCCTTAGCAATTTGTAAGCCAGCAATTAAGGCTTCATACTCAGCCTCATTGTTAGTTGCCTGGAACTCACAAGCTATAGAGTGGGGTATTATGTCCCCCTGTGGCGATTTTAGTAGGATCCCTAGCCCTGTGCCTTTGATATTTGAGGATCCGTCGGTGTGTAGTATCCAAGGATCCTTGGTCTCATCCAGCTGCTGGACCTCCAATTCTGCTTCCTTTTGTAGATCACTACTGAAATCAGCCACAAAGTCAGCTAGTGCTTGAGATTTAATGGCTGTTCTTGGTTCGTATCTTATATCGTGGGCACTAAGCTTCACTGCCCACTTAGCCATTCTCCCTGACATATCCGGTTTCCTGAGGACATTCTTAATTGGAAAATTAGTTTTAACAACAATAGTATGGATTTCAAAATAATGCCTTAACTTAGTGGATGCCATGATTAATGCAAGGATAAGTTTTTCGAGGTGTGAGTACCTGGATTCGGCATCAAGTAGACTTTTACTTACATAGTAGATAGGATATTGTGTACCTTCGTGATCCTTAACAAGGACAGCACTTACAGCGGTTGAGGATACCGCCAGATATAAGGATAACACATCTCCTTTTTCCGGTTTTGCTAATGCTGGTGCTGAGGACATATACTCTTTTAGGGCTTGTAAAGCATTTTCATGCTTCTCAGTCCATTCGAACTTCTTATTCTTCCTTAGGATATCGTAGAATTCTTTGCACTTTTCTGAGGATTTCGATATGAACCTGTTTAAAGCTGCTATCCTGCCTGTTAGTCTTTGAACATCCTTTGCATTGGCAGGAGATTTGATATTTATTAATGCTTTGATTTGTTCCGGGCTTGCTTCAATGCCCCTCTGGGTTACCATGTATCCTAAGAACTTTCCTGCCTTAACACCAAAATGGCATTTTGAAGGATTAAGTTTCATGTTATAATTATCAAGGATATCGAATGCTTCTTCCAAGTCCCTTAGGTGATCCTCTGCTTTCTTTGACTTGACCACCATATCATCTATGTACACCTCCATAGTTTTTCCAATTTGATCCTTGAACATCATATTTACCAGCCTTTGATATGTTGCACCTGCATTTCTTAGTCCAAAAGGCATGGCAATATAACAATATAAACCGGTTGGGGTCATAAAGGCTGTATCCTCTTGGTCAGATGGTTCCATCTGGATTTGTTGGAATCCAGATGATGCATCCATAAAAGTTAACAGTCCATGCCCCGCTGTTGCATCCACCATGGAGTCAATGTGGGGTAATGGGAAAGGATCCTTGGGACATGCCTTATTCAAATCAGTGAAATCGACACATACCCTCCACTTTCCGTTTTTCTTTTGGACAACAACCACATTGGCTAACCATTTAGGATACTTTACCTCTCTGATCATACCTGCTCGAAGTAGTCTCTCTACTTCTTCTTGGATAATGGCATTCCTTTCTGGTGCAAACTTCCTCCTTTTTTGATGGATTGGCTTGATAGACCTGTCAATGCCAAGTTTGTGAGTAATAATATCCTTAGATATACCTGTCATATCTTCATGTTTCCAAGCAAAGGTAGATTTTCTTCTTTTGAGGAAGGATATCATGTCTTCTTTCATCTTGCCAAGGATCCCTGATCCGATATAGATTTTCGATTCAGGATCACTAGGATCCAAGAGGATTTCCTCTACATCTTGTTCCCTTGCCTCCAAGACGTTCCTCGGAGGATACTGTAATTGCTATTGCTCCCTTGGCTTCGAGGTTGGCTTCATGGATGAGGTATAGCAATCCTTAGCTTCTTGCTGGTCACTGTCGATCTTGATTATCCCCCATGGGCTAGGGAGCTTCACACATTGATGGTAGGTAGATGGAACTGCTTTCATGTCATGTATCCAAGGCCTGCCAAGGATAACGTTGCAACATGATAAACAGTCAATAACACAAAATTTTTGGTAATTATGTAATCCTTCCACGTAGATTGGGAGTTTGATGTCCCCCAGAGTTTTCTTCGTTTCTCCACTGAATCCTACAAGCACGGAGGATCTTGGTGTGATGTCTGATTCTGGGATTCCCATCTTCTTCAAGACATCAAGCTGGATTATGTTCACTGAGCTCCCTCCATCGATAAGGATCCTGCGGACAAAATGGTTAGAAATAAAGAGAGTGATAACTAAACTATCATGATGAGGATCCTGGATGTTAATGCGATCATCCTCATCAAATGTTATCATCTTTCCTTCTGAGACGCTTGAGGTTCTAATAGGCCTTTCTCCATTATCCATTTTTGATTCTTTTGCATGTCTTTTGGCCGCTGAGAAGGATGTTCCACAAATGTCTGATCCTCCGGATATGAAGTTAATCACTTGTGCGTTTGCCGGAGGTGCTGGAGCCTTTTCAGGGATCCTTTCAGGATCCTGGGTCCTTTGCTTTTTTCTCCCCAGCAATTCTTTTAGATGCCCCTTGCTTAGCAGGTATCCAATTTCCTTTCTTAAGGCTATGCAATCTTCAGTCAGATGGCCGAAATCCTCATGGTATGCACACCATTTGGACTTGTCTTTAGTCCCGGATGGTTTATCATTCTTCCTGGGCCACCTAGCTTTCTCACCTAGACTCTGCATTGCAAGGATTAGTTCATGATTATCAACGGAAAAACAATATTCTGAGATTGGAGGATATTCTTCATCATCCTCCTCTTGGTCGACAGCATGCACATTCTTGTTCTCGTTTCTATGGTAGGATTTGAACTTGTTGCTTTTGAAGGAGGATCCTTGCTTATCTTGTTTTGAGGATCCTACTTGTCTCTCCTGGATCCTCTTGTCATCCTCTAGCCGGATAAACCTGAGTGCTCGAGTTCTTACTTCATCTAAATTCCTGCAAGGTGTCATAACAAGATCATCATAGAATAATGAATCCTTAAGAAGTCCCATTTTGAAGGCTTCAACAGCCGTAGCCATATCCAAGTTGGGAATATCCAAGGATTCTTTACTAAATTTAGTTATATAATCCCTTAATGATTCATTATTATTTTGAGTTATCCTGTACAAATCACTGGTTAATTTTTCAAATTTCCTACTACAAGAGAATTGGTTGTTGAATAAATTAACTAAATTAGCAAATGAAGTAATAGAGTAAGGGGGAAGACTTAGCAGCCACTTAAGAGCTGATCCAGTTAGAGTGGATCCAAATCCTTTACATAGGCATGCTTCCTTCAACTTTTCTGGGATAGGATTGATTTCCATCCTTTCCCTGTATTGTGCTATATGCTCCTCTGGATCCGTTGTGCCATCATACAGCTTCATGGTGGGGATATGGAACCTTTTGGGTACCTCTGCATCACAGATTGGTGGTGCAAAGCGAGATACCTTGTGGCTCCCATCTGCAATTTCTGGGATAGGCTTGACTATCCCTGGAACACTTGAGATCATATCCTTTAGTTTCTGTAATTCCCTGGCCATAACATGATTGGTACCTGTATCCTGCATGAATCCAAGGTTAGTAGCAGGATAATTATTTAAAGTGTTACCTCCCATTGGGTTCTGGTTAGGGAATCCATATTGCTGGGATTCTGGAACAACGGAAGGACCAGTGGAAGCAATGGTCTGCATTGGAATGAAGTCCCCTTGATGGATATCTAAACTTCCTGTTTGCAAACTTTTTAGGGATCCTGGCATCTGTAAGGATCCTGGTATCTGGGATGATCCTGGAACGAAGGAGGATCCTTGAACCTGGGATTGATCCTGGAACAAAGTAGGATCCTTGAAACTGCTGTGCCCCCGGATAGGCTCCCGGATTCATGAAGGATCCCGTGTACTGAGGATAGGATCCTGCTGGCTGAAAATACGGGCCCGATGTCTGAGTCATTGCTGCTGACTTGAGATGTAATCCTCTCGTCTCCCCTGTGATCTGTACGTCTGGGATCCCTGATGGCTGAGAGGTGGCCATTGGAGTCTCAAAACTCAAGGATTTTGGCATCAGTGGGGAATGATCCTCTGCCGCTTTCTTTTTCCTTTTGAGATCTCCAATTTCCCTGAGGATCCTGTCATTAGTTTCATCCTGCCGCTGCATACGATCCTTCATCTGCAAAATTAAAGCAAACACATCACTAGTACTGGGAGTAGAAGAATTCATAACAGAAGAAGATGGAGGTTTAGAGAAAGAAGGGGTTGGTCTCTTCTCAGCATTTCTCTGGGATCCTGCCGGTGGAGGAGGTAGAGTGGCTTGTGCTGAGGTGACTGCTGACATCGCCGTGGAGGTGTTCTTCAATGATGAAGCCATGTAACCCTTCGAAATGATTTCGAACAAAAGATTTTCTTTATGAATGAAGCACCAATTGCCCCACGGTGGGCGCCAAACTGTTTTGGTCAAAAATCACACAAGGATAATGTAACCAAACTTTATGTAAATGGGGTATGATGCTTGGTTAGCTATGAAAGTAAAGGATCACTTCTGTGATAAAGATGCAAAGACACAATGATTTATACGAGGAAAAGCCCTTGATCAATGTATGATCTCCGGCATAAAAAACCTCGGGTGATGGCAACTACCGATCACCAATTTCAATATAACAAAAATGTAGTTACAACTTCGGATGATAATGAGCTGAGTACAAGGATCACTGAGTGTCTAAGTGTTGAGAGTTGTGTCGTATGTTGTGTGTGTTCTTCCGAATGAGGAAGATGGTATTTATACATGTGTAGGTAACTTATTTTTGGTAGATAGACCACTAATCAGCTCATTACCCCTTTAGAAATAAAGATAATCTAGCCTAAATTGCTGCCCTTAGATCAAGCCATGTTTCCATATCCGGCACAACGTTCATCTTCAATTCAGCTCTTGCCATATTTGTAAAAGCGCGTCCCTGGATCATGATATGTTGGGCATATCCTGCTAGATATTCCTGCAAAATAATATTGTAGTAATCGAAAATGACCGTTAGTATAAGGATCACCTCAATGTCCCGTGATCCTGATCCTGAGGTCCAGCTGAGGATCACTGCCTGCCAAAGAAATAAGGATCACTGGTTAGGATCACGTATAAGGATCATCATAGTAAAAATCCAGCCTAACAGAAGTCTCTCCACTCTCATTTCAGATCCTCATAATCTCAAATATGGCCTGCAAGGGATACGTTTATATAGTTACTAAGATTTTTAGATACGATCTAAAGCTCATTCTCCCAGGATCTCGTTGCAAGTACTGAGGTGAGACCTAATATGATGCGAGCTTCATTCACTAGGGATCACGCAAGTC